>NC_071391.1:3991041-4291041 GCF_022682495.2 Desmodus rotundus | reverse complement strand
CCCCAGGCCCTTGTGTTCAGTCCCACGCACCCCAGGCACTGGCTCCATGGGGCTTTCTTGGAGTCCTTCCAGGCCAGGCCCTTTTGGGAAGAGAAGAGAGCTGTCTCAGCCTGTGGGGGACTGTGGGTGGTGGAGCCAGAACACAGATTGCAGAGGGTCTGTGGGAGAGGCCCTGCAGGCTGCAGGCCCCTGAGAGGATACAGTGGAGCAGGAGACCCTTGGGCTGGGCTTTGGAGGGAGGGGCAGCCTGCACAGTGGCAGTGAGGGACCATCAAGGGTGTCAAAATGGAATGTGAGTATGGGAAGGAGGTGGCTCTGGAACACCGAGTGTCCTAGGGCAGGTTCCCAAAGCAGACCCTGAGGTGAGGCATCAAGGGAGAGGGGTTGGTCAGGGCAGAGCTCCCAAGGGACCCCTGTAAAGGTGCGAGAGGAGTTGCATGCAGAGAGCGAGTTGTGGCTTCAGGGGAGTCCGTCGTCAGCCAATGGCTTGGGGAAGCTCTGAGTGTGAATGGCACCCTACGGTCCTGCCCAGAAGCAAAGGGGCTCGGCTGTTACCCACACATGCATCATCTTTGGCTACTGTCCCACCCTCAGCTGGAGGAAGGGTCCCTGGCTGAGGCAGCTCCCATTCACCAAGAGCAGCCTCCCAAAAAGCAGGCAGCTATGCACCCTGCACAGCTGAGGGGTGGGTGTCTGTGCTGGTTCAAAGGGATGAGAGGGCACTATCTACCCTATTGGCCCCCCACGGGTGAGCACATGGGATCTCAGGCTGGCTGCCTCTGGCCCTGGTGAGCCGTGGAGACCAGCCCCACCTGTTATCCCCAATGATGTGGCAGGAGGGGTGGCGGGAACAGGGTGGAAGGCTCCGGGTAGCATTGGGACTAGAGGCAGGACTGTGGCTCTCCCCACCCGACATAGCCATGGCCCATCCCTGAGGCCAGGCTATCTACCCTGTAGCCAGCACCAGGAGGTCTGCATGGCCCAGGGACACACAGCAGAGGGCCCAGGGACACACAGCTGGGGCACCTCTGCAGCCTGGGAGACCCTGGACCCTTCCTACCCCAGGGGCTCTGCGGTGCCAGCCATGACCCCCACCTCTTCCCCCTCACTCCTTCCCTCTAACTGCATGAAATGTTGACTGTGCACCTGGGATGGGAGTGGTGGGGACTGGATATGCTCAGTGGAATGATTCTAGAACCAAAATAAAACTGGGGCAGGAAGGAGGGGGCTTCCGAGAGCCCTGCTCAGCCCGAATCGCCTTCGGCTCTTCTTTAGGGACCATGGACTCGAGCCTCTGCCTGGGTCACTGTGAGCCCCCTACCCCCACTGCTGGGTGCCCAGGGATGGGGAGGCCCCAGTCTGCTTGGGGAGACCATGACCAGGACAATGCCAGGCTGCTTGGGAAGCTCAAGAAGGGGCCCTGGGCCAGGCCGGGGGGCAGGGTGGCAGCAGGAGCCTCCCGGTGGTGCTGTTGGCCTGAGCCTTCAGGATAGGAGGAGGCATATGGCCGAAAACAGTGGACAAGGCCCAGAAAGCATTCCTGGCAGAGGAAACAGCATGTGGAAAAGGACAGGAACGGGTAAAACTGTAGCCAATTTATCGACCTTGCGAGAGCAAATTTGGGGGAGGGTGGGGGAGAAAAGAGCCAGAGGAAAGGCTTGGCAGGGAGAAGGGCCGTGTGAGTCGGTGGGTGCTGGTGCCCAGATTGCAACTCTGTGACACTTATAGGTAAGCACTGTGTCACCTCCTTTTGGCAGCTATGGAAACTGAAGCTCAGAGAAGTTAGGTAACTAGCCCATAATCACACAGCCTAAAAGCCTTAGAGCTGGGATTCAGGCTCAGGCTGTCTGACTCCAGAGCTCATGCTCTCAACTGCAAGGCAACACTGCCCCTCCTCCAGCTCCTCAAGAGTGGGGCTGAAGGGCAGCAGAAAAGCCCCTCTCAAAATGCACTGGTTTTGTCCTGCCCTGCTTTCCCCCAACGTCCCCTAAAAGATCACAGCAAGCAAGTGAGGAGGCAGCTCTGGGTGCGCATTCCCAACACCCCCCAGAAGGCCCGCCCACCACCAGGCCTGTGAAGAGCTTCTGTGGAACCCGCCCCCAACACAGGGGAGACAGAGGTGACCAATGAGGCTGGCTGCGGCTGGAGCCCGTGAAGGTTGACACCGGGGCAAGCTTCCCAGAGGAGATGGAAACCTGAGCCCTGGTTCTGCAGGGCGGACATGCTGAGCCCACGGAGGAGGGAGAGGGGCCTCCAGGCCAGGGAACTGCTCACACACGCACGTGTTACATGTGTCTGGGGAGTGGAAACTGGGTATGTCTGGGCTGAGTCTGAAGGCCCTTGTCCTGCTGCCTGTGGGGAGCCACAGAGGAGTCCTGGGCCCGAGCAAGTCAGTAGGAGGGAGGCAGGGAGGGGCCGTCCTGCCCCCTCTTAGGTTTTAAGTTCATTCAACAGGGCCCAAACCCAGCTGCTCCCACTTCTTCCCTCCCCTTCCTTCCCTCCCCCACCTACCCCCTCCTCCACCCCCAGGGAGTCTTCAGGGATAGGCTGAGCCCCACCCAAGAGGCAGTGTGTGGAGGCTGCTGGCTTGCCCAGCGTGGCGGCCATTCCAGGCCTGCATGTGGGAGGAGCAGGACCAGTCTGTCGCCACAGTGGTCAGCAGCTCCAAACCTCCTGCCTGCGGTTGTCTGCAGCGGCAAACACCGGAAAGGTCAGCCCAAAAGGCTAAATAAATACTAAGACTGGGCCACAGGGCTCCCTCACTCCCACCAGACGGATCAATAATGGTGAGGCAGGGATAGGAGGCGTGGGCAGAGGGCTGTGTCCCCAAGTCAAATGGCAGCTGGGATCGACTAGGTCTAGGGGAGCCTGACAGAAGAAAAGTTGAGAGAAGAGGCCCCTCTGGGTCCTGCCCACCATGGACCTGGGTCTGCTGCTAACCTGCTGTGTGACAAGTCCCTTCCCTTTGAGAGCCTCGGTTGCCCCATCTGACTTTTGGGGATTCTGTGTGTAGAGGCTCTAGAACCCCATTGCCTGGGTTAGAACCCTAGCTCCTCCACTTATTGGCTGTGGGATCTTCGGGCCCCCATTTCCTTGATTGCAAAGAGTATAAGAATTATACACACTTCATAGGATGGAATGAAATGACACATGCCAGGTGTCCGGCCCACAGTAGGTGCTCACTAAATGTGAGGTCAAGGCTTTGGGTGGAGTTCCAGCTCTTAGGATTTGGTGTTTGGAACGAAAGGGAGAGAGGGTACACAGGGAGGCATGAGGAACAAAAGACCAGTGTCCCAGCCAAGGTATTCCAAGGGCAGGACTGGACTCTGAAGTTCCACACCCCTGGCACCCACTGTCCCTCCCCTTTAACCATTCATAAACACCCTGCACCCCAATCCAGGAACCCCAAGCAGAGCAGGCCCTGCTGGGTGAGGATGGTGCAGGGAGAAGAGCTACCACACGGGGGCAGCAGAGACTCCACTGGAACAGCAGGGGCCTCCAGGCCTCCGGAAGGATGCGTTTGGTGTGTCAGGAAATGGGGCAGAGGGGCCAAGGCAGAAGGACCTCGGAGCGGGTGGAAGCTGGAGGGTGGTCACCTGTCTGCTGACCCAGAACTCAGGTCATGCACTGAATTCACTCATCCGTGCAACCATTTGTTCCTTTATTCATGTCTTTACTCTGCTTATTGAGTCAGCCTTCCCTCCTTCCTTCCTTCCTTCCTTCCTCTTCCCCCTGCTCCCTCATGTTCCTTCCCTTCCCATTTGTCCAGCCAGGCAGTCAATCGGACATAACATCCTGAGCCACAGGAGGGCCAGCCTGTCCACCTCTGCTGGGGCTTTGGGGCTGTGACCCACTCTGCGGGGTTTCCAAAGGACTCTGGGTTTGGAACCAGTGGGGCCTCAAGGGGCTGAACCACCCACGGGCTGGCAGTAAACCGCAGCCTCAGAAAACAGCATAACAGTAAACAGTCCCCTGGCCAGACAGACTGACCTGGGCCACCTCCCCACTCCCAAATAAACTCCAGGAAAACAGTGCTGTCCAGGACCCAGCAGTTTCCGAGACATGGGGAAATTCCGTGCCAGCCAGGGCAGACTTTCTGGGCCCTGACCTCCCTCTTGCAGCAGCTCGAGCATTGAGCGGGGGCGAGGCTGGGGTTTAACATCGGGAGGTCTGAGCACTGAGGGAGCTCGGGCACTTGAGCTGTGGTGTTGGGAGAGAGCCCGGCTTTTGTGGCCAGACCTGCATTCAAGTTAGGGCTCTGCCTCTTACTAGCTGTGGAATTTAGACAAGAACTTAACCTCTCTGGGCCTCAGGTTTCTCATCTGTGAAATGAGGCTAACAGTCCCCACCTGCCTGGGACAGCACCTGCACAAGGTTAGCGATTCCTTAATGGATGCTGTGATGATGAGGGAAGGTTCAGTGAAACTGTCAAGCATGACGCATCTCGAAGATGTCATTAAAGTGATTATCCCTATAGCAACCACGGCCGAATTCCTCTGCCTGACTCTCAGCTCCCTCCGCCCCCAGTCTGGCCCCACCTGCCACCCAAAGCCTGGTGACAGTAGCGGTGGGTGGGACAGGGGATAACGAGACTGACAGCTGATCCCTGGGGGTTGGGCCCTCCCCACCACTCCTTGGGGCAGGGTGGAGAGCCCTGCTTGGTGGCTACACACCCAGCCTGGTGTCAAGTCACTGCCCAGCCCTGTGGCAGTTTCAGGGAGGAAAGAGCATCTGAAGGGTGGGGAGATCCTGGGACATTCCCTGTGTCCAGGTGAGGCTCCGGTCAGCCTGCGGACCAGGGCCGTGGGCGAGCGTAGAAGATGAGTCAGGGGTCTGGGCTCTGCCTCTGTGCAGTGGGGGCCGTGACACCTGCCCTGGCTGCCTCTTTGGGCCACAGGGAGCTTCAAAGGGGGCTGAGAGTGCTTTTTCAGGTGCAGGGCTTTGAACTTCAGGCAGATGACATCATGGCCTGAGAGGGGGAGGGCAAAGACTTCTGCCCCCTGTTTCCTTGAGCTTCAATGAAAACACTCATTGCGGGATCTGGGGAGGCCCTTGTGCCCATTTTTGAAAGATTTTAACTCTGGTTACTAACAGGGGTGGGAGGTCGGGTGACTGAGCTTCCACTTCAATTCTGCATTACTTCCTGGCACCTGAGGTACTCCACTGCCCAGGCTGGTTCACCCTCAGCCGCACGGCGGCACCAGGTCCCCAACCCACCTCACCTTCGGTCACAAGGAAGGACTGTGACCCCCAAAGCACCCCCTCTCTCTTGCCTGCATAACTTGCAGGTGCTGTTCCCTCCGTTTGGAAAACTTCCCTTGCCCCATCTGACTGTGTCTCACTTTTCCTTCAAGACTGGTCCCCCTTCTCAGAAGGGTTTCCTGACCACCCCCCTCAACCCGGGTGAGGGGCTCCTCTTTGCTACAACCATCCCACTGCCTGTCCCGGCCTCTATTGTTGCTCTTATTGCTCTGATGCCCTGCCTATCCCCAGGCCCTGGGGACACAGGGACCATCAGTGCTGGTTAAATAATAAGAATCACTCACATACGGCACCAACCAGGCACCAGACCCCGATCTAAACTCTGCATACATGCAAGATTCCATGGCTTGCCCCAGACCCTGCCCCAGCCAGCAGCGAGACAGGTGGTCACCCACCTGCAGTGAAACTTCCTGGTGCGGGCTGGGGCAGGGCAGACAAGGCTGGGCGGAGCCAGGGACTGACCCAACTCACCCCATTCCTCCCGGGCCTGAAACACCTGGACGGTCGACTGGTGGACTATGACTGCAGAGCCCTTGGGGAAACGCTCATTCATTCATTCATTCATTCAGCCCCCCATCAAAAGTCGCTGGCTTCTGCTCCATGCCCAACCTGTACTGGGCACCTGGAACCCAGTCCCTGTCCCCACCAAGCTGGTAGGCAAACATGGTCGACCGTTTCCCTGGAAAGGTGGGCCAGGTGCCTCCTCCTTTCCTGGTCACATCCTACACGCGCTGTCACTGTCCTGCGGTCTCCCGCTCCTGCCCCGCCCCCAGACCAGAATTCCCTCCAGAGGATAGAGACTGAGTCTGGATCCACCCCTGCCGTGGTCTCAGCGCCCGCACACAATAGGTGCTTAAGAAATTTTTCTTTAGTGACTGAATGGGATGGGAGGGGAAGGGCCAGCGGCCAGCCGCCACGCCTCGTCGCCCCGGCGGGGGCCCTCTCACCTGGGTTCCCCAGCCGCTCGCCCGCCCCCTGCCCGGCTCGCACTTCCTCCCGCCGCCCCGCCCCTTCCACATTCCTGCCCCGCCAGGCCTTCCCCGCGCCCGGCCTTCGCTGTAGCCCAGGCGGACGCCGCTCCGCGCCGGCCCCTCGGCCGGCCCCACGATGAAGGCGTCCCAGGCCGCGGACGAGGAGGCATCACCTGGCGCGCGGTCGGTCAAGGTGGTCCTGGTGGGCGATGGCGGCTGCGGGAAGACGTCGCTGCTAATGGTCTTCGCCGAAGGGGCCTTCCCCGAGGTGAGTGCCAGAGCCCTCCGGGAACGGTGCCTCCGGCTGTGCGCGCATCCCCGCCTGGCCACCAACACGCACAGGCTCCTGGTGTGCCCCGTCTGCGTGAGAGCTGTCGATGCCCACGCTGTGCGTGCATCCCCGTCTGGCCACGGTCACGCAGGCCCCCCCCCCCCCCCCCCGCTGCATCCCGTCCGTGCGGGGGCTGCCCAGGATGTGTGCCCCTGCTAGCCTTCAGAGGGGTCTCCCAGCAGAGTGTGCCACGCTCAAAGGCAGTTCTCACCATGCCATCCGGAGTGAGGCCGTCAATCATGTCATGTGGGAGAATGGCACCCAGCTGGGAGTCACAGGGCAACCTGGCTGGGAACAGGTCCTAAGGGAGCACTTGGTGGCACTGCATGGCTAAGGGGAACTGACCTCTGGAGCCAGACTTCCTGGGTTTGAATCATGACTTTGCCATTTACAGGTGTGTGCCCTTGGGCAAGCTCCCTACCATCTCAGTGCCTGGTGCCCACCACCCGGGGTCACTGTGAAGAGTGAGTTCATACAGGTCAGGCGTTCAGCTGACAACCTGCAACAGGAAAGACTTTATAAAGACAGCAAACATCTTTCGTGGGAAAATCATCTTTTCTTCCCCAGCTTTGCCCCTACCATGGACATCCCCTGGGCTCTGCCCTGGGGGGTAAGAGCACACCAGACTCCAGTCAGACAGCTGGTTGGCACCTTGTCACCCCTCTCAAGCTCTGTGGCCCTCAGTAACTTGCTTAGCCTCTCTGAGCGTCGATTCCTCATACAGCCTCACGGGGGGAGGGAACCAGGGTGGCGGAAAGGTAGGATTAAAGTAAGGCTGAGAGATGACCCTGCGTGGTACCTGGCACATCCTTGGTGCTTGGCCATGATGACCGTCGGTCCTTCACTAGCATGCTTACTGACTGGCCGGGCAGACTTGCCATGCCCCAGGACAGGGGCTGGACCCACCCAACCACCGTGCCACCTCTCAGCCCAGTTCTCTCCTAGGAGCCACGGGTTTGCTTTCGGTGTCTCTTCTCCCTCCTGCCTTTCCCCGCTCCCTGCCCCTGGGGTTGTGCAGGCGCTGGGGAGTCGGATGGGGGAGATAGGATAGGCCAAGCCTGGTAACAGCCCGGACCTTTCTTTCCACTGTAGCAGCATCGAGCAGACCCTTGTGGTTTACGGAGCTGACGTCACCTCCTTTGGCCAGTCGCATTTTCTTTTAAGTTGTGGCAAATGTGTTTCCGGGCCCCCAGATGCTGCCCATGGGAACCCAGCAATTATGGCTTAGGGGGGAGAGCACCACAGAGAGGCCAGGCAAGCGGGTCCCAGGAGAGGGGCTAGAAGGGGACGAGCCTCACTACCAGCATCCTGGGCTCTGAGACCAGTGTCCCTGAGGGTGAGACCCATCCCGATTTTGAAGGTTCCAGTATGGACGTGGGCACCTGACAGTTGATAAAACATGTGTTGAAGGACACACTGGAGCTGGCCGAGGGCAGGAAGGGCACGTTTGTCAACTAGGGGATGGACCCAGCCTCGTCTAGGCTCCTCCCTATTTGGGGACCCTGATTCCCAGGAATCCCTCTGCCTCCAGGCACAAGAGAGTCCTATTCATTTCAAAGGAACTAAGGTCCAAGAGTTGGAAAGGCCTTCATGTTATAGATGGGAAAGCTGAGGCCAGTGAGACAGAGTCTGGCCTTGAGGCGTGGGGCCCAGAAGTGGCAGTGCTGGCTTAGAACCCAGGTCTCCCTGCTCTCCACAGCCCCCAGTGCTCTGCCTGCTGGCCCCAGCCTTCTCCTGCTCCTGCCCCTGGATGCCTCCTCCTGGCAGCCCTCCAAGCCCAGAGAGCCAGGAGCTAGGAGACTTAGGGCCCCATCTCCCAGGCCTCCTGTCTGCAGCAAAGAGCAGAGAGCAGGCTGGGATTTGGAGGGTCCTCAGCAACTTTTGTCTGGCTGTGCTCCGGCGTTGGGTTCAGGGAAAGGGGAGCCAGAGTAAGAGAACTCCTGCCTCAGCGGGGACTCCGGGGTGACATTTGAGACAACAACCGTTCCCACAGGGCCGAAGCCCGGGGACCCCACAGCATGACAGGGACAGGGTAGGGAACAGCTGAGTCTTCCTGGTCTACACGGGGACTGCCGTGGGTGTGCTGCTCAGGGAAGCGCCGGGCTCCCCTCTAGTGGGCTACGTCCTTTAAAGATCTGAGTGCCTGGCTGTAAGCCCCCTGAGGGCAGACCGAAGCGTGAGTCAGCTCCGCCCTGGTCTAGCCCAGCCCAGCCCTGCCTTTCTAACTGAGAACAGCTCAACAGATGAAGATTAGGTGCTTCTGATCCTATGGGCAGAGAGTAACCCTGCCTGGTAGTTCAAGGAACGTGACAGAGGATGTAGACGGAGTCTCCAGGAAGACATTCCAGAGCAGAGGGAAGGGCTGAGACAATTACAAGCCAGAGGAGCAACCCAGCCCCACATCATAGAACGGGGCTTTCCTGCTCACTCCTGGCACAAGGGGCTAGAGTTGGTGACCTCAGGAGAGGCAGGTGACTAAGGGAAAAACCTGGCTCTATCTTTAGCCAGCTGACCGTTACGTTACCTTGGGGCAAGTCCCTTCCCCTACCTGAGCCTCAGCATCCTCACCAGGAAGATGGGGTTAGGACTGATTTTCCAAGGTTGCAGGGATCAGCGACGGTGTGGTTAAAAGGCTGTGAGCAGCGAATCCCTAGAGAACGTGGGTGACAGTGTCATCTCCATTTGCAAAGTACTGACATGTGTCTCCCAAGAGCTGGGTGGCATGCTGCCCCTCAGGTCAGGAGGGGCCCTGCACAGGACCTCTCTGCGGTGAGTGGGTGGCCAAGCGGGGAGTTCAGCAGGCATCGGTGCCCTCCAGTTACGGGCTGGTGTGGGAAGGGGGCGCGCACCGGAGGGGCGGACAGTGGCTGGTGTGGACACTGTCCCTGGCAACCAGCTTTCGAAGTGGCTGGCACTGATGTTGAACCTCACCTGCCAGCCAGCCTTCCCCATCACACTGGGAGGTGACGCTCTTCTCCTTTAACCAATGAGGATACTGGCCGAAGGTCACACAGCTGGTGAGTGCCAGAGCCGGTCCTAAGCCAGGCACATCTGATTCCAAAGCAGTGCTCCTAGGCACTGTGTCACATGTCCCCCACCAGGCAAAGGGCCAGAGGGGCCCTGGACAGGCAGAGGGGCCCTGGACAGGCAGAGGGGCATGTGGAGGCTTTTCTGTTCCTGTTAGTGGAGGGGGTGAGAAGTGACAGGAGTCCGGGGTGGGTGGAACCCGTACCCCATCCTCATGTCTCCATCTGTCCCAGCCTCCTGCTCTGGGACTTGCCTTTCTCCTCACCTTCCCCCCACAGCTTCCCAAACACCCTGGAGGACTCTACCCAAACTTGCCGATAGGGGCCTGCCCCTCCCAGAGGCCAGGGCCTGACTCTTTGAGGCCCAACCACAGACAGGCCCCACACAGCATGGAAACTGGGGGCAAGGACTGGGTGTTCGGGGCTGTCACCCCACTGACCAGCCCCTGAGCAAGTGAGCGAGGCCTGGGGAGCCAGCTGCCGCAGTCCGGCATGCCCCTCTGAGCAGTGGGCTTGTGTGACGGAGTTTTGAAAACCTCCTCACCTGTTGCTCAAACCTCATCTGTAAAAGTCCCCCTTGATTCCTGTGTACAAAAGTCATCCTCTTTCCATTCACCCCACCTTTACAGAGAGGCGGCAAGCTCCAGGCCAGGACAGAGGGGAATGTGGCCCCGGGTGACCTCCTTCTGAGCCCAGACAGGGCAAGCAAGGGAGGCAGGCATCATCAGGGGCCGTGAGAGGGGTTCCTGGAGGAGATGGCCTTGGCAGGGGCCTTGGTTGGACCCACGAAATAACAAGCTGTCAGGCAGGCACGGAGCCTGGCTTATTTCAGGCAGTGGGTCTTGTTCCTTCCCTGCTCCCAGGGCCCAGAGCTGGACCTGGAGAAGGTGCTGTGACCGAATGTGCGAATGAACGAGCGAACAAACAGCTGCAGGCTAATGTCACTCCAGGAGGAGCGGACAGCAGGAAGGCAGGCTCAGAAATGGGACAGCCCCCCGTCCAAGGGGACAAAGATAAAAATAACAGTGGCAGGCACGTGTGGAATGTTTATTTTGTGCCGGGCCCTGTGCTGAGGGCTCTGCGTGGAGCATCCCATTGAAGCCTCGCTGCACCTCGCTGTGGTGGGCGCTTCTAATACCCCACTTTGCAGCCGCAGAGGGGAGGCCTCTGCCCTGCTGGCACACAACTGGGAAGTGGTGGCCCTAGGCCTCAACCCCACCGGACCACTTCCAGAAACTACCACACTCTGCCAACTCCCAGCGAGGGCGGTGCCGCGGGCATTCCTGGGCTCCGGCCTGGCTCTCGTCTACTCCCCTTCAGGAGTTGTCCTCACCACCTCTCCTCACCCCCTTCTTCCTCAGAGCTACACCCCCACGGTGTTTGAGCGGCTCACCGTTAACCTGCAAATGAAGGGCAAACCTGTGCACCTCCAAATCTGGGACACAGCAGGTGGGTGTTCAGGGCTGGGGGAGGTACAGGGTGGAAAGAGGGGCCCCAGAGGATGAGAACCAAGCCCCACTCCCTTCCTTCTGAACGGGGAGGCCAAGCAATCTCCAAGGGACAGGTGTGGGCCAGGACTAGGCCTCCCCACTCCTGCCCCAGGAACTGAACCCTCCTTGCTTCTGAGCCTGGGTCCACCACCTCCCCCACCCCAGCACAGCCTGACGTGTCCTGGAGACAAGGGGGAGGCCAGAGCTCTTTGCTCTCATGGGGTGGACTGTTCCTAGACTCAGCATTCCACCCTGACTTCAGCTTCTGTAAGATCTGCCTGACCTTGACCTCTTCCCTCCAGCCTGCTGACCTTGCCCTCACAACGGTTCAGAGTCAAATTCACATCAGAGCTCAAAGCTAACCTCAGAGAGTCCCAGCAGCCTCCTTACCTTGCAAAGGCAAAGATGTCTTTGCTGGAGTCCTGCCTGCCTCTCTCTCCTCAGCCCCCTCAAGCCCAGGGCAAAGCAGGCTTCTGAGTGATGGCCTCCGCCCCTCAAGGCTGGGCCTCCGCCTTGCCCCAACCTTCCAAAACAGGGATATCCCAGCAAATGGCCTCACCCAGGCCAGGGGAACACTGCCCCGAGGGGGACATTCATGTGGAATGGCAATCTAAGACCCTAATCCAGACACACACACATACTCACTCAGTCCTGTGGGATCCGTGGCTTGGTGTTGGGGAGGTGCGGACAGAGCGCAGGAGATCCGGATAGAGTGACCATGCCCGTTCTACCAGGACAAATCGATTATGACCGCCTGCGGCCCCTGTTCTACCCTGACGCCAGCGTCCTGCTCCTCTGCTTCGACGTCACCAGCCCACACAGCTTTGACAACATCTTTAACCGGGTAGGCACTTGGGGGGAAGGGGAAGGCACGGCCCCCACAGCCAGGCCACACTGCTCCACCCCTACTCTCGACCCAGCAGACTATCCGATCTCAGCAGGCCTGGATGACATCCTTGCCAGTGCCTTTGGCAGCAACTTGCTGGAGGTACCACCGGAATTCGGTGGGAGGATCTGCCCCCTGGCTCCTAGTCCCACGTCCCTCGCCTGCCTGCTGCTGCAGACTCAGAACATGGTGGTTCTTTGACTGTGACCCTGCCCGAGGATGCTGGGTGACCCAGAGGGCTCTGGATCTCCCCGGCCTGTGTCTGACCAAGGTCACATCAACTGTCAGCTTCCAGCAGCTCTCAGCCCCATCTGAGTGACTGTTGCCTCACAGCGGCCCTACAGGATGCCCCCAGTTATGTCAGGGGTCCAGAAGCTGCACACAGGTGTCAGGGCCTCTGTGCATGGTGATCCAGGGTTCCTTGGGGCAGTAGCAATAACACACGGAAGGGGGCGCCATTAGAACTCACCTCGTGCCAGGCCCTGTTCTGGGCACACATATATTTACTCATGTAACCCCCTTCAACCGTAGGGGACAGACACTATTACTGTCCCCAGACTGGATCACTTTCTCCAAGAAGCACATCTATGGTAACACAGGGATTTGAACCCAGGCTTTCTACTCCACAGTCATTCAGGAGTATTGACTGAGTGCATCTATGTGCCGGGTGCTATTCTAGGCACTGGGGACTGGGCTCGATGGTGGTGGCTGGGACCGTGGTGCTAGGAGAGGGAGTGGTGAGAGGTGGGTGGATATTGAATCTATCTGAGAGGTGAAGCCGTCAGGATTTGCAGGTGGTTTGGACGTGGGTGAGAGAGAGACGCTTTGGCCAGAGTACCTGGAAGGGGGACTTGCCATTTCTCAAGATGAGAAGGAGCAAGCTAGAAGTAGGGTGGTGAGAGGCGGGGGCCTGTCGGGCATTCCAGGGCAGGTGGCAGGTGGGCAGGAGAAGGAGCAAGCTAGAAGTAGGGTGGTGAGAGGCGGGGGCCTGTCGGGCATTCCAGGGCAGGTGGCAGGTGGGCAGGAGAAGGAGCAAGCTAGAAGTAGGGTGGTGAGAGGCGGGGGCCTGTCGGGCATTCCAGGGCAGCTGGCAGGTGGGCAGGTGGAAGTCTGAGTCTGCTGTTCCCAGGAGAGGGCTGGGCTGGGCTGGGCCAGGCCGATCCATTCAGGAGCTGCTGCTGTAGAAGAGCCATGGACTTGGGGCGGTCACCTGGAGGTCACCTGAAGGGCAAGAGCAGCTAGAGGAGAGGCAAGCCCACAGCTTGGGGGTGGGGGTGCTGGTAAGACCTGAGAAGAACCAGGCGAGTGGGGTCCTGAGGCGAAGTGCAGACTGGGTCTTGGGGGAGGGCGTGACAACCCCAGTGTCAGGGGTCAGGCAGGATGAGAACTGAGGACTCCATTTGGATTTAGCAAGGTGGAGACCTTTTGGGAGAGCGGTTTGGTAGAGGGCTAAGGTGTGGGGAATCTGTGCAGGACCCCACATGGGCCCCATGTGGCTCCAGGAGCTAGCCGGGTTGATGCCAAGTTTTCCTGAATGGACAGAGCAGGCATGTAGTCCGGGACAAATAAAGCCTTGTCTCCGGATTCCAGGCTCCCGGGTTGTCGTCCAGGCTGAAATAACCTGGAGCCTCACATTCCAGAGAGCAGCTGACTCAGGATGAGAGTGCTTCCTCCCACAGGCGAGCAGCTGCTATAAGCACGTCGTAAGCTGCTTTGTCTTTACAGGATCCCTTCTTTGCTTACACATTTCACCCAGCCGGGGAGGCGGTCCTGGGCACCAACCTCAAATCCTGCCACTTCCAGTCATGGCACCACGCCAAGTCACATAGCCTCTCTGGGTCTCAGTCACTACACGTGTGCAATGGGATTGATGTGGAAGTTGCTTCACAGGGACCTGGGGGGTCAAAGAGTTCACAGGTGTAAAGTCTCAGAGCCGGCACAGAGCGGTCTCCCTGGACGCTGGCTGTGCTGATGCTCGAGCTGCCTGGGGAGCAGGAGGAGGGTCTGTTCTCCCCTCCGCAGAGAGGGCAGCTCTCCTGACGCTGGCACACACCCCGCCCCCTTTCCCACAGTGGTACCCAGAGGTGAATCACTTCTGCAAGGAGGTGCCCATCATCGTCGTGGGCTGCAAGACTGACCTGCGCAAAGACAGGTCCCTGGTGAAGAAGCTGCGGAAAAATAGGTTGGAGCCCGTGACCTACCATAGGGTAGGAAACCCCGTCCAGGGGCAGGGGTGCCAGGAGAGGGGACCGCTGGGATACGTGGACCGTACAGGGTGCCAGGTGTCCAGCACACGCAGGGTGTGGGGCAAGGTAGGGGTCACCTTGCAGGCAGTCATGAGTCAGAGGCGGCTGGTGTTTGGAAGTGGTACCTAGAATACTCTGGAAGGTTCTACCTGTGGAAGGAAGAACCAGTGATGTACACCTCAGACAGTCCTACCCACCCACCTCACAGGTGGGTAACCTGAGGCCCACAGAAGACCCTCAGCTCTTCAGTCTGCAGGTCCCTCCCTGCAGCACACCTGGGAAGTTAGTTGGGACCTTGAGAGCCAGAGACCCAGCCCAGAACTGAGGCAGGAAACCCAGTGAAGCCGTAAGAGCGCTTGGTCAAGCCAGGGGCATCCTAGAAACACCTGCTTTTGTGCTGGAGACTCCCGAGGATGGTGGTGGAGAGGGCTGCGGGGAGGCTGGGCGTGAGGTGCCGCAGCAGTCCCCACTCACGGCTGCCGGTCCGCTCTCCCTGTTAGGGCCAGGAGATGGCCAGGTCCGTAGGTGCAGTGGCCTACCTCGAGTGCTCCGCGCGGCTCCAAGAAAACGTCCACGCCGTCTTCCAGGAGGCCGCCGAGGTGGCCCTCAGCAGCCGCAGTCGCAACCTCTGGCGGCGGATTACCCGGAGCTTCTGCGTGGTGACCTGAGGGCGCATGGGACCCACCAGCCTAGACGGCCCCAGCAAGTCTGGACTGAGCTGGGCCGTGACCTGTTGCCCCATTGGTTAGACTGCACCCAGTTCCCAGGCTGTGACGGAACTGCCCCTCAAACAGATGGTCGCCACAGAGACTGGGCCCCGGACCCTGGGGCTGAGGTCCCTGGACTGAAGCAAAATTCCCCTGTGGCCTGAGAAAGGGGCTTCCCGGGTTCACCAGCCCTGTGGAGGGCTAGTCCTGGAGTCCCCTGTAATCCACTGACACCCCAAGCTCGCGGCCTTGCAGCCTGGCGCCACCTCGCGGCTGTTCTCGAGGCTGCACCTGGCAGTCCTAGGGCCACCCCCAACCCCTCACCGCGATCAGAACTCACACCTGGCCCCTTCACCCCGCCCTCTTCAGTGTTAACTGTAACCACTAAAATGACATCGCCTGTCAGTTGTGACACGTCTCCTTTTTAAAAAAAAAAAACGTTTCTTGACTTAGAGAGAAACATCAATTTGTTGTTCTACTTATTTGTGCATTCATTGTTTGATTCTTGTATGTGCCCTAAGGATCGAACCCGCAACCTCGGCTATCTGGACAATGCTCTAACCTACCCAGTCAGGGCCACCACACCTCTTGTTTCAAAATGCCTTTACGCACTTGTTCCAGGTTGGATAAGAGCCCCTCCCATGTAGGTGCTGGAGTGGAACTGCCTGGCTCCAAGCCCTGCCCTTGGCCCCGCCCTTAGCTTCTCCCCTTCACTTTCTTTGAGAGCTCCGTCACCATTTGGCATGGTCCTGTGTCCCCAGGGGATGGCCAGCTTCCCTAGAGCACAGGCTGGGTGAGTTGGAATCCCTGTGCCTCAGATAGTGCCTAGCATACAGGAAGCACAGTCTCGGCCTCTGTGCCCAGAGAAGGAAGTCCAACTTCTGCAGCTGGGGACCTGGGTTCTCCTGTATCTGACCACGGCCCACCTTCCCCTTCCCCACTGGATACCCAGGATGCCTGACACCCCAGCCACACCTGGGGGGCACTAGCACCCATACCAGCCTCCATGCCTCTGCTCAGTCTGTTCCTCCACCTCAGCATGCCCTTCCCCCAGTCACTGTCTGTTCACCCACAGGTCCTTCTCCAGCAAGCCCTTGAATCTGCTGGCTTCCTCGCTCCCACCTCGCTGCACCACCCCGAAGTGTCCACTGTCTTTGTCAGGGCCCCTTGGCTAAGAAACTGGGTTTTTCTTCCTGTGCTGTGGGAGAGGCCAGCTTGGACTCCTGAAGATTACAGGTCTGGTGATGGGACCCAGTATCTGGGAGGGTGGAGGTGGGAGTGAGAGACCAGTTGGGCAGCTACAGACGACCAGAAACCAGGAACAAGCCACCGCAAGTCAAGGCCAGGTGACTTCTGGGCGGCAAGGATGGACTGCAGGAAGGGCGGGGGCGCTGAGAGTGAGAGAAGAATGCTGGCCTCTGCCCTGCACGAGACACTCAGAGCAGGAAAGCCCCTTCTGGGCACTGGGACTGGGAGAGGTGGGACTATCAAATCACCGGTTTCCAGCTTCAGGCCCGATCCTGCCCATCAGCCACACGCAGCCATCCCGGGTGTCGCAGGAAGGCACAGTGGGTGGCAGCACTGGGAGACACCCGCCCACCGAGGAGCCAGGGTTGTTATTGTGGGTGGTTGTTCTCCTCCTCCTCACCAGCCAAACTGTTCAGCTCCTCACAACACAGCCTGGCGGGACAGGCGCAGCCAGACAGGTGGGAGCCTGGGAAGGTGAATCCCAGCGGCCAGTGGGGCTAAGAACCACAAACCACAGTGCCTTCATTTCTCCACACCACCTCCGCCTGGCCTTGGGCTGTCTGCCAGGAAGGCAAGGGGCGGAGGTAGGGACCCCAAGTCATCTCCATGACAAGCCACTCCCTGGCGTCGTCTGGTGGACAGGGCGGGGCGCCCTCTGTCCATGAGTCGTGAAGCTTCCCTCCTCCCCTCTGCCTGGACAGCACTCTGGGCCCCACATGTGGGTGTGAGGAAGGGGTAGCGGCTGGCGGGTCACCCCACTTCAGGTCACCCTCTTTGCTCTCTCTGACCTCTTCCTGCTCCTCGGGAGGATGAGAACTCATGGCCCCCAGGAAGTCATCCCAAAGCCACAATGGGGCAGGAATTGGGAACCAGCAAAGCCTATGGCCCGGCTGAGGAGCAGAGAGGTCCAGAACTGAGTAGCTGACACCCACCCTACATGCCAGGGCTTGGCCTCCAAGTTAAATGCTTCTGATTAAGGATTATGGAATGTAGGGCAATTTCCTGGGTTCAAGTCCTGGTTCTGCAGTTTACCAGCTCTGTGACTTTGGAGGAGTCCCTCGGGCTCTATGTCAGTTTCCTTATGTGGAAAATGAGGGTAAGAGTAGGACCGACCTCCTGGCGTGTTGCATGAGCTCATGCAACTAGTGCTTATTCACTCAGTGTTAACTACGAACCGTAGTTGTTAACTGTGAAACGAGGGCCATTATTTATGCTGAGAGGTTGTTGCAGGATCTGCAAAGCAGGAGCAAGC
The DNA here is from genome assembly GCF_022682495.2 of Desmodus rotundus. Lineage (NCBI taxonomy): Eukaryota > Metazoa > Chordata > Mammalia > Chiroptera > Phyllostomidae > Desmodus > Desmodus rotundus. The sequence continues at coordinate 4,273,622 of NC_071391.1, read as the reverse complement.
GTGGACGTGTTTGATGGATGTTCATCTCCTTTTCCCAATCTGGGTCACCACACCCTGGGCGGAGGAGGGAGGGAGCTCAGACCCTCCTGGTAACAAGGATGGGAAAGCCTCAGAGGGGAGCAGACAGGGAGTATGAGGCTCTTTGTGAGGCCAGCAGGACCCTGTGAGGGGAGCCAGGAGGATGGACCAGGAATTCCTCCAGGGTTCGTGTTTGCAGAGGAGACACCAAGCCTGTTCCCGTGCTGAGCGCAGGGCAGGGGGTGGGGAAAGGGACAAGGATGTGGTTTTTGCTTTCCAAACCTCCATCCTCCACACTCCGTGGGAGTTCCAATGTGGACAGAAGCAGTCGGGGAGGCAAGCGTCCAGTATTCACTCGGCGGCCTGCTCCTGCCATTGAGAGAAACAGGAGAGGAGCTAGACACAGGGGGACCAGGGAGGTGCTTCCCACTGAATGAAAGACACAGCCAACCCGGAGCTCCCCACCATCCCCGTGCACATGAAACGGTTGTTCTAGGACTCTCACTCCCGTCTGCCACCAGAAAAGCGTCAGAGTCCTGTCTGGCCAGGCCCTGCAGGTGACATTCTGCGCATCCTACCTCATTCTGTCCTTACAATCCCCTACTTTCCAGATGAGGAAACATGTTTAGAAAGCTAAAGAGCAGGACAAAAAGCAGTGAGTGGCAGAGCTGGGCACTTGGACACAGCATGAGATGGGACTCCCAGCTCCTGACCTCCCCTGGGCACTGGCAGACAGCTGGGTCTCGACCAGCAGAGGGCAGCAGGGCCCAGGAAGAGGAGCCTTTCCCCAGCCAGGGGAGGCTGGCAGGCTGGCCGGGCAGGCAGGCAGGCCAGGCGACAGATCTGCCCCATCTCACCTTCACGTCCTGGACCACTTTCAGCGACACATCATTCCCACCAGCTGCTACCCACTGAATGATGCCCACCCCAAAGTTGTGCTGAGAAAAAAACCAGCCTCAGAGTGGCCAAGTGATTTGATCATTCCGGCCATTCTGGGCACGCCGTCCCGTTTGTTCTGGCTCTAGGTCAGAATCTAAGGTTCAAATCCTGGCCCTACAATTACCACCTGGCAGGGTTATGGTCAAGTTTGTGGGCTGGCGTGGGATCAAAGGAAACAGCCAAGCCACTCCGAGGGGGCCACACAACCCAGGCTCGCTTTTTACTTTATGCTACACCTGGGGAGGCAGGTGGGGACTGAGGGGTCTCGGGCCCTGCTCATTTCCCCTGAAATCTCTACGCCAGAATTTGTGACATAGTTCAGGGAAATGATAGAAACTCTCCAAGAATGTCAAGGAACCCCAGGGTGCGCTCCCCGAGTGTAAAGTGCTGTGAGCCGGCACCTGGGGCCAGAATTATTGGGGGGGGGGCAGCGGGTACGAGCAGCAGGAGGAGGAGAGAAGGGAAGAGGAGGAGGATCTGGAGGACCCCGGGGACATTCCTGCTGGAGAACCAACCCACACGGAGACCCAGACCCTGTGATGTGGGCAGGAAGCAGCCGGGAAAGTTTCAAAATTTTCTTCTCCCCGTACTCCCAACAGCTGAAGGAGCTGAGTCATGTGACAAAGCATAGTCATGTGACCAAGAGGTGACCCCCCCCCCTCCCCTCAGGTCTTCCCTCTGGCCCAACAACACCATTTTAGACACCCTGGGCTCTCCTTTCAGTTTCCTGCTCCAACTCCACCCCCTCACAGAAAGATGTGGCCAGATAAGGAGTACTTTACAATTGTCAGTGCCCTAGGTTGCTCTCCGCGGGTCCATTCACCTCTGCCCCACCCCCAGGCCGAGACCACCTGACCACATGGTGTTGGGAATGCCTCACCGCAGCTGCAGCAACTCAGGGAGATTCCTCTTTCCTGGGTCTTTTGCCCAGCTCCAGCCTCCCGCTTCCTGGGACCTCCTCCCAAGGGAGCTCTGCCATTTGTGGTGTTTGTTGCGTTTGTTTTGGTAGCCTCTTCAGTTCATTCACGATTCTTTGTTGAGCACTTACGACAAAATCAGTACCTGGACCCTCCCAGATTTCTCCATCCTCCGTGCAGCCTTGCTGGGAGGCAGCATCCTTCCCTTTCAGAAGCCGGGCCACCCAAGGGACCCTCACTCTCTCCGGACCCTGGAAGCTAGGACTCAGCAACAACTATTGCTCCTGCTCTCTCCCAGCCCCTCCTCAGGACGTTGAATCTGGGTCAGGAGACGAAGAGGGATGTTTAAACTCATTGTGACGACACTGGCAGTATTTTTCTCCTTTAACAAGTATATAGAGCTTGTTACATGCCAGACGGTTCTAATATTAACTCGTCCAATCCTCATAACCACCCTACTAGGTAGGTACCGTTATCAGCAGCCCCATTTTACAGATGAGAAAACTGAGTGGCAGAAGGCTAAGAAACTTGTCTAATGTCACCAGCTACCAAGAGATGGGTCTGGGATTTGAGCCTGGGCCGGATGCATGCAACACCCAGGCAGTGGGTAGGGGTGGCACACCAGTAGGCAGCATCCAGTAGCGGAAACCTGGGCTGTGACAGCCTGTCTGCTCCCCGACTCTCTAACTTCCTCTGAGTGATCCGAAAGCCTCCCCTTCAGACCCTCTCCCCCTGAAAAACCCAGCCCCTTCTGATGTTCACACGCTCTGAAGAGCTCAGAGTAGTTGAGATCCCACCCGAAGGAAAAATTGGAAAACAAAAAACAGGGTTTAAGCCCTGGCTGGTGTGGCCCAGTGGATTGAGTGCCAGCCTGCGAACCGAAAGTCGCCAGTTTGATTCCCAGTCAGGGCTCGCGCCTGGCTTTCAGGCCAGGTCCCCAGCTGGGGGCGCGAGAGAGGGAACCAATCAATGTATCCCTCGCACACCGATGTTCTTTCTCTTTCTCCCTCGCTTCCCCTCTCTCTAAAAATAAACAAATAAAATCTTTTAAAAAATAAGATTTAAAATACTCTGTTTCATGGTCAACCAAAGTAATTTGCATATTTGTTCTTTTTTCCTAGAAAAACCTTCACGTGGTTGTAATCGCATTGTTGCACAGTTTTGAATTCTGCTCTTTTTCACTTAACATTTTAGCCTAAAGACTCTTACATTACAAATAACCTGTGAATATCCTTGATTTTTTTATTTTAGAATACTTTTAGATTTAAACAAGAATTACAAAAATAGCATATAGTCCCCATAAACCCTTCACTTAGCTTCCTCTGTTAACATTCATTTACCAAAACTAAGAAATTAACGTTAATCGCATTTATTAAATTCCAGACCTTATTTTCCCCAGTTTTTTCACTAATATACTTTTTTGTTGTTGTTGTTCCACAATCCAATGCAGGATAACATGGTGCATTTCGGTGAATATCATTTTATGTGGCTGCATGTTATTTCATCTAGCGAATGTTCTAAAAAGTCTTTTAAAACCTGTTGGCTGTTGTACATTTATTTGCATTGTTTCTAGTTTTTCTGCTATGAAGCTTATTCAAAAACATCAAATGCTATTTAAATAGGAGCCCTGCCGAGCAGCAGAACTTTTAATTGCTCACCTCCCCCCACGTGAGCGCGCACACACACAAACACACCCACGTGCAGAAAAGGAAACTCAGGTTAGGAGACCCACCCCAGGTTACGCGGTGCTGGCAGGATACGAGCTCAGGTCTTCCTGCTCTTGAGTCCTGTCCGGAGTGGCTGACTGTCCCCTAACTGAAATTCTGTCCCGTCAAAGGGCTATCGAGGCTTTTACTCACAATTGTTGAAGGGAGCCTAGGAATCGGTAAACTAGAGAAGAAAGGTTTTAAAGCAGGGAAAATTCTTCCTAGCTTTTTCCACGACACTCTTGGCTGCAGATACATTGACTTACTGTCAGTAAACAGGGCCAGCCCTGTGGGTGGGGCCTGGGCTTCCTCTTGGGTGAAGTGGTGGTGATGGTAGTTCCTCCCAACAGGTTCGTTTTGGGGCCCCTGGCCTGAGGAGTGCCAGCAGATGGGAGGTGAGCAGTGCTCCACGGAGGCCGCTCTGTCGTTAGAGGCGTCCCTGCCGTCTGAGAGCCAGCCCAGAGGGCAGTTCTGTAGTAGAACCTTTTGGGGGCGGGGGTGTTGCCTTCATCTCCCACCACTCGGGTCTTTCGGGACTGTTTAGGGCTCCCCTCAAGCGTTCCCTCCAGTGGGGCAATTATCTACCAGCTCACTTAATGTCCAACAACCCTAACCAGGTGGGTGTTCTTAACACAGATGGGTAATGTGCAAGACTTCCCAGGATTTGAACCCAGGAACTTCATGATCTTCACCATTACACTGCACTGGACCCCTCTTACCCTGTGGCTGCAGCCTTCCTGGTCCTCCCCTCCCACTGCCCCTCAGTTCCTTATCTCCAGCTGCCAGCCCCTGGGCTCCTCTACCCGACAGGGAGACAGAGTGCCTGGAGCAGGCAAAGCAAGTGCTCCAGCGAAGAAAAAGAGGGAAGGCAGGAAAGAAGGAAGGAAGGAGGAGATGGGAGAGAAAATGAACAATTTTAGAAATAATTTTATTTTATATTAAAAATTCATCAAAGCCCAGAATCCGTAACTCCTATCGAATCATGAGAGGAACACCGAACGCCAACCAAGGGACATTCTACAGACTACCTGTCAGGTCCCCTTCAAAACTGTCAAGCTCCTCAAAAATAGGGCAAGTCTGAGAAACGGTCACAGCCCAGAGGAGCCAAGGGATAGTACGACAGCCAGAGGAACTGTGGAGTCCTGGGTGGGATCCTGGGACAGGACAGGTCAGGAGCTAAACACTAAGGAAATCTACATAACGTGTGGACTTAGACTAAATGTGTCAACACTCGCTCCTTACTTGTAACAACTGGACCAGGCTAAGACACTATTCATAGGATAAACTGAGTGCAAGGGAGTAGCGAACCTCTGTACTATCTTCACACTTTTTCTGAAAGTCTGAAAGTTCTAAAATACAAAAGTTACTGAAAAATGAATCAAAGAGGCCCTGGCCAGGTAGCTCAGTTAGGGAGAGCATCGTCCCGATGTGCCGAAGTTGAGGGCTCAGTCCCCAGTCAGGGCACAGACAAGAGTCAACCGGTGAATGCATAAATTGAACCACAAATTGATGTTTCTTTCTCTTTCTCCTTTCCTCTCTCTCTCTAAAATCAATCAAGACAAAATATTTTAAAATTTTAATTAAAGTAGTTACCAGGAGCAACCTCCGGAGGTGGTTGGACGTCCTAGGATCTACGCTAGGGTAGGCCCTGTAATCTCAGCTGGGAGCCTCTAAACATCCTAATGCTCAGGGCCTGAGCCCCCTGCACCTCGAGGGCTTCCCGAAAGCGGCCAGGAAGGCAAATTGGCTAAGGGCAGATCCAAGAGACCTCGTGACAGCTCCTCGGGGTCCTCCCACATTGCAGAGAATGTTCACTGAATGCGTGCGGGTTGTCTAAGGCCTGGACTGCCCCACATCCAGGCAAGACAGATAAGACGGGTACAGTTCACACCTACTTGTGAAATTCAAGTTCAGAACTGGAACACAGACCCAAAGGAAGGGGGGGGCCGGTGTCGGAGGGTGGACCTCCTGAGGTTTAAACAAATAGACTCCGGTAGCTGACAATAGAAATGTTAACAGCCTTTGATGGGTTTGTTCACACATTTTTACTCTCTGGTGCGGTGTATCTTCCAAGCCCAGGTTCCCTTAGCCCAGGAATTGGAGAAGCCAGTTAAATCAGTAAATTATCCAAACCCGCTTTCAAATCAGATCTGCAAGCACTTCGGTCCAATGAGCTCATTTGGGAGCCCCAGGGCCTGGCCCTGCCCCTGCCCCTGGGCTGGCAGCCTGAGTGACCCTGGTTTCGAGGGCCCAGGACACCAGCCCCCCACTCCCGCCCCAAGGTCTCTGGGTTGCAGGCAGAGCAGCTCCCAGGGCCTCTCCAAACTCACTGGCCCCTTTTCCTCCCCCACTTCCCTGCCAGCCCCCACCCTGCCCTGCCAGCCTCGGCAGCAGAAAGGATTGGAAAGGATTACGACAGGTACTAAAAAGCCTTTGGAGCTGGGCGGAGATCCCAAGTCACCCCCCTCGTCAGGGAGGCAGGTCATTCGATGGGGCACAGCTGTCCACTAGCCAGAAGGGGCCCTGATGCCTTCACTCACCTAGCCAGAGTCTCCCTATGCCTCTGAAATTCTATTCAGTTCAGCCTCACAGGGTAGTGGTCTGTGGTCACCTGTGCTGGGGCAGGGCCCCGGAATGGGGGGTCATGGTGAGGTGAGGGAAGAGTTTTGGACTATGCCAGGTGGGAGGGCCTTGGAGAATTTCTTCGGCCTGGCTGAGGGCGGGGCAGATCAGGGTGGGAACGACAGGCAGGGTGGGTTGGACAGGACTGCAGACCCGCCTCCACGGAGGATGCTGAGGCACACCCAGGTCGAAAACAAGTCAGGGACAGCACTGAGACCCTTCACTTAAGGAGCAAAGGCCCAATTTGCCCCCGACCCAGCTCCCTTCCCCCAGAGCTGCTCTGTCAGCTCCCACCAAGTACACACCTGACATCTCGGCCCCTCAGAGCTGTGGGCAAGACCCAGGCCAAATCTCCCTTTTGGAGGGGACCCTGCCTACCCAGCCATGTATGCATTTTAGAAGAGTCTTTTACACCAGCTGCACAAGCTGCCCTGAGCCCTTCCAAAAAGCCCAGCTCCCTCCTCCCCTCCCTGAAGAGGGCAGCTTCCCCCATCCCCCTACCAAGTCTCCCAAACTGCAGGGGGAGGCTACAGAAACCCAAGGGAGACAGGGTCAGTGTGTCTGTGGGCACAGAGCAAACTTCCCGCAGCAGGGCCACCCTCAGCCACCTGCACCTTGGCTGAGGCCCTTGCAAACACTCCCACCCCTGGCCCTGTCTGGCACCACCACTGAGGCGGGTAAAGAAAAGGCACCTTAGCTCCTAGCCCGGGCTTTCTCTCGGAAGCCAGCAGAAATTCAATTTAACAAACTTGCAATTTTGGAACAAAGCTTGAGTGGAGCAATCCAAAGTATCTCCTGCCCTGACCAGGTGGCTCAGCTCGTTGGGCGCCGTCCTGGAAAGCGAAACACCTCTGGTTCAATCCCCGGCCTGGGCACATGCCTGGGTTGCGGTTCGGGCCCCCGTTGCGGTGAGTGTGAGAGGCAACCAATGGGTTTTCCACAATGATATTTCTCTCCCTCCACTTCCCCTCTTTATACAGTTCGTCACCTCAGTCTCCAAGGAGCCCAGCGTCACCGCAGGCACCGCAGGCACAGCCAAGCTGCCGAGGCTCAGGGCCCTGTCTAAGGGGTCGCTGTGCTCAGATCTGTCACCGAGCCGTGAGCGCCCGGGGCCCAGCACAGAGCACAGCTCTCAGCTGAGAGCACATCGATGCCAGGCGCGGCTAGGAACTTTTCACAGAAGGGTCCCGACCACGTTGCCCTTCCCACTGCCCAGGTCCTCCTCTGGAGATGCTGCTGTCCCTTCCCTCCTCTGAAAGGGCAGTATCTTCTTCACCCCTTGCAAACCTCGTGCTCGCTGGTGCCTGAGAGGGTGGCCCCCACATCGGGCTCCTCGCCATTTCCTGTGGACACGTCTCATCCCACAGCCCACAGCGGTACCTGCCCCACTCCCACGTCGCCAGACCCCAGCCCGGCACCCAGGGCAACTCCTTTCTCACCACGTCCCTGCACTCCACCCGTGCCCCCACCTTCCTGGGGGAGGCCCCCGCCGCCCTCTGAGAAGCCAGCAGTCCTCCTTGAGATTCTTTATATGTCACTTATAATTTCACACACACACACACACACACATGCACGGCCTTTTGTGTGTAAACAGCGCGGGAACATAACCTCCCCTTATTTTAATTTTTTAATCCTCACCCGAGGACATGTGTATTGATTTTAGAGAGGGAGAGAGAGAAACCAACTCGAGAGAGAGACATAGATAGGTACCTCCCACACTCGCCCCGACCACTGGGGATCAAACCAGAAACCTAGGTATGTGCCCTGACTGGATGTGGCCAAAACCCTTTGGGGCACGGGCCGATGCTCCAACCAACTGAGTCACCTGGCCAGGGCTTCCCCGTGTTTTGGGTTTGTTTTTTTTTTAAGACTTTATTTATATATTCCTAGAGAGAGGGGGAGGGAGGGAGAAAGAGAGGAAGAGAAACATGAGTGTGTGAGAGAAACATCTATCGGTTGCCTCTCAAACATGCCCCACCTGGGGACCAGGCCGAAATCCAGGCATGTGCCCTGACCAAGGATTGAACTGGCAACCTTTAATTTTGTGGGCTGACACCCAAGCCACTGAGCCACACTGGTCAGGGCTTCTTTGAATTTTTAAATAATCCTTCTGGGGGCTGGGAGCACAGACCTGGGAACCACGACCTGGGTTGATCCCTGTTCCTGCATTGTTCAAGCCACGTGGCCTTGGGCAAGACCCTTTACCTCCTAGTGCTTTTCCCGGAAGTGGGTCATCATGGCACCTCCTTGCAGGCGGTCAAGGGTCAGTGTGAAGGGCGGGAACAGGCTTGGGCCCTCAATACGAGTGAGTGGTTAAGAGGGCATCTCTGGGGCCCTGCGAGAAGAAAGACCGGTGAGATGCTGCTGCCCTGGGGCCTCCACTCACCCACTTCCTTGCTCTTGCCTCTCCCTTACAGCCCAGCAGGCTGCCTCCAGTTGGGCTGGCTTCTCCTGGGGTGAGACCCTGGCTCAGCAGGTGGTCTTTTCAGCTGGCTTTCCTTGACCACATCTGCAAGTTCAAATTCAAAACCCACCATGCCTAGAAAGCCTCAGTGGAGGACATCGCTCAAGTCTGAGACATTTCCTCTCTGGAAGGGAATACTGTCTCCTGGCGCTCTATCCTAGTTCTCTTAGAGAACCCATAGAACTTTCTCTCCATTGCATTCCTCAGCCCTGCACGTAGTGGCCCGCCCATAGCCCCTGGGCAGTTCCCACTCCTTGTCTGTGCCCCCAGGCTGCTCTGGCTGCTAACTGTGCACACGCAAGGCAGTGAAACAGCCTGGGGAGGCACCCTCAGCCAATGACAGATGGCAGCTGTTAGAGAAATCAAACACTGAGGCCTGTTCTGCACTGTCCCCCAGAGGCCCCAGCCAGGCTGAGCTCCAGTGTCACTGTGGTAGACTCCTCAATGATGGACCCCCTGTTGGCCTTGTTCCCGTCCCCATTTCCCAACTCCGCCACTGGTGCTTCTGAGGACCATTTCCCGAATAAACAAACTCCTTGCACTTGAATCCTTGTGCCTGGCTTTGCTTCTGGGTGAACTCAAACTAAGACACAGTCACTTGCTTCCGTGAAGACCTGGGCCTGTCTTGTTTCTCTCTATCCTCAGTACCCAGTGTACGGTTTCTGGCACAAAGGAGACTAAAGACTTGAACGAAGGTTCTTCTGAATTCTTCCATGGACTCCACATCAGCAGAGATGACAGCATTCTCAACCTTTAATTAAGAGGATTGAACTCTTGGACTTAGAGCTTCTGGTTGCAAGCAACAGAAACGGACTCCAGCTAACCAAAGCAGAGGAATTCAATGGAAGCCTGAGCGCATGCATGCGTTCCTGTGTGTGGTGGTGGAGGCACCTCCCAGAACTCACCGGGGGTTGGAGGACTGGGTTTGGGTTGGTGGGAAGTCAGGCAGTGCTGTAGCCCAGGGCTAGTAGCTTAGCAGGAACAGGCCAACTGCCAGGTAGGAATGATCTCCATTTCTCCCTGGGTCCTAAGGTCACCTGCTCAGGAGTTCCTGCTGAAAGACAGGGTCTGCTGAGTGAAACTTAAGCCACCAGCCACCCTGGACTGCACCAGCTGAGAAGGGGAGGGGCTTACCCCTTCAGCTTCTGCAGAGGGAAGATGTACTACTCTCCCTGAAGGCCACACAGTGTGGGTCTCTGAGAGAAAGAGAGACTGGGGTACCTCTAGGAACCACCCCCTGGATGGGGTTGGATGGGGGTCGCTGAGAAATACAAGGTCCATCAGCCTGTCTTTATTCCTTTTCCCCCACTCATAGGGCAAAGCTTAGTCACACCAAGCCCTCTGCCAAACACGGGTCTTTCTCTGCCCAATTCCTGCCCTCAGCCCATCTCAGTCGGTCTCTATCACTCTGCCTATGACCCCTCCTCCCCCAGGCACCCAGCCTCCGGCCTCTAGCTATTGCTGCCCAGGTGCTCAGGTGCTGGTGCCAAGGCTGCTTTTCCCATCTCCTGCCTGGAGCACGACACTGGCCTTTCCAGAGCCTCTCATGGCTGTCAGTGACCAACCAACTCCCATCCTGGGCTGACCTCGCCCCAGCTCCTTCCCCCCAGGCCCTTTTCCTCGTCCAGCTGGCTCCTCCCTGCTCACTGGCTGGGCCCCCAAACACGTGCCCAGCCTGCCTGCTGCCCCTGTGGTTCCCAGCGCTGTGAACCGCCACCACTTGGGCATTTCCTGCATGTCCCCTTGTGTTTTTAGGCAGAGAGGGTAAGGGGGGAGGGAGCAGAACCTGAGCCCCTTTGGAGGGGAGGATCCCGTGGGAGACCTGCTTCCTCACAGGAGAGTTCAGGGGAAAGTCCAATGGCGAAGTTGCTGGCCAGGTGGTTCGGAAAGGTCAGGGCTGAAGTAGAGTGGGAGTCACCCCCACAGAGACGATATCCGAAATTAGAATAAATGAGGAGTTCAAGAGAGAGGAGAGCTGAGGGTTGAGGGCTGGGCTTTGCAGAAAGCCCAAGGGCAACGGGGAGCGGGAGGGTGAGTGGGAGAGGCAGGCAGAGTCCGAGGGTGAGGGAGGTAGAAAGTCCTGTTTACCTGCCAGTTGGGGCTTTCGCTGCCTGCTTTGGACTCTAAGCTCTCTTTCCTGCGTAGGGCATCTGCCCGGGTCCTCACGGACCTCTGGCATGGCTAGTGGTCACAGGAAGGGGGCCATTGCTTGCCCTGCTTCCCAAATCCACCCACTTCTCCCCCCAAAGAAGTCAAGAGCAGTAAGACTAGACTTCTGCCACAAAGGGGTCGAACTCGAAGCCTCCTTCAACTACACTGCCTTCTCCATGCCCATGACCATTCCCGGGGTTTTCTCCATATAAATTTGATATTTATATAATCTATATATTCTATATAGATATTTTATATAAATATAACATGTATATATTTATATTTACTTATTTATTTTTCCCCCCAGAGGTTTGCAAGCGTAAACTCCCTCAAGCCCCTGCCCCCACCGTCCAGTGCAAGACCCCCACCGCCTGTTTCCAGGTTCAGAGGAAGAGGTATCTTGTCTCGGCCAGAGCTGATCTTGTGGGCTGTCCCACACTGAGAACCTCCTGCTCTCTCATTCCTTCTTTCCAGGCTCCATTTTCAGGCCCCCTTCTCTACTGAAACCTCCTTGCAGGACATGCCAGCTCATTCTTTCCAATTGCCACCTCCCTTCCTGTCTTTCCTCTGCTCTTCTCTTCATGGGGTCCTCGCCATCTTCACTTACTTCCTCTTCCTTCTTGGCTCACTGCATTCCAACGCCCCCAGCCCCAACAAAGTTTGACAGTGATGTCATAATGGTTCCGCAGGAAGGGTGGCTGTCCAGCTTCACCTGACCCCTTGGCCCCTCCCTCCTGCTTGACACTCTCCAGGCAGGTTTCATTTTTTTTTCTCTCTTACTTCTCTGCTTTTTCCTTCTCAGCTGTTTTCATGGGCTCCTCTCTTCCTCTGCCGAACTCGTCCTGCATCCATTCATTCTGCAAGCAGCAACGGAGCACCTGCAGCGGGCTGGGCACCGTCCCCCTCGCTGCAGGCCTGACCCTGGACTCTGGCCTCCTTTCTACACTTTCCAGTAGCATCGTGTTTCTCCCACGGTCTTAACCTGGCGCTGCTGATTCTCGGGTCTCCAGATTGGGTGCACACAGCTCGTCTTACAGAGCCCCTCAGCCTCAGTGAGGGCCTACACGACCCCATTCTCTTGGTCCCACCCCCTGCTCCTCCTAGATCCCCCACTTCAGAGGGTGGAACAGCAAATTAGGCCAAGGCAGAAAAGCAGCAGCTACCCCGGACTCCTCCCCCTTCCTCACTTCCCCACACTCCTCATGTGTGACCAGACCCTGCGAAGTCACCCTTTACCTCTCATCTCTCCCTTCTACACGCATTTTACTGCCCGAGGCCATGTCCTTGGCTCCTCCCACGGGGACCAGCAGAACGCCTTCAAGTCCTCACTAGCATTCTGCTTTTGCATCTCAGCTCTGCTGCCACAGCCACTGCGGGGGTGTGACCCAGCCTGGCCACTCTGCAGCTTCACCTCACGCCACTCTCCATCTTGGCCACTCTGACCTGCTGTTTTTCGAATACACAGGTGCCTTTTCCCACTGGGAGCCTTTGTTCAAGTTGCCCCTCTCCCTGGAAGATTCTTTTATTGTCATACAATCTCAAATCCAGTGTTCCTTCCTCAGAGAAGCCTTCCAATTTTCTTCACAGAATTTACCTAACAAGTAATTTGCTGTGGTGGTCCCAACTGAGGATAAACTCAGTTTTATTTCACAAGTTTGCTTACAAGACTTTCTATGTGCCTGGCAGTGTTCTAGCACCGAGAGAGCTAACTCACATGTGACAGCGACCTACAAGGATGGGCTCAGATCCCCATTTGACAACTGAGGAAAACCAGAATCCTGGGAACTGTGTGGCTTGAGCAAGGTGACACATTCGTTGTGTGGCACACCTGGGCTGGGAGCACACAGTGTATCTCCAGGGTCCCCATCGGACCACTACGCCACATCTGTGTGGGAATCTGCCCGTATCCCCGGGCGTACACCAGTGCTGGTAACCAGCAGGCAGTACTTGCTGCCTGGATGACGAAATACCCACCCCCTACAGAGGACAAAGCCCCGTGCACCTGCTGAAGAGGGTGGGGGAGGTCTTCGAGCATAGGATTCCCCCTCTGCAGCATCATCTCTTTTTGGCTGTCCTGCTGTGTCCAGAGCATACCAAGAATGGGAAGTGCCCTTCCCCTGTTGTCTTCTTGATGAGTATCAAAACCCCAGCAATGCCCTGGCTGGGTGTTGGCTCAGTTTGGTCCTGTACATCAAAGAGTTGCAAGTTCAATTACCGGTCAGGGTATATGCCTGGGTTGCAGGTTCCATCCCTGATGTGGGAGCCTATGAGAGGCAACTGATTGATATTTTTCTGTTATATCAATGTCTGTCTCTCTCTAAAAGCAATGAAAAAATATCCTTGGGTGAGGGGGAAGGCCCTCCCCCAATGACAGCAGAATGGGCCCCTCCCACCTCTGTGCCCTCACAGTAAGTATCCTGTACAGACCAGGAATATATACTTGTCCTGGTTTATACCTGATGCGCATGTAGTGATTAGACTCTTTCACTGTTTCAAGGGGTCTCGGTTTAGAGGCGAACTTACATGGTCATCTGATACCCCCAAAATGTAGTCGCATGCACACTCATGTGGCAACCCCAGTGCCAAGCACAGTGCCCTGAACAGGCAGGTGCTATTTCTGGGGAAGGAACACGTAAACAAACATGGTTAAAAATGCCATTCATTTGAGGTTTATGGTTCCAATTTCATTACTAAACTAGTTGCGTGGCCTTGGCCAAGCTGCTTAACATCTTCAGGCCTCAGACTGCCAGTTTTTAAGATGATCCAGTGGGATTAAATGACCTGCAAGCTCCATGCCAGCTCTAAGATCCTGTGATTCGGTGCTAATACCCCCTTCATCGATGAGGACCTCACAGACTGTAAGGAAGAAGTCAGTGCAGCACCCAGAGCCCGGGAAGTCTTGGGGGAGAGAGAGGTGTAGCTGCGGCCCCCGAAGCCAGGCAGGAGTCGTCTTCATTTCTCTGCTCCAGCTCTGCCATGTTGTCTAAGCAAGTCAGCATTTAAAAAAAAAAAATTATTGATTGATTTGAGAGAGAGAGAGGAAGGGGGTGGGGTGAGAGGAAGAGAGAGAAACATGGATTTGTTCTTCCACTTACTTATGCATTCACTGGTTGATTCTCGTATGTGCCCTGACTGGGCATTGAAGCTGCAACCTTGGCATATCGGGACCGACGCTGTAACCCACGGAGCAACCCGGCCAGGGCACAAGTTGGCATTTTTGAAGTAGTCATTTTTCCTTTTTAAATTGTAAGCTACTTGAGGGCAGGGTCCAAGTCCTATACTTCTTAAATTCCGAGGACCCTGCAGATAGTTAAAGTTGGCCTGCATTTTGTAGTTGATAAGGATAACGGTCATATAGAGATCCAATCAGATGTGAGATGGCGGGAGGAAGTTTTAATCAGAAGTACATTAAAGAACGAAGAGATGAGCGCAGGCTGCAGATCCAAGGGTTGCAGGTTTGATTCCGTCAGGGCACACGCCTAGGTTGCGGGCAGGGTCCCCAGTGGGGGCCATGTGAGAGGCAACCACACATTGATGTTTCTCTCCCTCTCTTTCTCCCTCCCTTCCCCCTCTCTAAAAATAAATAAATAAAATTTTAAAAAAAGAATGAACAGAAAGCATTGGAAGTCAGGGGCATTGTTGTACAATTAACAGCATCCAAATGACATGCCTGTGTATTAAGGAGCAAATTAAACGCATGTACAAAGAAATGTGGTCCCTTCAAGAGGACTAGTGTGGCTTCGGAAAGAGAAAGTCCCTGTAGATTCTATATTTATCTTTCAGCAAGCCAGAGTTGAGAATTTAATTGCCCACTTTTATGAATTTTACTATAAAATGCATAAAATATAGGAAATAGTAAATGAGTACCAAGTACCAAAATGCAATAGAAAATGTTTAAATTATTATACAAAATAGTAACATTTATGAAAACCATAAGCTTTCACCAATATATACATATGCATTGAAAACAGATGGGCCCTGACTTATGTGGTTCAGTGGGTTGGGCATCATCCCACAAACTGAAAGGTTGCCAGTTCGATTCCTGGTCAGGGCATATGCTTGGTTTGTGGGCCCGATCCCTGGTTGGGGGCCTGTGTGAGGCAACCAATAGATGTTTCTCTCACACATCAATGTTTCTGTCTCTCTTTCCTTCCTCCCTTCCCCTCTCTGTAAAGATAAATAAATAAAATCTTTTAAAACACCATGAACCCCTTAAAAAAACAACAAAAAACATGAACTCCAATCTGTGGCAAATCAAGTATAATTGCAAAAAATATAACATGAAAATCTCACCTTAAACACAATCAATATTTTCTTGTGGTTCCCCAGAGAGTGCAAAATAGATTTAGCCAGAAAAAAAAGATGACTGAATACATTTCAGAGTTGAAATATTTAGCAAGCATCTTTGAGAAAAAAAAAAAAAAAGGATTGTCTTTTTAAAATTACACATTCCAAATAAAATGAACAGTATAATTAAAGAGGCATTGTGAAAAACAATGAACTGGAGATACTAAGTTGATAATGTCATATCAAAAGCTATGCTCTGACAAGGACTCTAAAGATGACACCCCGAAATCAGGAGACAGCAGAGACATGTGGAGCAGAGAGACTAGATCACAAGAGAGGCTGGAATAAAAAGAGAGTGAAGAACTTGGCCTGAGATTTGCATACTTATCTCCTGGCTCCTTTGCAGCAGTGGGGGCTTTCCTTTCTCACACCTCTATTCCAGCTGAAGTGACAGCTGCAGGAACAATTCGCCTGGAATAATAGCTATTACATCACCTTCTGCTCCAGGACGCATGTGCTGCTCTTACTCTATCAAAATCAAACTTCTCTGCAAGGATTCACTCCCCTCCCCCGCCGACCCGTCACACTCCTCTGTCGCTCAGAAGTGGCATTGCATTACTTTACTCACGGACTCAGTAAACATGAAGAACGAGTGCCACCTGGGCCTGGCACTGCTCTAGGCACAGGGGGTGCAGCAATGAACGTGACCAAATGAACAAAACTTCCTGCCCCATGGGGCCTACATCCAAGTGGCATTCTATACCCAGTCCTAATTGTCTACGTTGTCTTCCAGCGATTCACTCTAACTGCGATGTTCTCTAAGTCAGTCACATCTGCATGGTATCTCCTCCATGACACGAAGTCTTCAAGGGTAAAGAGCCAAGCTCCCTAATTTTTCAAATCTACTTCCTCCATCCAAGCACTTAGCTTAGTATTGGGCACAAGACACTCACTCAGTAACTAAAACAAATCCTTCATGTAGGAAAGTAAAAAAGAGAAGAGAACCACACATACTTTCTAAATATGTTCTATTCCATCTTCCATAGGGCATGTATGTCCTTTAGTCCAACTGACTCCACAATAACCCTAGGAGGAAATCCGGCAGGGGTCACTATCCGTGTTTTATTAAAGAAGGAATGGAGTTCCTGATACGTTAAAGGACTGGGCTAGTAACACACAGCTGGTAAGAACCCCTGACAAAGCAGCCAAAGGAGTGCCAGCCTTAGCTTAGCTGACAAAAGGCAGTGAACGCCTATAAGTCAGGGAAGATAAGACCTTCTGGGTTCTGGCCTGGTGGCCCAGTTGGTTGGAGCATCCTTTTGTATACCAAAAGGTTGTGGGTTCGATCCCTGGTCAGGGCACATACTTGGGTCACATTCTATCCTCTGCTGGGTTTCATAGGCAGGAGGGCCACAACTGATAGATGTTTCTCTTTCCCTCTCTCTCTCTTTCTCTCAAATTAATAAAAGCATACCCTCCGGTGAGGATTAAAAAAACAAATAAATAAAAAGATACCCTCTGGGAGGATGCAGGAACAGGCTTAAATGTTTAGGCAACTGGCCCTCGGTGGATGTGGCTGGGCACCAGAGGACTATCACCAGCTGAGCCAGAGAACAAACACAAGGTTGCAAACAGATTTTGAAACTCCAGGGTGCCAAGAAACTTTCCCCTACCAAGCACAGGCGTAGTGAGACCCCACTCTTAGGAAAGGCAAGAGGGCCCTCCTTTTTAGAAGTAGAAGTGAGGGTGGCCTTGCCCCAAGGTGAAGCTAAGGTTACTAAAAGAGCAGCTGGATCCCAGATGCTGCTGCCGCTGCCCCAACAGCCAAGTCAACCCTCTGATTCAGGAAAGGTGGGTCTGCACAGAGCCAGGCCATATGCCTGGGGAAACAAATGGCAGCAAGGAGGCACTGGGCCGGGGAGGGCGGTGGTGCCATGATCCCCAGGAAAGGGTCAACCACGTTCCATGAGACTTACAAGTATTTCACGTGCCATCCATGTTCAATGATATGAGAATGTGTAGGGCACTCTGCCTTCCTTTTTTTTTTTCTCTCCTGATAAATTCAGATTTTCTTTCCGGACTCAAAAATTTCTAACCCTTAAAACTTAGAATCACCCAACACCTAGTTTTTATACTCCAAAGGGGTGACACAATAAATATGTGGTACTGATTATGGAAGGTCTTTTGAGGGATACAAATGTGGACTTTAAGGAACTTATAGTCCAGTGGAGGGAAGTGAAGGGAGATGTCCAGGAAATGATTAAGTAACAAAACTGGGGAGCGCATGATAAGTGCACCAAACAGATGGGTAAAGCAGGGTGGGCAAGCAAGGTCTCCTCTGCTGACAGCGAGAGTATAGGACAGCAGCAGGCTAGGAAAGAGGCACGGACTCAGCAGAGCGACTGGGAGAAGGGTGGAAATAGAGCGACCTCAGGAGGCGGGTGATGATGAGAGAGAGACAGACAGTCAGGGAAGAGTGGGAAATGGAGATTAGAGACACAATGTGGGGGGTGGGGGGAGGAAAGAGAGACTAGGAACTAGGAAAGGGGAGAAGCTATAATAAGTAAGTCATGACTTACACTCTGTAAATTTGCTTAAATATGTCAGCATCGTTATTCAAAACTTTCCAAAACAGTAAATATGCCAGAACTGAACTTTAAGACATTATTTATTTCATCTTGAGAGTTAGGTATTTTTCCAACTTTATAGATGAAAAAACCAAGGTTCTGAGAAGTTCATTAGGACTGAGTAGCCAGCAGAATAGACTTTCAGTCGCTGATTCCAGAGCTTTTTAACTACTTATTGACTTGCTACCTACCAGGGAATCTTCAAGACCAACTTCTCTATTTGGGTTCAGACCTCCACTGTTCAGGACATAATTACTTCCTTCTTAACATTTTAGGAGTGTAGAGAAATTGGAAATAGTTTAACTTAGTTGACCAGACTACAGAGTTCTCTCTTCACCCACTAGTCTCCCAAAAGAAGTGGGTGATCTGGTATTGACTCTCGGCATTTGTTGGGTCTTAGTTCTGCTCAAGAAGGCAGAGATTTGTTAATACCTTATGAAAGAACCAGCTTATTCCAGCCAGGGATCCTCTCCCCAATGATTCTAGAAGGAATTTTTCTTTACTTCTTCCCATCTACCACTGTCCCTGCCATCACAGCTGAAGCCATATAATTCATAGTTCTTGTGGCCTTCTTGGGGACTCTCCCAAGCTCTGTGGTCTTTGAAAATGCCTTCTTAGGGCAAAACAGTAAACCCTAAGATGTGCCCTTGCCAACCACAGCCATTGCGATTGTGGGAGAATCACTAGCCATCTGCTTATCTCTTATCTCACCCTGCACATCTGCCTTGGAATATTAGCAAAGCCTGCCTGTGCAGAAGCCATTGTGCATGTGTGTTTATACATCATTTCCCCCAATGCAGACTAGTTACCAAATGGTTTTCAACGAGAAAAGAGCTGGTTGCAACGTGACAAACCTTTACTTGCAGTCTTGCCCAAAATAAGTATTACTATTACTATTCTTGGTGCCTTCTTAGGGTTCCTCCCACCATACCCACCTGAGTCAGATCTGCAGAAGGCACTTGTTGGCTGCAAGTGAGCAGCTCAGTTCCCTGAGGATTAATTCGTTCAGGGGCTCTGGACCTCAAGATAAAGGGCAAGGCAAAAGTGAGCTGCTGCTAGAGACCTCCTTCTCTCTCTCTTTGCCCCCAAGTATCCCGTGGGTTATAGGAATGAGTGGGAAGGAAATAAAGCCGTTTATTTTGCAAATACCAATGAGGCCCAACTCTTACCTCACCTGACAGTGGCAAAAGTCTTTCCTATTTAAAAACAAAACAAACAGGCTGCTGCCTTTTTCTATACCTACGGAGAGCCAGGTACCTATGGGGTCACATCTGGGGGTGCCGCTGTGAGAGGCTTTTAAATAGAAATTACCATAATCTGAAAGCCTTAAAAGGCTTTAGACTTGATAAAGTTTTGGTAAAGATCTTCTTGGTATCACTGTTCTGAAAAATCGAAGTCTAAACAAAACTGGTATCAAAATAAAGAATATTTCCTAGTCTGACTGGAATGCAAGAGGAGGGTACCATATTAACAAATATTTGTTGTTTGTGAGACGTTGCAGCCGGCTCTCGCACACTGCTGGACTTCTCTCTGTTAGAGTAACTGTGCAAGCTGTTGATCCTTTCTATACTTCACGTGTCTGTCTTTAAGATGTGCATAATCTTCCTGGCACTTCAGCTTGTCTCCCAAGCATGTTGTGAAACAAAGTACAGAATGTCTGTAAAACTCCCTTAGTCTGAATGTAGAAAAACTAGTGTGGTAATAAACAATACCTTGGGTTCACATAGTGCCTTTATGCCAGAGTTCAAACCTTGACAGAAATAGAAGGTATCATTATTTCAATTGACTTTCTCCCAAAAGTCTTCCTGAAAGAGGTGAAGGTTGTTTTGGGGGAGTTGTATGATTCACTCCTTGCCCTTCCTCTCTCCTCTATCCCTGCATCCCAGGAATCAAAGGTGAAAGAGTGGGAAACCAAGCCAGGGAGGAAAACATCTGTGTGACACCTCTCAGCAAGTGTAGTCAAGCCAGCAGTGCGGCCCCGGACGCGTAACGCCCAAGCCACGGTCCTTGATGGGATTTATAATTGAAACGGGCCCCAGAGCACGAGATTGGCTGGGGGAATGCCCTGATCGCGGTCGGGCTGCTCGCATGGCGTTGCTCAGATACCTCTGGCTGGGCTCCGTCGACGTCCCCTGTCTGATAGCCCGTCGGGCAGCTGTCGAGCCGCGGGAGCCCGTTCGTGGGCAGGGCAGGCGCGCCTCGGGCGGCAGCTGCCCCGTCGCTGACCCTCGCGCGAAGCTGCGCGCACCGAGAGGAGACATCTTCCCGGCCGGGCCTCCCGCGCCCGCCTCGGCCCGGCCCGGCCGGGGGCAGCAAGGCTGACCCGGGACTGAGGCGGCCCGCGCACCCCTCCGTGGGGGGCGCCCCGACTCGCCGGGGGCGGGGTCACGTCCCACCCAGGCCGCCGGGGGCACCGGCGCCGCGGAAACCTGAGCGTGGCCGAGGAGCGGGGGCTTCCAGGGCCACGTACCCGGGCGCCTCGGGCCCGCGGTGGGCGCGCCGGCTGCCGCCGCCCCCAGGCCGTCGCGGAGACCACTCCTGCGCCTGGTACCTGTGGACGCCCAAGTCAAGCGCCTGGAGCCCTACCCCCCGGGGAGCCGAAACCAGGAGAGACATGCTACTCCCGTTTCCTGCCCCTTCGGAGCGGCGAGGAGTGGGTGAGGCGGGGCCAGGCCGCTGCACGAGAAGCCCCCTGAGCCTAGGGCGGACGGGCCCCGCGGCGGGGGCGCCGGGCCTGCCCCGGGATGGCGGGCAGGCCGGCCTCGGCCCACTGGCGGGCGCAGGGTGAGGGCAGCAGGCGGGAAGGCACCAGTTCCCCGCGCCTCCTCGCCCTGGGCAGGCCGGAGCGGGGCGCCCAGGTCGGGTCGGCCGTGCCCGGAGGCCTGACCCCGGGAGATCCCGCTTTGAGGCGGGCAACAGCTGCCCTGGCCCAGGCCGCCGGGCCCTCAGGTCGTGTGACTGTGAAGGGCTGACTGGGGCAGAGGACGGTTGCAGGGGTACTAGGCGCTTCTCCCCACTGCTGGGGGCTACTTGTGCTTTGTGGGGGGGTCGGGGGTCACCACCCTCCCAGGAGAGGTGGGGGGAGGGCCGCCGGCACAGCTGGCCGGCGAGGGGCGGGGTCACAGAGGCGAAATGTGTGTGTGTGTGTGTATGTGTGTGTTCGAACGAGGGCGTGGGGGGGGGCAGAACGCGCGCGGAGGAGGAACCATGGCCTGCGCGCAGGCGCGAGCAGCGGGCCCGGTCTGAGCTCTGGAAAGAGGCCGGCGGGGAGTGGGGGCGGTAGGCCTGCGGGAGGGCCGGCGGCTTGTAGCGAGGAGGGGGGGCGGGGAGCCGCGTCGGCGTCGCCGGGCGCGGGCGTTCCGAGGCCGACGCATCCGCGCGTGCGCGCGCCAGCGGAGTGTCCGCGTTAAAGTGAGTGACGCGTGCGCGTTCACGTGCGCCCGGGAGAGCGGTAAGAAGCGTAGGGAGGCTTGAAGGGGAGTGGGGGGTGGAGAAGCGAGCCGGGGGAGGGGTGGGGAGGCGGCGCCTGCGCATTGTGCCGCGGAGGAGCTGTGTGTATGTGAGAGTCTGACGGGTTCAAAATGGCGGCGGCTGCTTCAGCGGCTCCTCCTGTGTGAGGGAAACAACACCCCTCCCCGGCAGCGGCGGCGGCAGCAGCGGCGGCTGCGGCTCGCAGAGCACCTTCCCTGCGCCTGGGCCTGTCGCCGCTCTGTCTATTCTGGGCAGGGGGCGCTCCGGGAGGAGGGACAACGCCAGGGGGCCCATCCTCCCCAATCCCTCCTCTGCGACTGGGGAGTAGCCGGGGTCTCGTCCCACAGCGCGGAGCCCGGGCTGAGGGGGAGACTCGAGGGGAGCCCGGGCCCCCAGCCCGGCGCGCCGCTCCCGCCCTCTCCGCCCCCCCGGGCCGGGGCCCGCGTTCCGGGGGGCCGGGGCGGCGCGGGGAGCCTCGGGCCGGCCGGTCTCAGCTGATCGGCCGCGGCTCCCGGGCTCTGGAGGCGGCCGGGCGGCTGTTGGCCGAGGCAACAGCGAGGAGGGCGCTCTCCGCGGCCGGGGCTGGCCTGGGGCTCGGGCTCGGGCTGCTGACCGCTGGCCCGGGGGAGGCGGGGGCGCCCTGGGCTCGGCGCCGAGGGGTCGCGCTCTCCTCTCCTGACGCCTCCGACGCCCGGTCTCCAAAGCCAGAAGAGGAGGCTTGATTCAGCAACTGTTTCCTCTGTTTTCCGGGTCGCTCTGACCCTCTCTGGATACTGGATTGATCCACGGAAAAAACCGAAGACGACGTTTGGGATTTAATTTTTCATCTCAGTTTTTGGAATCTTTTACTTCTCACTTGGACAAGAACTCACGAGCAAAATCCCCGGTGAGATTTCCCCTCTTCCCTACCCCCCCCCCTTTGGAAGTTTGGTTCGGTGTGTTATCTAAAGACTTTAATGTAAAGTTCCTATTTTTTTTTCCGATGGGCGAACCATTGAAACGCCGTTCCCAGAGGGAGCCCGGCGCGATTTGCCGATTTTCCTCTCCGGCCCTGGCTGCTCTCAAGCCCGGGCGGTCCTCACCCATGGGGTGCAAACGCGGATTCTCTCCCCACTTGGGGCACGGGCTTCCTCCAGGGGGGTTCTGCTGCGAACTGTTCTCGCAAACTGTGTCATCGGGTCCTCTGGTCTCGTAGCAGTTTTGAAAGGATGCTATTAATGTGGCCGTAGTGTTAGAAAAGGGAAAACAAACCTGCATTCCCTGTGGAAGCCATTATCTATAAGAATATTTAGGGGGAAAAAACACCTTTCTTGGTGTTGTGTATGACGGTAACGCATACCTGTCTTTATTTAATTTTTTGAAAAGATGCATTTTACTTATGTTTATAGGTAGAACTGTTTGTTTTATACTTTATTCAGAAGGATCTGATGGAATTTTTGTCCCTGATTTGCAACTCTCTTGAATTCGTTTCAGAGTTGTACACATCTTGGGTTGGGGTGGAAGGTTGGTTTGGGAATGAAAAAGTCCGGGGAGTCTAGGAAGGAAGGCGACAATCGTCGCCTTATGGAGAGGTAAGGGAAATTGTTTAGAAGTCTTTCTTCAAATCCTAATTTATTTTCCTCTTTTTATATGGTTAGTCTGCCATCTTTCCTTTAGTTTCTAATTACCAGTGAGAGAACTACTTTGCTTAGGATCTGGATTAGTTCAGTGTCTGCTTCACCTGGTCAGCTCTCCAGAGAGAAAAGTCCTGCCCCCACCCCAACTTTTTTTTTTTTTTTTGCTAATGCTGCCATGAAGGGGAGCCTTGCTAATTGTATCCTGTGGGAAGAAACAAGTGGTGTGGCCCGACCACAGGGAACTGAAACCAGCATCCCCTTTGGCCTAGGCCTCAGACTGTTGTAATGTGATTAACGTTGGTCGTGACATGGAACCACTTGCCCAAGCGTAGAGAGGTCCCAGACTGATGAAGGGGAACCAGGTTTCTCAGAGCACCTTTCACTTACACATATTTTAAACACTTCTTTCATGAAAAGAAAGCTTGAGTTTGAGTTCTCATCTCTGCTCATATCATCATTCTTTAGTGTTGCAATCAATCTGGTTCCTAAGGAGGAAGAGGAAGGCAGCCCTGGAGTGGTTTCTTTACTGTAATTTCAACAGAAGAGTGAGCGATGGAACCCGAAGAAGAAAGGATTCGTTACAGCCAGAGATTGGTTAGTATTTTGTTTTTTTTTTTTCTTTTCAATTTTGAAGCCGAGTAACTATAATGTTTCCATTTGTGAATATACTCTGATTACAACTTTTCAGATGGTTTTTCTGTGCATCAGAGGAGAGAAGGTATATCCTATCCAAGTAATTACAGGCTTACTATTCATCCTGTTTGGAAATGGAGTTATGTGTAGCATCTAACTTCTAAAAAACCATTGTAAATCAGAGGATTTTTGTGAATTACAAGGTGACAAGGATTCTTAATTTTGCAATACTGACATTGTAATAATTTGAATTAAGGTAGATTAGAATGTAAATTCCAGAGGCCAAACTGTTTGAGGAAGGATAATTTGATTAAAAAAAAATTTTAAGATTATGGTGGGCCAGGATTTGTGGCCCTGAGCTGGGCAGTAGAACTGTGTCGTCTTTTTTTTTTTTTTTTTTTTTTTTAACAACATTGATTGGTTTGGAGGGTTTGGGAGGGGGTATTGATTGAGAAAAGGTAGAATAATGGATGCTGATGAAGTTCTGTATTTTGGGAGGGATGTAGACATCTTGTTGAAAGAAATTTTTACTTAGTAATGATTTGGAGGGAATTAGCTTGTATGTGCAAATGAATACTTGCTCCTTTAGGCCCTTCTTTCCTCTCAAGGTTTCCCTGTTGGAGTTGAAGAATTTGATTTTGTTTCCCTAGTCAAAGAGCTTTATTAATATTCTTACCATATATTTATTTCAGAAATTTGTTTGTGTTTGTATAGTGGGTTGTAAGGAAAGCCACAGAGTTGTTTTATTATGTGAAATCTGGTGAACTGAAAGACCTAGATTAGAAGATCACTAAAGGAATTTAGGGTGGTGGTTTTATTTGGTTCTGTGTTTTAGATTTAGGTAGTTTGGAGAAAGAAAAAAGTAATTCTTTAATCCATTTTCTGATGATCTCCGCTCTTTTTGAGAAAAGGCTGCTTTTTTTCTTCTTGATGTGACTGTTGAAAAGGTGTGGAGTGTATTGGCAAGTATACTTATCAGGCATGTGTTCTGGCAGGCCTTATTTCAGAGACTTGCCTCTTGTCTCCCAATCCATGTATTGAGATTATAATTCTTTATAGCTAACTTTTAGGAATAAACTATATCAATAGTGGAATTTTGTATATTTAGGATTTATTTTTATTTTGATTTTTCTTGAATTAAACTTTATTTGGGAAAAAAGAAAGGGGGTGCTTATCATGACAAGCTTGTAGAATTGTTGACCTTTTACATAAATATCTGAAGGATCTTGGGATCCAGTCTTTCAAAGGAAGAGCCTTTCATCAAGCAAAAGTTTTAACAAGGTGGTGGTAGGGAGATAAAAGGAATCTGTGATTTTTGTCCTGGTAAGATTTTTTTGTTGTTGTTAATTACAGTGATTGCTACCTGTTGTATGCATTAACCCTTTCCTTATCTAACCTATTTTTTTTCTCTTGATTCATGTGTAGTTTCGCAGTGTTATGTAAGAAGGAATGCCAGATATTTGGGGGGATCTCTCTTAGAATTTTGGGTAATAACTTTTGAAATTCAGGGAGACTGACATCCGTTTTCCGTTCTAAGATTACATGACAAAATTGTATCTGAAGTGTAAATTCCTTCCATAACATAACGTTTGATATTAGAGCATATTGATGGCTTATTTATGTGGCAGTTTGGCTACCAAACTTTTAATATCTCTTTGGTGAGTGCTCCTATTACAGAATTCTCTACTGATTAAGTTCAATCTTAATTTGAAGAATTTCAAGTCTAACATAGAGGCATAAAGGCTAATCTTTATAGTAGTTTATATATTTTTTCTAACTGTGTCTATTTTTAAAATAGGTCGAAGTATAGATCTTAGGTTTGTTTTGCAGTAATTGACCATGGAACATAAAGTTTGAAAGACAAAAATGACAGGTTTACTAATTTGGCTTATTGATTAAAATTTATGTGTGTCTCATATAGTATGTATTTGTCAAATTGAATTAAATCATGTATTACATTGACCATAGCGGTATTGACTGTTACTTCATGTTATGTTGGGGAACAGAATCTAAATGCTCATCCCTCTGTAACATACCTCCAAATAGCCACTTGAGAGAGAAACATAGTACTATTAAAAATCTTAAGTCCAAACTCATTTCAGAACAAGAATGACTTCTTTGTAGTCAGAACCCTTTACCTATCTTCAAAAAAAAAATGTATTATTAATAACACTATTCATGATTGAATAGATCCTTTTAATGCCTTTAACTGACTTAGCCATTTTAAGTACACAGGCCGAATGTAATAAAATAAATTTTGATGTTTATATCATCTTTATGACAAGTCATTTAAAAGAAATTGGCGCTTTTTTAAACCAAACTATTATTTACCTATTATATTTGGAAGAGAAATTGTCCCTTTGAAGATGATGTGTATGTGTAGATTTGGGGCATAAATTCTATTTTCTGGAACCAGAAAACTTATTTTGCAGTGTAGGAAATGACATGGGAGGGTAAACACAGTTGGGCTTTTTTAAAGTAAGACATAGATACGTATTTCTTTTTAGTGAAAAGATCAGTAGTTTTAGTGTATGGATTCCTAGAACAAAGCCAGATAGATCTCCAAGTCAAATTGATATACCTGAGGAGAACAGAAGCTTCAAGTTTGGTGATGGGTAGATATTTGGTTGTCTTGAGGTAAAGATGATTTATTTTTGTATTTGTTTAAAAGATTTTATTTATTTATTTTTTAGAGAGAAGGGAAGGGAGGGTGAAAGAGAGGGAAAGAAACATCGATGTGGGAGAGAAACATCAATCAGTTACCTCTTGCATGCCACCAACTGGGGACTCTGCCCACAACCCAGGCATGTGCCCTGACCAGGAATTGCGCCCGCAACCTTTTCAGTTTGCAGGCTGGCGTTCAACTCACTGAGCAACACCAGCCAGGGCTATTTCTGCATTTTAATAAATTTGGATCTAGGACCTTATTGAAACATTGAGAGGAACTAAAGATGGAACTTTTGTTTTCTTCATTTGGTTTCAGGAGCCAAAGTGTTGGAATAGTTTTGGATGTTTGTTACTCTCCATTTAAGTATTTATTTATGGGGAATGTTCAGCCTAATATCTTACAGTTTTTTCATCTGAAATCTTAGTTGGACCTGACCGGTGTGGCTCAGTTGGTCGGGCATCATCCTACAAAACGAAATGTTGTCCATTTGACTCCTGGTCAGAGCATGTGCCCAGGTTGTGGGTTCATTGAGGGTTTGGTTCCCAGTTGGGGTGCATAAGAGAGGCAACTGATTGATGTTTCTTACATCAATGTTTCTCTCCCTCTTTCTCCCTTCCTCCTTCTCACTCTGAAGATAAATAAATCAAATCTTTTTAAGAACTAAATAAAATGTTAGTTCAATCCTTAGCAATTACAATTGATGATCTTTTAGGTTTTTGAAACCACACCAATTCTGAGTACTCTGAATTGCATAGAAAATCAAGGGAAAGATAATGTATTTTTTAAGTAAATGCTTAAGATATTTTTGCTGTGTAGTTTGATGACCTTCATTTTTAACTTGGGATTTTTTTCATTTTTGTTGGAAAAGATAACCTTTGTTATACTGAATTATACAATAATACCTGCCCTCAGCCTGTATAGTAAAATTCTTTAGCCCCTGACAAAGGCAGTTGTAGAAACAAATGAACACCTAAATCAATGTCAAAGAAAGTGAAGGCAAGATACTTCAGGGTAAAAGAAGTTATGTAACCTGAATATTATTTTTTCTCTTGAATTCACTTAAACTTACGGTGTTATTTGAAGGGGGAGATGTTGATTTACTTGAGAATACATTTTGCTTGTCAATTTTGATGATGAGATTAAGAGATTTTCTAAGGTTGTTATTACTCCATCAGATGTTCACTCCTGTTAGTGTGCCTTATATATGATTTTCTCTGAAAGAGTTAAATCATTATCTTTGCAAGAAATTGAAGGCATTGCTCTGGCCAGGTGGCTCGGTTGGATGGGTTGGTTCATCCTCCCGTGCACCAAAAGGTTGCAGGTTTGATTCTTGGTTGGGCATGTACCTAGGTGGTTTCTTGCACATGTGTGGGAGGCAACTGATCAGTGTTTCTCTCTCATATGGAATTTTCTTCCCCCCTGCCTCCCACCCCTGCCTAAAATCAATAAGCATATCCTTGGGTAAGGATTAAAAAAAAGAAAGAAACTGGGGGTACTGAAGCCATGATGGTGTTCTTACTTTTTTTGGATTACCCCTGAAATTGTCTCCCCATATTCAGCGATTACCCGAGTATCCCTTTTATTTACAAACAGTCCCACTTGGAATGACCTCACTCTAAGGTCTTTTTAAAAAATATATATTGATTTTAGAGAAAAGGGGGAGGAAGAGGGAAACATCAGTTTGTTGTTCCACTTATTTATGCATGCATTTGTTGATTTTTGTATGTGCCCTCACTTGGGAATTGAACTTGCAACCTTGTATAGGGGCATATGCTCTAACCAATGGCGCTGTCTGGCCACATCTCCCACTCTGACATCTTTTGACCAGGAATGGACTAGGCAAAATAAAATCCTCATTTTAAGCCATTTTTCCCTAGCATGAAAGTATCATTGTTAACAACTAGAAAAAAATTATAGGTGGTCTAAAATGTTGAATTTGCTTATTTATAATTATTTCCTTAGTCTTAAACTTCAGTTTGTGTAGGTACATTGTTCTGAGTGTGTCAGCCTCCTTCCTGATGATGGAGGAAAAAACTTGCCCACTTTTGGGTGGTTCCAAATGCAGATAATAAGGAAACTAATTATTCTTATGTATTAGTTATTAGTCTTCCACAGTAAGCTGTGTTTTGAGGACCCAGAGTAAGGACTATATTTAAGCTCTATAATTTTCGCTTGTTTTAGTTTGCTGAGCACTAATCAGTACCTGCTATACTTAAGTTTGTTTGTTTTTGCATATCTCTCCATTAGGGTAAGCTCCTTGAGAGTTGGGACTTTGTGTTTGTTTATGGTCTGTATTGGATGCTTTGAACAATGCACATAGAAAGTGTTCAATAAGTAGTGTTAAAAAAGAAGGCACTCACTTTACAACATAGAAAGTGCTGAACAAGTATTTGTTTATGTTGTTGGAAGCCTTGATAAATACTTTTATGTACTACCAGTTTTCTTCAGTGCTAAGAAATAGGCCTCTAGAATTGAGGAGAGTTTGATGTGCAAGGATGAGCAAAATATCTGGGTATTTGGTCTTGCAGTGTACTTAAGAACCAGAAGGTCTAAGCTGTAACAGATAAAAACTTATGCTTAATACGTATGCCAGATGAACACATTTATAATGTCTGGGCCATTAGAACACATAAGAAAATAGCTAGTTAAACTTTAAAAGTTCAGTCTGAATTAACCGTAAGTTCTCCTGCCTCTAATTCTGTCCTAAACCCTCTACATCAAGGTTTTCACTGACTTTTAGGCAACTTTAAAGTTGTGAAGTTGTAAGTGAGGGTGTTTGTGTTCCTCTCAAGTGTTGGTTTTGGCCATAAAGTTGGGGAATTAATACATTTACTGTACACCATGCTGAAGGACTTAATTCTTTACTTTATATCCCCTTAATTTTTCCCCCCTTGGGAAATGGACACCCTTAAATAGGTTTAATTAATTTGCTTTATTTTTGAAATAATACTATATTTTTGCATTGTGCTTTCATGTTAACAAAAATTAAAATTCAATAAACATTTATCACATGCCAAGTACTAGGTTAGGTTCTTTCATATACATTACCTTATTTAACTCTCAAAGCAACCCTGTAAGGTAGACTGTGTAATTTTAAGCCTTAATGTTCTCTATTATGGAAATGGAGGCTGGGTTTGGGTTGGGGGGGGCTTCCTTGACTTGCCCAGGATCGCAGTTGGTCAGGGGTAGAACCAGACCTTGATCCCCATGCTTCTCTCACACCATACCATCTCTCTTGTGGTGCATTGCATACAGAAAACAAGTGATATCCATTTCTGTTATAGACTAAGTACTTTCTCTTTTTTTGAGACTACTTTAAAATTTTTTTCCCTAATAGAAGCCTGCTTAATATCCTAAATGAGATAGCTATAAATATTTGACAGCCAGGGTTTAATTATATTTTTAAAAAGATTAGCACATCCTTTCTTTTTGTGAACTTTTAATTTGTTGCATTTAATCTATTAAAACACCAGTATTTGTGTAGTTTGTGTATAAGTCAAACCTTTTATTTATGCATGTCACTCATATCATTGTTTTCTGTTTTAAATTTTAGGTTCTTGGGGGTTTTCTCTATCTGTGAGTACTTGGTAAAAACTTAAACCATAAAGATAAAAGGCAGCAGATAGTGACCAAACGTGGTTTTGGCAAATACAGTGGTGAAGGTCTCCTTCAGGTAGGTAGAGAGGAGGAGGGAAGAGGGTGGCCTTATAGGAGGTAAAGACAGCATAAGCTGTACAGTGGAATGGGAAGCCTATAAGGTCTGTTCTAAAGATCCATTAGATGAGTAGGATTAAAGTAGAAGATTTGTTTTGGGAGGGAGGGACTATTGATAATTGTTGAGCACACATTTTAAACAATTACAAAAGTCAAGTATAGAAAAATAAAGAACCATAGGTTATGGTTTATTTTTAATAGAACAGTAATTTGATCAGAGTTTTAGTAGTAATAGTTTTGCAGGTTTAGGTCAGGGAGGTGTCCAGAAGAATACGGAAATAAGTTACCTCTTAAGGTGAAAGGTACCTGAACTTTGGGCAGTGGTTCTTGAAGTGTGGTCCTCTCATCAGCAGCATAAGCATTATCTGGGAACATGTTAGTAATAACACATTTTTGGACCCTACCCCATACTTCCTAAATCAGAAACTCTGGGGTTAGGGGCTGGCAAAATGTTAGCCAGGTGATTCTGATGCATGCAAAAATTTGAGAACCACTGTCTGGGGTATAAGTAGTGGAAATGGAAGGTAAGGGGTGAAAGAAGACATGTTGGCAGTGAAGGACTGCTGAAACTTGGTGACCGGTGGATAGCAGTGTGTTATGAGGGAAAAGAGTGTTTGATCGAGGATCATGAGTTCTGAGTACTAGTATCAGCTCTATCACTAACTGATTTTGAACAAGAGAACTGACATGTTATTGAGGGTGTTATAATAAGTGATTTCTGAGGATTTTGGAGGCAAATAAAATTGAAGAACTGAGGAAGACTCTGTGAGATTAAATCTCAGTTACCAGGAAGATCAGAGAAAGGGATTTTTTTTTTGTTTGAAAGGGAAAGGAGAGAACATAGGTGGGTATTTTAGACAGTTGGAACAGATTTGTTTAAAGCAGGGATCCTCAACTGGGTATGATTTTTCTCTAGTCAGGAGAGTTTGGCAATATCTGGAGACATTTTTTTTAAAGATTTTTTAATCTATTTTTTAGAGAGAGGGGAAGGAGGAAGAGAGCGAGAGAAAGATCGATGTGTGAAAGAAACATCAACTGGTTGCCTTCTGCATGCCCCCAAATGGGGACCTGGCCCACAACCCA
The DNA here is from genome assembly GCF_022682495.2 of Desmodus rotundus. Lineage (NCBI taxonomy): Eukaryota > Metazoa > Chordata > Mammalia > Chiroptera > Phyllostomidae > Desmodus > Desmodus rotundus. The sequence continues at coordinate 4,242,706 of NC_071391.1, read as the reverse complement.
GGCATGTACGAGGCTGGACTGGGAATCTAACCAGTGTCCTTCCAGTTCGTAGGCCAAGGCTCAGTCCACTGAGCCATACCAGCCAGGGCTGGAGACATTTGTGATTGTCAGATTAGAGGAGTACTACTGGTATTTTAGTGAGTAGAGTTTAGGGATGCTGAGTCCCCCACAACAATGAAATATCCAGCTCAAAATGTCAGTACTGTAAGATTGAAAACCAGTAGATAGTTTTGTCTGTGTTTCCATCCTGATTAGCTGCTATTCATCTTAGAATTTTTTTTAAAGATTTTATTTATTTATTTTTAGACAGAGGGGAAGGGAAGAGGATAGAGGGAGAGAAACATCGATAGGCTGCCTCCTGCATGTGGGGACCTGGCCTGCAATCCAGGCATGTACCCTGACTGGGAATGGAACCGGCGACTTTTCAGATAGCAGTCCAGTGCCCAACCACTGAGCCACACCAGCCAGGGCCATCTTAGAATTTTAAGTCTGTCACAGAATATCTTGAAAGCACTCTCAGATTGTGTTTCTTAGGGCTTTGCCCAAAGTAAGCATGAAGCATTTTTATTTGTTGAGTTTTCACGAGACTGACTTCATGGTCATGGCAAATCCTCAACCCAGTTGCAAATTTATTACTCCTTTTAACTTACCCTGACATCAACTTCCTTGGGTAGCCAAGGTAAGCATTCACTGTTTTGAGAGTAATAATTAAGTTACAACAAGACATTTCGTTTTGATACTCTCTTTGAAGGAGAAAAAAGTGAGATAAAATTGCAGTATTGATGTGAGCAAATATTGAAATATTATGAATTGCCCTGCAGCTCAGTACCCCATGGCCATTCCTGAGAAACAACCTTATGAGCTGGTTGTCGCCCTCAGTGTGAATTTAAGGTAGCCTGACTGTTAATCCATCTCTTTATGACCCTGGACCACAGAGCAGTAGTCTGGCCAACCCATTTTTTTTTTTCTGACAGGGACCTCAAGAGAATGTAGATTCGTAAATACAGTGATCATTTTATAGTACTTTTGTTAGCATTTAAAAAATTTTTAAATTTTATGGTTTGTTTGTTTGCTTATTTATTTAGAGAGAGGGGGAGGGAGAGAAACATTGATGTGAGAAAGAAACATCCATCAGTTGCCTCTCATATGCACCCCAACCAGGGGCTGAACCCACAACTGAGGCATGTGCCCTGATCAGGAATTGAACCAGAGATCTTGCTTTGTGGGACTACGCCCAACCAACTGAGCCACACTGGCAGGGCCATTTTATACTTAAGTTTCCAGAGTACTTTCCCTGTTTCATGTGTCTTTTGACCATTTTAATCTTTTGATCATCACAAGGGGTTACTGGAACTCAGGGGTGTTGCTACCATATAGCACAATTCCAGAAGGTGCCCTTCACATGTCCTAATCTATGTGGAAGGTGTCCTTGGAATTGTGTAGTGCACAAAAATAATGGTGACCATTTTGAGGTGGATAAGATAAAGGAAAAGTCAGCCTGTGTATTTGAAATATTGAGAGGAAAAGTTCAATCTGATGGATAATGGTACACATTGAGTGTATACTGTGTGCTTGATACTGGCACTTTACATATATTGACTAATTTAATTCTCAACAACCCTTTGAGGTTGAGTCTAATTCCCATTTTACTGCTTTGGAAACAGAGGCATAGTGCAGCTAAGCACCTTGTCCAAGGTTATCCAGTTAAGAAGGGAAAGAGCCCGGATTCAAAGTGGGCTGTGTGGCTTTCAAGCCTACTAAGCTGTACTGGCACTTACTGAACTTTGTTGGGGCACATTTTGTAAACGTTTTACTGAGGAATTTGGGGTATTCCTGATGTCATCTTTTCTTACTCAGAAGATTCATTCACTTAAATATTTGTTGAGTGCTTATTCTGTGCCAGGCACTTTGCCTGGGTACTCTGTAACTGTGGTTTCAGATGTGCTGAATACTTTGAAGAAATTCAGAGAGGGATAAAATTGTTGTATGGTGGGAATAACTTCTTGAGAATGGGTGATCAGTAAAGGCTTCCTTTGTAGATGGCATTTTGTAACTGAGACTTTAGAGATGAGGAGCTAATTTTGTGAAGTTCAAGGACTTAGGGGACCAGGTATGGGTCAGCAGAGCTCTAGGTAGAGGGACCGGCTAATGCAAAGTTCTATGGTAGGGGTGAGAAGATATTGCAAGCTTTTAACCATGTGTTAGACACCATGCAAGACTCTTTGGATACAGTGATAAGTAAGACAGGCATGGTCCCTCTGTCATGAAGCTTACAGTCTAGTAGGGAAGTCAGACTTAAATAAATACTTACACTAGTAAGTAATGTCAATTATATTGGGTTGACCAAAAAGTCCATTACATTTTTTCTGTATGATGGCTCTAGTAGTGCTTAGTTGTCTTTAACTTCTTTTGAAACAGTTTTGTTAGATTGTATTGTAACAGCTATTGTATTAGTGTACATTTAAAAAATCTTTAAAAAACTTTTTTTAAAGATTTTATTTATTTTTAGAGTGAGGGGAAGGGAGGGGGAAAGAGAGGGAGAGAAACATCAATGTGTGGTTGCTTCTCTCGAACCCCCTACTGGGGACTTGGCCTGCAACCCAGGCGTGTGCCCTGACTGGGAATTGAACCAGTGACCCTTTGGTTTGCAGACTGGCGCTCAGTCCACTGAGCCACACCAGCCAGGGCTGCGTTTAAAAAATCTTAATAAAAATTGGTGAGTTTTTGTGCAGCCAGTTTAATATTAAAGATGGGAGAAGATAAGCAACATTTTTGGCTTGTTATGCTTTATTAATTCCAGAAAGGTTAAAATTCAACTGAAATGCAAGAAAAGATTTGTGTAGTGTTAAGGAGAAGGTGCTGTGACTGATTGAACATGTTAAAAGTCATTTGTGAAATTTCTTGGTACTATTGAAACTTTGGCCAAATAATTCTTTGCTGTGGGCCTGTCTTATGCATTGGAAGACATTTAGCAGCACCCCTGGCCTCTACCTATTAGCAGCCAGTAGTGGAAGATAGCTGACATACTAAAAATATCCAAATTAATAAAGTTATTGGTGAAAGTGAAAAATGTGTTTTATTTTATGGAAAAATGTAACGGACTTTTTGGCCAACCCAATAGTTACACAAAAGTCTACAAAGGTAAATACGGGATGTAATAAGAGAATGTATAATAGAGTGACCTAATCTTAACAGGAGTGGGAGATGGCATTAGAGAACATTTTTCCTGAGAAAGTCTTTAAAGCTGAGACCTTAAGGGTAAGAGGTAACCAGCTATGAAAGAAAAGTGACTAGCATATGCAAAAACTCTGAGGTTGGAAGGAATCTGACATGTTTGAAGAACCTACCAACCAACCAAAACCAAAAAGTCTAGTGTAACTAGAGAGAAGAGAGTGGAGGAGAGAGTTAAAGTCTTGACAAGGTCAGTAGGGGTCAGCTCAAATAGGGCTTTATCCTGGAGGGAGCAGGAAGGCAGAAGTTCAGCAGAGTAAAGTGCTTGGACTAATATCTACTGGCTGTGGCCTAGAGAAAGGGTCAGGGAGAGAACGAGACTGGATTTGGTGAGACCAGTTTGGAGGCTATTGCCAAAGTACAGGTAAGATACGATGGTGGTATGGTTGAGAATGCTGACAGAATTAGAGGTTTTGAGAAATATTTAGGAAGTAGAATCATAGGATTATGGTTCATCGGATTTGTGGAGGGTGAGGTTAAAAGGCTATATATAAGCATGACTCACAAATTTTTCTCATGTGGGTGGGTGACTTGTACAGTCGTTTTCTTGAGATAGTGCACACTGAAGGAAGAGCAGGTTTGGAGATTGAGGGAAGTAGCGTAAGGTCAGTTTAGAGTAAGTTTGGACAGGTTGAATGCGAGGTGCCTGTAGAACTGTTGAGTAGGTTACTGTGATTCTGGGCCTAAGGAAAGACTTACTGGTATACAGCTAGGTCTCATTGGCATGTGAGTGTGGTAATTGAAGTTGCATAGACTTGGAGTGGCTTACTGAGACAGAGAGAAGGAGGGGCCAGAGAGGGATGAGGAAAATCTAGGTAGTTGTGTCTTGGAAGCCAAGGGGCTGTTGTACTTACTATTTATCAGGCACTGTTCTAAGCATTAATGTATTTTTACTCGTTTAGAGAGTGGGGGAGGGAGGGAGAAAAGAGAGAAACATCGATTGGTTGCCTCTTGCATGCACCCTAACGGGGGACTGGGCCTGCAACCCAAGCATGTATGTGCTCTGGTCCGGAATCAAACTGGCAACCTTTCCAATTTGTAGGACAATGCCCAACCAAGTGAGCCACATCGATTAGGGCTGTCATTTCTATTTTATAGGTCAGGAAAAATGACAGAAGAAGGGACTCTAAATATAATTTGTTCAAGCCTAACAGGTAGTAACTGCAGAAGTCGGTTTTTGAACCCAGGTTTTTCTGGCTCCAGTTTATGTTCTTAAACATCACTTGATACTGATAGTGAGCGGAGGGATTGGTCAGCTGAGGTTGATGTTGCACAGAGGCTGAGTATATTGAAGACCAAGATTGCCGTGGATTTGGCAACATAGAGGTTATTGGTGACCTTAAATGGGAGTTTTAGTGTGGCGTTTGTATTCTTCCCTTGCTATCCTCCATATTTAATCAGTTGCTAAGACCTGCTGGATTTTGATACTCAATTCCTTATAGTTCCCATTACCAGTCCTGTTTCTGACTCAGTCTGGAATATTGTAGTAGCCTTCTTAGATTTTTGGGGGGTGGCGTATCTTTTGCATTATTTCTTATTTTATCATTCCAAGGTTCTGATTAGGTTGTTCCTATCTTTGTGACATTCTCACTCTTTTAAGTCACTGGTGGTATGGGATGGACAGTGGACTTTAGTTCATGAGATATCGCTTTGAATTTTAGCTTATATTCTGTGTAATCTTGGGCAAGTTACTTAACCTTGATGAACTTTCATTTTTCATGTGTGGAATAGTGAAAATCAAACTTACCTTTTGGTAATTGTTTATAAATGCTTGGTTAACTTTAAGGTTTTACCATTGCGGTCTCAAACTCCTTAGCCTGATATTCAGGCTTCAGTTGACTGTTACAGTTTTATTATCTACTCTTTTGGTTTTTAAAGATTTTATTTATTTTTTAGAGAGAGGAGAGAAATTTCGATCTGTTGCCTCTCATATGCACCCTGTGCGGGGACCAAGACATGTGCCCTGACGGGGAATTGCCTTTGCAGGATGATGCCCAACAAACTGAGCCGCACTGGTCAGGGCTTATTGTCTACTCTTAACTTATGTATGTTCCAGCCAAACTAAGCTACATGCTTGTTTTTTCCCACACACTTGTGATATCCTCTCTCTCTGTCCTTACCTTGTTTTTCATCCTCTAAAGCCCATTTGCAATATTGTTTTCCAAATCTTGCATACTGAAGGAAACCTCTTCCCTGAATCCTCATATTTTTTTCACCCTACCTCTCATGATATCTAAATGGACACAAGATAGAAAATTTAATTAGGTCAGATTGTGTGCTCCTCAGGGAAAAATTATGACTTCTCTGGCACACACAGAGCACAGTACCATGTATTATCATTGAGACTAATGTCTCATTGACATGTATTATCATTGAGACTAGTTGGTTGACTTTGTCATGAAGACAAAGCAAATGTAATAAAACTACTCCATTCTGTGGTGAAGTGCTGGCAGTTATCAGGATGGTAGTGGTCAGAGAAGGGGAGCCAGGGAGCCAAGGGACAAGAATTTGCTATATCTGATTGCCCGCCTTTTTCTGGTCACAAGACAAAGGAGAAGCAGGCTGCTCGCATTCCTTGAGACCATCCAGTTACCCTTGCTCTTAAACTGCCCACCAGAATTAGTTTGGTTTTCCTGTTCCTTGGTACTGGAAAATGGGTTCCTTGGCTAGTGTGCATATGTATTCATAGTCAGCAGTGGTCATTGTGAGAAATTAACTGACGGTTCTTTGGTCTTATAGGAGACAAAAATAGCTACTTTAACATTAATGGTATCTATAAACACTCCTTTTACATGCAAAGGTTTAAACGTGGTGTGTAGAATGCTAAGGTGTCATTTTCACACCTTAGCTCAGACCCTTTTCTCAGAAGCATTTCTTTGACTAAATTCTCATAGAGTAGAATTTATACATAGCACTTCATACATACCCTTTATTCATAGCACTTATCAAAGTGGCTGCTCTGTATTTACTTGGATTGTTATTTGATTGCCTGTTTCTCTTTTAGAGTGTAAATGTCATTAAAGGCTGCTACAATACCTTTTCTCACCATTTTATCCCATGCTTGGTATAATGCCTGGTCCATAGTAGGTGCTTGATGAATTTTTTTTTTCTGTGAATGTGCATATCTAAAGTGCTCTCCATCCCACCCCATCTGTCTTCTTGGTAAGCTCCTAATAATTATCCTCCAAGGCCCCCAGATGTACTCTTGAGTTCTCCTCAGGTGTATCTCCAAGGCATTTTAAATGCATTTCTTTTGTGGAACCAGTCATTTTGTATTTTAATTATTTGACCATGACTCTTTTTTCACCCAGCTAGAGTAGACTTCTTTAAGGCAAGGATGATGTCTTATTCAAATGCTCAAAAATATCTATTGAACTTTACAAAAATATATTGTGTACTCTTAAAAAATACATAAAAATATATAACATAATAACTGAACCCTAACAATGGAAAGAACCTTAGATCGGTAGTCAGGAAGCCTGTTAGTTATCTAAGCTTTATTCACTTGTAAGTTCCTTCTGAGTGTAATAGTTTAAACCAGTAGTTTTCAAAGTGTGACCCTGACCATATCTGGGAACTTGATAGAAATGAGGATTCTTGCCCTGGCTGGTGTGGCTCAGTGGATTGAGCACTGGCCTGTGAACCAAGGGGTCGCCAGTTTGATTCCCGGTCAGGGCACATGCCTGGGTTGCAGGCTAGGTCCCTGGTGGGGGGTTTGCAAGAGGCAACCACACATTGATGTTTCTCTCCCTCTCTCTCTCCCTCCTTTCCCCTCTCTAAAAATAAATCAGTAAAATCTTTAAAAAAAAAAAAGAAAGAAAGAAAGAAAAAAGGAAAAGAAAAAAAGAAATGAGGATTCTTGCCCTGGCTGGTGTAGCTCAGTGGACTGAGAAATGAAGATTCCCGGGTCCTACCCAAAACTTACTGAATCAGAAACTCTGGGAATGGGACCCAGCAACCTGTATTTCAAAACTCTACTAGGTGATTTTAATAGGTAAAGTTTGAGAACGATTGGAATTGTTTTAGTAGTTTTTCTGTTTATTTAAGAAAAAATTAGAGTTAACTACTGTATACTTCATAGCTTAAAATTATTTTTAAAACTTGTCTTCCCCTGGCCAGTGTAGCTCAGTTGGTTGGAGCGTCGTCCCATGGACCAAAAGATTGCAAGTTCATTTCCTGGTCAGGGCACATATCCAGATTGCAGGTTCCATCCCCTGTATATGGGAGGCAACTGATGTTTCTCTCCCCTTAACCCATAAAGTAATGGGAAAAAAATGTCCTTGGGTGAGAATAAAAAAACAAGTAAAAAAACCCAACTTTTCTTCATATGTGTTTCTTACCAGTAGGATTTGTAGACATTTTTTCTGAATTACTAATGATAGCTATATAGGCAAAATATCTTTGAGTCAGACAATAAATTCAGAGTATTTGAAGATTGCTTCTGATGCTGTTGGCACAAAGTGTGTATATATGTGTATCTATCTATCCATCTACCTACCTATCTATATATATGCATCTAGCACACATGCATGTTTTTCTGTTGGTGGAAACTTCTCTATGATGAGTGGTTAAGGAAAGGGAAAGATAAAAGCACAAGCCAACTTGAATGAATGGGCTGGTAGAATAAGTATCAGAAAGTAGAAGTTGCTTTTTTGCAGTAGAAGATACACATACTTATCTCCAATATCAAGGAGCTTTCTTAGCAATGGGTGTTTGCCTCTGTGTTACCTGCAGCAGGTTGTTGTGGACTGGAAACTGCTGGTTATTGTTGGTACTCATTTATGTCCTGTAGAGGGAGTTGCACACTTTATTGATGGAAACCATCATTATAGTAAAAATATCTCAGGTGCACATTTTATGCTAAGTGCTTTATACGTGGCTCACTTCCATTGTTGTTTTGGCTTAATACTTGGAGTTTAAATTTACTCTCTGTTAAATAAAGGGAACTTTTTAGAAACAGAGTTTCTGAAAAGAACTCCTTTCAAGATACAGTGATGATGCCTGGTTGAATGCTTCCAGGATTTAGTAAATAGTATGTTTGCTCCATTCACCTCTTGCACCTTTAGTTATAACCCATCTCAGACTCTCTGAATTGTAGAAGCCTGTTTTCTTTAGTCTTTCCATATATGGAAGTTGCTTTAAAAAAATTATCTTAATTGCCATTTTCCAAATCTTTAATACCTATAACTATTTCTTAGTATGGTTACTAAAACTACAAGAATTGTCCTGGGTTCAGAAATTTTGTTCTTTTTGGTCTTTTGCTAATCTATTTATTCAGCAAACATTGTCGGGTATACCATTGGTATTTAATTAATATACTGGGTATATAGAAATGAATATCTTGTACCCTGTCCTGGTTTAATAAGAGCCATGTAAACAAATAATTAAGCTATACTGTGACAAATAAAATTTACGAAGTACAGAGGCAAATGGAAGGAGGGAGTGAATAGGAAAGAAAGAAAAAAAAAAGGAAAGAAAGTCCTTAAAGAGGAGGTAACTATCAAGTTGGATATTGGTATAATAAGTGTTACCCATGCAGGCCAGAGGGTGAGGAAGGGGATTCCAAGCAGAGGAACCAGCATGTCCAGAGGCAAAGAAGTATGAAACAGCCCTACAAGCTCAAAACTGGAACATAAGAATGGGAGGGGGTCTGAAATCCAAAGTGTCTGAGACACGTTAAGTTGTTTGTACCATATGCAATTGGTGATGGGGAGACATTAGAAGAACTATAAACTTTGGGAAGACTTGATCATTTTTGTATTTTAGAAAGATTGCCCTTGAAGATTGTGATGGAGGATAGACCAGTGAGAGAAGAGTTGTTGAGGCGAGGAAATGAGATAAGAGTTTATTATAGTAGTTTACTGGGAAACGATAACTAAAGCATTGGAACCTAGAATTGAGGTGAAGGAGATACGAGTCAAAGTATTTTGGAAGAGTCGATGGGACTTGGCAATCCTGTTAGATGTTCCTGGAGAGGAGACTTTTGGGTTAATGTTCCTGGTTGATAGGTGGTGCCACTAATTGAGAGAGTATGTCATGGTTTTATGCAAAGGCAAGGATATAATTTTGATTTACTTATATTAATCTTTATGTCGAAGTTTCGTGCTGAGGATTTCTCTGTGGAGGATGCTGCGTGGTTGTCTAGACCAGTTGAGGTTGATAGCAATCAAATCGAGGCATTAATTGAGAACAATCAACATTATAGCACATGGAAGATAGCTGACATACTCAAAATATCCAAATCAATAAAGTTATTGGGAAAATGAAAAAAAACTTTATGTATATAGTACATATTTAATACACCAATTATTTACTGAGTCTACTTTATGAAGAACCCTGCCAGAGATTCTGGGCTAATGTCTTGAGGCATCAACATAGATCTGGGTGACTTTTTTTAATTAGGTAAAACTAGTTTAGAAACCATATATTCTAATTACTACATGGATTAATTTTTCTCTAGGCCTTTTACTGTATACTTGCCCAAGTCAAAGGCTAGTAATATAATACTTATCCACTTAGCTTTTTAAGCTCTTTCTCAGTTTATATCCCTCTGTTTGAAATGTTCTCCATGTTGTTTTCTATATCATTTGTAAAAATATTAGTGGCTGTTTCAAACATTATGTTGTGGGGGACATACATCTGCAGCAATCCATTTACTTACATCTGTCCCTTATTTCTTTACTTTTATTTTTCATGTGATACAAAATTCTTCCAGATTCTATGATTTTTAAATTCTATAGAGAAGCCTTGTTAAGCTTTTTTATAATTCTAAATATATTTCTTGAATTTCTCCCTTTCTGGAATCCATGTGGCCATTGTAACAACATATTTGGGAAAGCTCCCTGCTGATACTTGTGCCATCTTAAGTCAAATTGTAACTTTGAGGGACTCTCAGTTACCAGCCATGAGGCAAGAAACTCCAGTGGGTAAAAGTAGAATAGGAATTTCTAGCATCTCTAGGTCTTTCAGCCTTTCCTGTGTCAGAACAGCTTTCTCTCTCATTTTCATAAATTGAGAGTTTTCTAATCACCTAACTACATACATCTCCTTAATTTGATGAGCGACTTAGTTTTAAGACCCACGTGTAAACAAAACTTTTGGCTCAAATTTTATTCTATTGTAATAATCATTTGAATGACTTATGTACGCCTATCCATATTAATCAAATTCATTGGGTTCTGCTAAAGCGCTAATGAGAGTAGAATGGCAAGCTGACACATGTCCATTTGAATCAAAATCTGTTCATTTCACAAACATTTGATAGGTTCATTGCCACAGGACTTTAAACTATGTACACTGGCTTAGGTGTGTCATAGTGTCTATTCAGTTTCTGAAGAGGAGATGTTCCTTTGGATATAATGCTTTTTTATGTGCTGTTAAATTCTAAAAATAGTTTATTGGCTAGTTGAACTATGGAATTAATTTAATATTAACAGGACTTCAGAAGTAATACAAAGGACATGAAGAAAAATCAAATAGAATTTTCCTGTGGCTAAAACTTTGTTTACCTTTTTCCATACTGATCAGTCGTTTAGAATGTATTACTGATGACTCTTTCACAATTTTTTAGTATTTTTGCTTCCTTCCTTTAATTTTGATAGAACTGATATTTTGGGTGAGTGAATGAGGAGGAAGCTAAGTGGATTTCCACCCCCTCGTGATAAAAGGTACATATGCTGGTTGTGAAAAATATAAGGAAGTTGCCCTGGCTGGTGTGGCTCAGGGGATTGAGTGCCAGCCTGTAAACCAAAGGGTCTCTGGTTCAATTCCCAGTCAGGGCACATTCCTGGGTTGCGGGCCAGGTCTCTAGGAGGGTGCGCATGAGAGGCAACCACACATTGATGTTTCTCTCCCTCTCTTTCTCCTTCTCTTCTCCTCTCTCTAAAATAAATAAAAAAAATATTTTTAAAAAATCAAACAAATAAAATACAGTGAGCTTAGTTATGTGTTTGTTTTTCTGTATTTCTGAGTATATTCTTATCATTCCTAGAAGTATAGTAATTAAGGTTACAAACATTTAAAACCTAACTATGGAAAAATTTAAACATATACAAAGTAAATAATAGTGCAGTGAACTCCCATATACCCATAACCAGCTGCAACAATCATCAATACATGGAACTCTTCTATCATATGTGTCCTCCACTTTCACTCAGTTATTTTGAATTAAATCTCAGTTGGTTTCATTTATTTTATCTGTGTATACTTCAGTTATGTATATATATGTTTTTAGTAAAACTTACTATTTGTGAAGTATGACACGGAAAATAATGTATAGCATCACAAAGTGAAAACCCTTGTGACTATCACTCAATCAAGATTTGGAATTGCTCCCACCTCAGACACTTTCTCATGCTCCTCCCAATCACCAGTTTATTTTTCTTCCGCGGTGGAGATGTCTAGCAAGGTAATTTAGTTTTACTTGATTTTGAACTTTTTAAAAAATGGAATAATACAGTGTGTTGTTTTATCTAAAATTGTGAGATTTATCCATGTCGCTGTGTAATTATAAAGACTTTTTAAAAGCATAACCACATTATTAGTGTCACAGTAAAACAACACTTTCGGAATATCTTCATTGTTCAAGTTTTTCTAGTTGATTTTTTTTTAATGGTTGCTTGGTTTGAATAACCAAGTAAGTTATTCAACTTCATGAGTAAGATAAGGTTCATGCACACATTGTGCCTGGTTAATATTTATTTGAAGTCTCTCTTAATCTTTAGATCACTTCTCCCCCTTTTTTTTTGTTGTCTTGTGGAAAATCTGGGCACTTATCCCATGGAATTTCCTACTTCATAGATTTTGCTAGTTGCATACCCATGGTGCCAGTTTTTTAAAAATTGAAATATATGTAACATACCATAAAATGCACAGGTCTTGTATTTGAGGAGTTTTGACAGTATAATCACTATTCAAAACAAGATGCAGAGAACATTTTCATCTCCATGGAAATTTCCCTTGCAGTTAGTATCTCCCCTCCATCTTTGTATCCAGCTTCTTTCACCTCATATGTTTGCCTGTTTGGGGGCGTTGTGTGTAATAGCGTGTACTCTGCGCTCTTCTGTGAGAGACTTCTTTAACTTAACCATTATGTTTTTGAGATTTGTCAATATGTTTCATAGTTTGTTCTTTTTGTATTGCTGAATATATTCCTTTATGTTAATCACAATTTGTTTCTTCTCTTCTTGATGGACATTTAGGTTGTTATAAGACTGATAAATATTCATGTACAAGCCTTGATGTGGACATGTTTTTATTTCCCTTGAGAAAATACAGAGGAATAATTGCTGGGTCACGTGATAAATGTAGATATGACGTAAGAAATTGCCAAACTACTTAAAGTGTTCTATTTTATATTCTTACCAGCAACGTGTGAGAGCTGTTCTTGTTACATGTCTCTGCCCACGTTTGATTTTTGAGATTAGCCATTTAGTGTGTGTGAAGTATCTCATGATTTTAATTTGTATTTCTCTGATGACTAATGATGTTGAACACCTTTTCATGTCTTATTGGCCATTTGTATATGTTCATTGATGAAGTGTCTGTTGAAGCCTTTGCCTCTTTTTGGTTTGTTCATCTTTTAATTGTTGGTTTGTAATTCTTTATATATTTGGATACAAGTTCTTTGTTAGATATATGTGCTGCAAATACTTTTCCCCAATCTGTGACTGTCACTTTATTTTCTTAATGGTATATTTTGGTAAGCAGAATTTTTTAAGTATTTTTTTATGGTTTGTTACATGGTTTTTGAAATTGGTTTCTTGGGACAACCTTTTGATGGGGAATGTGGAAGTCTTCCCATTTTGCTCATTAGGAAATAGAGACCTAGAGACATAAAATGACTTGTCTGTCCTAAACTTGTAACAGCTAATAAGTGGTACAGCAAAACCTGAAAACCAGGTCTTTTAACTTCAGGTTGAATTTCTTTCCATTACATTGTGTTCTCCTTTTCTCTTTTCCCATTACTTGAAAATGATACTGTGCTCAGCTTTCTCTTAAAGTTCTGTGCTCTTTTTCACTTTGGGGCCTTTGTATATGCAGCAGTTATTTCTGAATTGAACACTTTCCCTCCTCTTTTTAATTATATTTATTCTTCAGGTTTCAGCTTAGATATATCCTTTGGGGAATTTTTGACATCTTCCTTTTCTGCTAGATAAGGGGCCACTTCTCCCCATTCTTTAACATTAGAGTTTTTTTTGCTCTCATAGCACATAGTACCCTGATTGTCTTTTCACTTACTCTCTAGATTCTGAGGGCAAGAACTATGACAGTCTTATTTACCAGAATATTAGGTGTCTGGCACATGGTAGGGCTAAAAAATATGAGTCAGTGGAATATAATTCTCTCCCTATCTGTGACAGATTGATTTTGTGCTGTGTTCTTAAATCCTTTGGTGTACTTATTTATTTATTTACTGTGTTGTAAACTTTCTTTTTATATTTTTTCAATGACGCGACATTCTTTTATATTAGTTTTGAGTGTGGTATATTTATCATTTTTGTGTAGTATCATGAAGTTCCATTTGTGATTGTTGAATTCCCAAAAGGATTGTAACATTTTAAAGTGGGTCATAAAAATTTGTTTTATATTCCCTGCATATTTAGGAAGTATTATGTATTATTGAATTGAATATTTGACTACCTTTCAGTAGTTTCCTTTATCCATTTACTTTTACTGTTGATGGTGTCTTAAACCTCAAAGTTAAACTATATAATTGCCTGAAAGATATCTGAAAATTAATTTATAAATTTCATAGGTCTTTGACTTTGAACAGCAGGCTTTGATTCCATCTTTCATAAAGAATAGATAAGTTCTTAAAAAGTAACTTACAGAATTTACTGAAGTTGACAACTGTTCTATAGTTAGGTTAAGATAAAATCCTTATCTTTCAGAAATACACAATTAAGTATTTAGAAGTAAAGGGCCATCATATATGCAACTTGCTCTCAGATGGTTTGGAGTAAGTGGGGGAAAATACATATATATACACACATACACATACACTAGTGTATATCCGCATGTGCACGTAGAAGCAGTTCTCAGCACGGTAATGTGGGGCTGTCAAGATGACTGCACACTGAACATGACGATCAAAGGAAAAAATTATGTGATCTTTAAAATATTTGTCAAAATATTAAAACCTATTTTATTATTGGTTATAAATGTATGAGGAAATGAAAAAATAGTAAAACTAATATTTGGTGTACTAAAGTTTAAAGTGTTAGAGACTTTGAATGTTTTATTTCTTTGTTAAAAACTTACCAGGGATAGTGTCAAAACTTCTTGCCTGCTTCTTGTTTTGTTTTTTAAAGATTTTATTTATTTATTGTTAGAGAGAGGGGATGGAGGGAGGAAGAGAAGGAGAGAAACATTCAACACCCAGGCATGTGCCCTGACTGGGAATCGAACCAGCAACCGTTAGGTTTGCAGGATGACTCCCAATGCACTGAGCCACATCAGTCAGGACACTGCTTGCTTCTTGTTGTATAACTTAAAATATAGAGCAAATGTCTTTTGAATACTTTGGCTTCTAGCGTTTTATCCTATGCACTTTCAATGTCGTGAGATATCTTTGAGAGTTCCTTTAATTCTTTTTACTGGTGTCACTTCCTCTGGGATATTGTTACCCTTTTCATCATAATCACTTTCCTTATTTACATTGATAGGCTTGTCTGCACTAAGTTCCTCTGATGCATATAACTCCTTTTATTTTCTATTCAAATTTCATTTCCAACATTATCACTTTTAATTTCTTTGCTTCATTTTCACCTTTGTAGGGCAGTTCCCTCTTTTGGTTATCCATTTTTGTAAAATGTCATGTGGTTTATCACTGGGAGACTAGCAGGTAACACAACTCTGCCTTGCTCTTTGTGTGTGAACTGAATAACATGCCCAGTGACTCATTGCAAACAGACTTTGAACGAAGTAATATGACTGGTCACTGATCATGATGCACACCTGTCATTTACAGGGTGATTTGTATGCTGAAAAATTAGCAGTGAAGTTTGTGGTTTGTGTGACTACTCACAGTTCATATACAGTGGTAACTGAAATTTGAACTCTGTTGTTAGGGGATTGATATTGTTTAACTAAACTGTGGTAACTGAAATGTGTACATGTTGGGACCATGCAAAACAAGTACCAGTATAGAGAGAGTATATGAATGAACACAAATGCTTTGGTTTTATAGTGTTAGAAGATTAATTCCTTGCAGGAGATAAATGTCATTGTATTTTTACTGACTTGTAGCCGTGATTTACAGGGAGGGTCAGAGGTTGAGATACTTGATGTATATAAAAGCCCTTTGTTAGCCATGACACATTATAGAGAACAAATATGATAGGGCAACCAATATGAAGAGCTGTAACATGCCAGGTGGTATTTTAGCTATTTTACGTATAGTAGATATGTCATTTCATCCTTATAACAGCTCTGAGGTTGGTGGTATTTTGTACAACTTCATTTTATAGGTGAGGAGACTGAGGCTTGTGGTTTATATAAGCCTGGTAAGTAGCTGATCTGGGATTCACACTTAGGTCTGTCAGTAGCCAAACCCATCCTTATTCTACTGCTCCACATTTTGTGGTGGTTGTTGGGGGTCCTCCCAGAGGCCCTTTGATAATGGCTAAATAGAAATTAAAACATGAGAAGAGAACATTTTTGATATATTTAAGTTGATGAGGCTTTAGGTGTTGGATTCAGAGTTAACATCTATGCATATTTATTGAATCATACTAGGAGACAGTGTCAGGTTGTCTTACTCTTGGTGATGTTAGGCTTGATCGTGTGTGACTGTCAGATCTTTCAGGTAAAAATACTTTTTCTTTTTTTTTTTTTTTTGTAATCAGAAAGTAATTAATGGAATGGTACTTTGAGATTTCCCTAGCAGCTTTTCACTAATAATTATCTATTGTCCTTGCTCGGATTATAAGTTTATCTTTAAAAATTCATTACCAAATTTTAAAAAGTTAAATAATGTATTTTTGACTGTAGAAAAAAGGATAATTGGGGGGGGTCAATTACTGTTGGTATTTTATTTTTATTTGCAAATAATGCATTTCTCTAGTCCAGGGGTGTCAAACTCATTTTCACCGGGAGCTTTGTCAGCCTCGCAGTTGTCTTCAAAGGGCTGAAGTAATTTTAGGACTGTATAAATCTGACTACTCCTTAACTGTTAAGGAGTTGAAATTACATTCAGCCCTTTGAAGGCATCTGGGAGGCTGACGTGGCCCCCAGTGAAAATGAGTTTGACACCCCTGCTCTAATCCATATATGATTATGTGGAACACATGATCTTCATAAACAGTCTGACCACTGCAGTCCATTTCTATATATTCCTCTTGTGGTGGAGACATAATCCAACATCCTGGAATGATGGATAGCACCCACATGATCAGCCACTACATCATCCTTTTTGCCTTTCTTTCTTTTTCTTTTAAAAAAATTGTTGACACTATTATAGATGTCTCCTGTTTTTCCCACCTTTGCCCATCTCTACCCCCTTGCCCATGGCTAGTATCTTCATCTACTTTTATCCAGTCCCCTTCACCCTCTGAGATGTATCAGTCTATTCCATGTATCTATGCCTCTGGTTCTGTTTTGTTTGTCAGTTTATTTTGTTCATTAGATTTCATATGTAGGTGAGATCATACAGCATTTGAGAATAGGTGATCTTAAAAGAAAAAGCATAAAGGCACCATTGAGCACTTCTCTTTAAAAAAATAACTTTGCTGCCCTGGATGGTGTGGCTCAGTGGCAGCCTGCAAAGCAAAGGGTTGCTGGCTCGATTGCCAGTCAGGACACATGCCTGGGTTGTGGCCCAGGTCCCCAGTGTGGGGCACACAAGAGGCAATCACACATTGATGTTTCTCTCCCTCCCTTCCCCTCTAAAAATACAGAAATAAAATCTTTTAAAAAATAACTTTGCAATTTCTAAATTATTTTAGAACTATGTACTCTATGAAGTATGTCAAAGGCATTGTTTTGTATTCTAATTATTGCATAGCACAACACACAGATATATACATACATTTGGTCTGTTAAAGTTTTCCAAGTTTTCTTTTTAAATTGGCATCAGTAAGCAGAATATAGCACTTAATTGCAGAAACTTTCAAGAAAACACAGAATTTGAGATGTGCTTGGTTGGTCTAGATATAGTGGCAAAGAGAAGACTTATTTTTTTCATGGTTGTAAGTAGATTAACCTGGGTGGATTTTGATGATAAGAATCAGGATTAAATAATGGCTTCTCTGGAAAAGGTTGGTGTTGAACTGGTAAGGGTAAGAAAGCCAGAGAAATCATTATTTTTTTAAAGGAAAAGGGGGGTAGGCACATTATAGAATGGTCAGGGCAAATGGCTTTCTTGATAGCTCATTTTCTAAGTTTTGCTTCTGTTGCTTCTTCCAAGACTTACATTGTCCTGTCCAGTATAGTAAGCCACAAGCCACGTGTGGCTATGGGGCACATGAGATGTGGCTAGTTTAAATCGAGCTGTGAGTGTAAAACACACAGTGAATCTTGAAGACTTAATATGAAAAAAGAATGTACAGTACCCTGATAATTTTTTATAATGATGACATTGAAATGTATTAATGATTACATATGATGACTTATTTGATTAAATAAAAGATTATTAAAATTAATTTCACCTTTTAAAAATTACGGCTAGAAAAAATTACATATGTGATTCACATTATCTTTCTGTTGGACCCCACTAGTTTAATCTGGAATAGAGGTTGGCAACCCATGTGCCAAGCTGGCTAGCCATTTGTTTTTATATACAGCCCACCAGATAAGAATAGATCTAGTTCCAAGATATTTTAAGCCCCCCAAAAAGGAACCCTGTATCATTAAGCAGTCTCCCCACTCTGCCCACTCCCCACCCCCCAGCTCCTAGTAAGTAATAGTTGACTTTCGCTCTCTATGTATTATCCTGTTCTGGATGTTTCATATAGATGGAATCATAATATGTAACCTTTTGTGTCTGGCTTTTTCTGCATAGTATTTTTTGAGGTTTTTTCACACTGTAGCATTTTTAAATAGTTCATTCCTTTCTCTGACTGAATAATATTCCACTGATATGGATATACTGCATTTTCTTATCTGTTCATGCACCGACAGACATTTGGGTTTCCACCTTTGGCTATTTGAAACAGCGCTGCTATGATCATTTGTGTACACACTTATTTCCAGTTCTTTGGTTTTTACATTTTTAAGTGGTTGAAAAAAATCAGAAGATGAATAGTATTTTGTGATACATGAAAACTATGAAATTCAAATATCAATGTTCATAAATAAATCATTTATGTTGTCTGTGGCTGCTTTCATGCTACAGTGGTGGAGCTGAGTAGTTGCAATAGACACCGTATGTCCCACAAAGCTGAAAATACTTACTCTCTGGACCTTTACAGTAAAAGTTTGCTGGCTCTGAAAAGCCCCTCTATCTTTTTGTTTTTGTGACCATTGACTTTTTTTTTTTAACTACTGGACTTCATTTTTAAAGCAGTTTTAGATTTGCAGAAAAATTAAATCAGAAAGTACAGAGTTCCCTCATACCCTTTCTCTGCGCCCCCCGCCACCCCCCAGTTTCCCCTATTATTAACATCTTTCATTAGTGTGGTAAATTGGTTACACTTGATGAACCAACATTAACACAACATTATTACCCAAAGTCCGTAGTTTACATTAGGGCTCACTCTTTGTGTTTATAGTTCTGTGGGTTTTGACAAATGCGTAATGTCATGTATCCACCATTACAGTACCATATAGAATAGTTTCACTTCCCTAAACACCTGTACTCCACTTACTTCTTCTTATCCACCCCCTCCACACACCAACAGCTGCTGATGTTTTTGCTGTCTTTGCAGTTTTGCCTTGCTAGAACGTCATACAGTTTTAATCCAAACACAGTGTGTAGCTTTTGCAGGCTAGCTTCCTTCACTTAGCAATATACAGTTAAGATACTGGGGAGACAACAGTAAAAAGCTTTCTACTGTCCCTGAATTTGCCTTTTTCCCTATCAGTTTGAAGACAGGAATGGGATTGGTTCTATCCTTGTAGGGGGTGCATTGGAAGCTTAAGATAATGTTGATATCAAAAAAATAGGATTATTGAAAAAGTATATGCCAATAAGTACAGAGTTTAATTGTGGGATGATATAAACGTTCTGGAAAAAATGGATATTGATGATGGTTGCATTGAATGTACTTAAATGCCACTGGACTGTATACTTAAAATGGTTTAAATTATAGAAAAAATCGTATGTTACATGTATGTTACCACACTTAAAAAGTATATGCCATTATGACCCATCACTGAACTTAGCCCTTTTCTCTGATAAATTTCATCAGGCTTCTTGGTCTGTTTGGACTGAGAGAGAAACTCTTCCTGAAATAAAATTCTGTAGGTCAGTTCTGGTAGAGAGGAAGAGGCAGCGATGTTATATTTCACCCATTCTCCATTATAGTTTGCCTTTGTAGCCTCTCAGAAACAAACCATTGTTGAGATCTCTGGGTGTTCTAGATTGTGCCCAGGCTGCGGGTGGAGCTTCAGCTGTTGGTGCAGACAGGCTCTGCCTTTCACTGTGCTGTTTCCATTGGTTGCAATTCGCCAGGTACAGGTCTGGCTTTGCCAGGATACAGAGAGAGTTCTGCAATTAGAACCATTGTTTGAATGCTACCGTTTTAACCCAAGAATTCTGAAATTTAGGATGAGAACAATAACCAGGTCAGCAGCAAAGTGATTGTTGACCACTTGGTTGTGAAGGGCAAGCCCTTCATTTAGGAAGTAAACCTTGTGATTAAAAGCAGGAGCTCTGTTTAGAGGGAAGGAAAGAACACTTTTATTTGTGGCTGATGGAGCTTGGATAACCTCTTTTGCCTTCCTTTTTTGCCTGAACTGACTGTAGTAGAGAAGGTGGTAGAAAAAGTGTTATGGTGATGGCTGTAGCCAACAGTACGATACCATGGCAAGGTGAACTATGACTTTCTTCAGTTCATAGACATTTTATCCATTTGAACCTCTAATTGCCTTTATGTTAGAGAATATCCAGTTTATCACAGATTCTCAGTTTGCATTCTACATATGTGCCTTTGCTTTGGCAGTAGAATAGGAAATTAGTATGTTGTAGACAGTGCTTTCACAGTTTTTGGCTGACCTGCCAGTAGTAACACATTTCGTGTCCTGACCTAGTACTATCATATACACGGATATACATAACTGTAATAAAACTTTCAAGAAATGGTACTTATCCATACTGTGTTTTCTGATATTTTCCATTTCATTCTATTCTATTACTTTATTTTTTGATAATGTATATATGACCTAAATTGATTTTTATGCCCATGGTTTAAATATTGGTATATGACAGTGGTTTTCAAAATGTGGTGTATACCTAGGATTCTTCAGTAGGAGTCTATGCAGTCAAAACTCTCTTCATAATAATATTGAGATATTATTTACCTTTTTCTCTCTCAGTCTCTAATAAGTGGAGATTTTCCAGAAGTACAGTGAAATTTTCCAGAACTATATGATGGGTGATGACATTGCTATCAGGGCCAATGAAATGCATATTTGTGTATTCTTGTGCTTGCTAGAATTTTCTAAAGTAATAGAATATAAATGTGTTATTTTCAGAGATCAACTCGGTTTTCAGTACTCATATTGTGCTCATACTAGCTGCTTTTGATTATACCTGCTATAACCTCTGTAACCTCATTGCGGTCCACTGAATCTTTGCTTAGAAATCCTGAAGTTTTCCTTGAGCCTATGTGGAAATACTAGTACAGGAGTAGGTCCTCATTTAACATCATCGTTACGTTTTAGGAAACTGACTAAGCGAAACAACGTACATATAACAAAACCAGTTACCTCATAGGCTAGTCAACAAAAACAAAAGATCCTGCAACATATTTCTAGTCACAAAAACACTACCAAATGTCTAAAGACTGAAAACACTTCTAATGTAAAACATTGAAATAAATGTGAACTATACACATTTAAGAAAGATGAATAAAAACAAGTAAGATAATTATTTTCCAACCTACTTATTCCAGTTCAGAGTTGCAGGCATTCAGAGCCTATACAGCAGCTCAGGGTACAAGGCAGGAACCAGCCCTGGACAGGATGCCCTTCCATCACAGGATGCACTCACACATGCTGACACAACGTAGACACTCCAGTCTTGAGTGTCTATGTTGTCTTGAGGTTGTAGGAGGAAACTGGAGTACCCAGAGAAAACCCACCCAAACATGAGGAGAATGTGCAGACTTCACACGTCTTGACTGAGATCGATTTTTTGATTCCCCACCAACATTGTAATGAAACAGTGTTACTCAAAAGACCTGCTGTACAGTTGTAGTCTTGTTTTGCAGTTGTATATTAGAAAGTTCCTCAGTTTTAATTTGCAGTGTATATGCCACATATATAAAAGCTCTTTGGGGTCCTCAGTCATTTTTTGAGTGTTAAGGGATTCCTGAGACCAAAAAATTTGAGAACTTCTGGTGTAGGGGTTGAGAATGTAGACTTATTTTTGTTTGTTCTTGTAGGGAGGGTGTCACACACTCTATTTTGTGCTTTTATACACACACACACACACATACATATATATATATATATATATATATATAAAATGAGATCTGTAACCATAACGCATTTTAAAAGTATAGTATTGTTAACTATAAGCGTCTCTAGAACTCTCTCATCTTGTATAACTGAAACTTCGTACACATCGCACAGCAACTCCCCTTTCCCTCCCTCAGTCCCTGGCAACCACCACTGTAATTTCTCCTCCTGTGAGTTTGACTAGAAGGTAGGCTTTATTTTGTAACAGTTGGATCTGGAATTGAGACCCAGCTTGACCACTTCAGTAATCCTGGCTCAAGTTACCCAACCTTTTTCATTCTTGCTTTCTTCATAACTCAAATGGACATTTACTCTCTTCATAAGGTTGTTGTGAGGATTAAATGAGCTAGAAAAATAGGCTTGAAAATGCTTAGCACATAAGAAGCATTCGTATGTTAGCTATTATCTTAATAGAAGATGTAGAAACATTTAGTCACATTGATATTTAGCTGTAGCATTTATCATCAGTGTTCGTTCACCCGTGCGAAACTGGATTGTCTAAACCCGCTCTAAGTTTTTATTCTCATTCTGTTCTTGTCTGTGCCTCTAGACTTTTCTTAAGTGTGTTTTGTTGTCCAAACAAATTGTGAGCTTCTTGAAAATAGCAACTTGCTTCTCTTTCTTTCTGTTGGGTCTGGCCAGTACTCAGCCTGTAAGAAGCACTCAAGACACATAAACCCTGATGCAAAGGCATGGGGCATACAAGCTTGTGACCCCCATGAGGGTGATGGTGGGGAAGAGTCTTTTAGCTCCCTGTCCTGATTCTTTACTCTGTCTCTCTTAAGAACTTACTTTCACTGCTGAATAGGCTTTCTAAGAAGTATAGTGAAGGATGAATTATAATTTATTAAATCACTTCAATTTCTTTGGTTAATCCTGTTTCTCTTGACAGTGTGAAATTATGACATAATAATTGGCATACTTTGCATCAGGGTTTCTCTCATTACATCCTGGCAGTACAAGAGAATTGTAGCAATAGATGCCAAATAATTCATATCAGGACTTTTAATTCTTACTATCTGTAAATGTATGCACTGATTATTTCTCCTGTAGTACTTTCTGAGTGTTAGAGCAACACAGACAAGCTTGTGAGAATATTTTTTAAGTCAGGAATTGAACTGTGTTTAAATCTCCTACTTTTGTTGGCCATTCTTCTTCTCTGTTTAGGTCTGTCTTCAGCCTTCTACTGTAGACTGGGTTTTGTTTTAGTTTTTCAAGAACAAGTTAATGAACTTCCCTTAAGCTCTCTACCCAGAAATGAATAACAGTAGAACTGACTCTACCACTTAGAGCAGGGGCTTCTCCCAGATAACACCTTCTAGAAATGATCCCTTCATATTAAATTGCTGACAGTGTGATTGGTAGAGAAGATACAGTTACTGGATTTCGTCCCTAGAATTGGACATTTGTTGTAAGGAGATTTAGAAATGGTGGATTTATAAAAGAAATTCTGAAAGGGATGGACTTGGAAAACTTACCTGAAGCCTACCACATGGGATGATCAAGAAGAAGAAAATCTTATCTGATGTTTACTGCTATTTGAGATGAGGCATGTAAAGTATGACTTCTCTCTGGCCACATAGACCATTCTTTTTGGGAAGTATTGTTGGTTTCCCAGTCTGATATTGGTTCATGTTCGAAACCATAATTGCTAATAGTTTTGAGCATGTGCTGGCTACTTCACATCTTTGATCTCATTTAATCCTCATATAGTTCTGTGCAATCGCTTCTACTGTAATCAGTAATTTGTTTAGTAGCCCACATATTGTGAAAGGATGAACCAGGATTTGAACTCTGAAAACCTGGTCCAGACACTGCCATTATTCTATATAGCCTCCCTTTTTATGTATAGGGTACTTCACAGTTTGCAGAGTATTTGCACTTTTTTTTTTTTTTTAAGATTTTATTTATTTACTTTTGTAGAGAAGGGAAGGGCGGGAGAGAGGGGGAGAAAAAGAAACATCAGTGTGGGAGAGAGAGAGAGATTGGTTTCACGCTCCCAAACAGGGACCTGGCCCGCAATGCAGGCATGTGCCCTGGTTGGGAATCGAACTAGCGACCTTTCTGTTTGTAGGCTGGTGCTCAATCCACTGAGCCACACTGGCCAGGGCTATGTTCTTATTTAAACCTTACAACAATCCTTTGCATTAGGTGAAATTCTTGACATTTCCACATGAGGGAATGGAAGCTTAAGGAATGTGAAGCTCAAAGTGGCAGTACCTAGACCCAGGTCTACATCCACTTCTGACTCTAGTTTCTTTGTTCTCTTTGTGTAGTTTTGCTGAAGGTAACAATAAATGCTGAGGGTCATACCTGAAGGTGAATCTTCTAAGAATTTTAACTTGGTGGTAGGTGATTGATAATAGTTTAAATGTGAAACTTTAAGTCTGGAGAAATTTAGCAAAGATGTGATCATTAACTTGCATTATTTGGTTTCTCTGGTAACTTGAGTATAAGTGCTTTATTAAGTATTTCTTTTGCTGTTGGACTTTTTAATGTTGTGGGTCAGTTTACCATTCTTAAACTAACATTCCAAGTAAATTCAGAATTGAAGATACAGTTTTGTTTGCTTTAACTTGGCACAGATGGGTGACTGAAAGCTTAGAAGAAAAGAGGTCTTACTAGGGTTGTAATGTAGTCATGATAGTGAAGAGGGGAGGAATATATGTGTTTGTGGGGGGACAGTATAAAATACCAGCTCTTGGCCCAGACTGGCATGGCTCAGTGGGTTGAGCATCATCCCACAAAGAGACAGGTTGCTGGTTCAATTCCTAGTCAGGGCATGTGTCTAGGTTACAGTCCAGATCTCTGGTTGGAGGTGTGCAGGAGGCAACCAATCGATGTTTTTCTCCCTCTCTTTCTCCCTCCCTTCTCCTCTTTCTAAAAATAAAAATAAAACAAAATCTTTTAAAAAACTGTTTAAAAATAAAATAAAATACCAGCTCTTGATCTTTTGCCAATTCCTTCTAGAGCTTCTGTTCCTTGAGAAGAAATTTCATGACTGCTCTATATTTCAAGTTTGAAAAAGAGGTCATAGTTGGTTAAGAGATTGACATTTGTCTGTGAATCAATATATTTAATCACAGTGGTCATTAGGGAGGAAAGAATGTAGCAAGGCTAGAAATAGGTGCATTTATATAATATTTTCTGGTTTAGAGTGACTGCTTGCTATCTCCCTAACCTCACCTAAGATTTAAGTAAAGCAGCATGTGGGACATATTTTGTGGTTTATATCATTTACTGAGTGTTTTTCAGAACAAACTGTCTTCAAGGTTCACGGTACCTTTCTCAGTGACTGTCAGAAAGGTTACTCTCTTCCCCTTTAGATTTAAGATAAATATCTAGAGGGGTTTTTTTTTTTCTTTTTCTATAAATTGTTCTTGCTTAACAAACATACTACTCTTTACCTTCCAGGGACTGAAATAAAATGGCTTGCACCATTGCATCAGTTACAGAAGATGGTGAAAAAACTAGGCATTATCTTTGCGTCTGTGTTCTGTGTGTTGCTATAGAAACAAATCAGGCAGAAAACAGAAATATTCAGGGAGTATTTGAATCTCAGTGGATAATCATTGGGTAATGAAAATAAAGTTAAGAAATTAATTGAGTTGAGGGAGAAACTGAGTATTTCTGAATCCAAAGATTATTTCCTAGTAATTAGATCTGTTAAAATTCCCTTCCTTTATGCTGTAGGAAGTAAATAATTAGAAAACGCAAACAATTTATATTCCTTTGGGTTATGATTTCACTGCTTTTTTAAAATGTCATAGTAAGAACATTAGGTTTAAAAATCATTCTGGAGCTATGAAAAGGTGATGATTTGAAAGAATGGGACAGAAAGTAGACTGAAGAATTATACATCTTTATTTCATAGTTACTCAAAAAATACAACCCAAAGGTGACTTGGACATTGACAAATGCTATCACTTGCTTATTTCCAGTTCTCTGATGGTTCAAATGGGCTACTTTTGGAGGATAAACTGATTGAACATGTGCATGTTGATAGAAAGTGTAATGTTGCTGAGTACTGTTTTTGCCAGTATCTTAAATAGAAGAGTATTTGTATATTTCTAGTAAAGACCTTAGGGAGAACAAAAATGTGCTTTTGGTATAACATCCAAATTCAGATTTTTAGATGGTGTTGAGATGCTTATCTTCATCATGAATTTCAGAGAGTACTTTTGCTACTTATGGCCACATGTTTTTCCTTTGCAGAATTTTGGTGCTCTCATGGTTAAATGTGCAGCATGCAAACTGAACAGTTAATTACACCAAGTGGTATGTTGAAAAGCAGGCAATGTTGGGGAAGAGACCCTGTGCTTTAACTCATTTCTTAGTTGGTTGGTTTTGTGGGGGGCGTACTCGTGGTCAGGGTACATGTATCCTTACTCGGAAGTTTCAGGATCATTCTGTATATAGTAGGTATTTTATAGTACTGAGGGAACTTCTAGGGGCAAGTTTACTTTGTATCATATATCCTTTTTTGAACTTGCTGCATTCTCAGATGTCTTTTCTTCTCTTTTCTTTTCTTTAATCAAAACAGACTTAGGTGTGAATAACCTTGCCAAATTCTCTCAAGGGTGTCCAACCTTTTGGTGTCTCTGGGCCACACTAGAAGAAGAGTTGTTTTGGGCCACACATTAAATACAACAAACACTAACGAAAACTGATGAGCAAAAAAAGTTTTAAGTAAATTTACAATTTTGTGTTGGGCAGCATGCGGCCCACAGGCCACGGGTTGGACACCCCTGTGTGATGCCTTCCTTTAATGGATTTCTCGGTCTTGTTGGGATTACTATGATCTGCTAAAGAAATGCAAGCTTTTTCAGTCAAGTCAGTTGATAAGTACACATTCTTTTAATGTGTCAAAGCAGTTATGTTAAAACTAAGCATGCGTTCTTCCATTTATCTTTGTGCTCAGGACTCTTATTTTAGGGGCAATAAGTGTTACATAGATCAAAAGATAAAAACTGGAGCCCAGCTCAGTTGGTTGGAGCATCATCCTGTGCACCAAAAGGTTGTGGGTTTGATTCCTTGTTTGTGGTGCATACGGGAGGCAACAGATTGATGTTTCTCTCTCACATAGATGTCTGTCTGTCTGTCTGTCTCTCTCATTTATAAGGAGATATTGAGAAATCCAGTAAGATGAAGGGGATGCTCGAAAATGTTTGAAGAGGTCACTGCTGCAGAGGAACAACATAGTCTTTATCCATAGTCCTTGGGACTTTCTTAGGTGTTCAGTAAAATTATACTGAATGAATAAATATTTCCTTTTATGTCACTTCTTCTGTGTAGCTTTTGCCAGTTCCTCTGTGTTAGTTCTTCCTCATGGACTTCTGTGACATTTGTATCAACCTGTCTTAATTATTGACACATTGAAATAATACTATAATTTATTTATGTGTCTGTCTCCCCCTAGTGGCCAGAGATTTTCTTCTGGATGAGAACTGTGCCCTTTTATCTTGATTTGCAGAGCATCTGGCTATTATTCCATATTCAGCATGTCCATATTTTTTTTTAATTACATTCTATCGATTATGCTATTATAGTTGTCCTAAATTTTCTGCCTTTGCACCCCTCCACCCAGCCCTCCTAACTCTCTCAGGCAATCCCCACACCATTGTTCATGTATATGGGTTGTGCATACAAGTTCTTTGGCTACTCGATATCCTATACTGTACTTCACATTCCCATGGCTATTCCCTAACTACCTATTTGTATTTCTGAATCCCCTCACCTCTTCACCCATTTCCCTACACACCTCTCCCATCAAAATGCTCTCCATATCCATGATTCTGTCTCTGTTCTTGTTTGCTTAGTTTGTTTTTAGATTCAACTGTTGATAGATACATGTTTTTTGCCATTTTATTCATAGTCTTGATCTTTTTTTTCTTAAATAAGTCCCTTTAACTTTTCATATAATAATGGCTTGGTGATGATGAACTCCTTTAGTTTTTTCTTGTCTGGGAAGCTCTTTATCTGCCCTTTGATTCTAAATGATAGCTTTGCTGGGTGGAGCAATCCTGACTGTAGGTCTCTGCTTTTCACAACTGAGTATTTCTTGCCAGTCCCTTCTAGCCTGAAAAGTTTCTTTTGACAAATCAGCTGACAGTCTTATGGGAGCTCCCCTGTAGGTAGCTAACTTCTTTCTCTTGCTACTTTAAAGATTTTCTCTTTCTCTTTAACCTTTGGCATTTTAATTATGGTGTGTCTTGAGGTGGGCCTCTTTGCATCCATCTTGTTTGGGTCTCTGTGTTTCCTGGACTTGCATTTCTGTTTCCTTTACCAAATTAGGGAAGTTTTGTTTCATTATTTTTTCAAATAAGTTTTCAATTTCTTGCTCTTTCTCTTCTTCTGGCACCCCTGTGATTCAAATGTTGGTAGGTTTGAAGTTGTCCCAGAGGCCCTTTACACTACCCTCATTTTTTAAAATTCTTCCTTCTTCCTGTTCTGATTGGTTGTTTTTTGGCTCCTTATGTTCCAAATCATTGACTGATTCTTTTTTTTTTTTTTCATTGACTGATTCTTAGCTTCATCCATTCCACTGTTGATTCCCTGTAAACTGTTCTTTATTTCATTTAGTGCATCCTTCGTTTCTGACTGGATCTTGTTTGGGCTGTTGAGACTTCACCAAGTTCCTTGAGCATTCTTCTAACCAGTGTTTTGAACTCTGCATCTGATAAATTGCTTATCTCCATTTCGTTTAGTTATTTTTCTGGAATTTTGATCTGTTCTTCCATTTGGGCCATGTTTCTTTGTCTCCTCATTTTGGCAGCCTCCCTGTGTTTGTTTCTGTGTGTTGGATAGAGCTGCCATGACTGACTCCCTATATTGGTAGCATGGCCTAATGTAGTAATGTGTCCTGTAGGGTCCAGTGGCACCCTACAAGCTGGGTACTCAAGCCCTTTGTGTGGGCTGAGTACACCCTCCTCTTGTAGTTGAGCCTTGGTTGCTATTGGCAGATCAATGGGAGGGATTTACCCAGTCCAGTGAGCTGCAAGGACTGTCTGTGGCCACTGACCATCAACATCTGCCCTCTGTGGAGGATCAGCTGTGCAGGGGACAGGGTGGTGGTACTCCAGTGTGGTCTGTAGTTGTCCACTGGGTGGGCAGGCCCTGGAGTTTCCTGGTTGGTGCAGGCCAAGGTCAGCCCCAACCTGTGTTTTGCCTGGGGTCACCCTGCCTGAGGTATAAAGGGATCTGAAGTGGCTGCTACTTGTGCTGGGCTTGGAGATTCCCAGGCTAAGCCAAGCTGTGAATCTAGACTGGCACTGAGGCTGGCTGTTGATTTTTTCATAGGATTTAGGAAGTTGTGAAGCATGAGCCAAAACCAGCCATTCATGTGGAAAAGCCACTTTTAATAGCTGTAAGTTGTGTGGGTCAGAATCTCAGGGGGATCTCCAGGGTGGGACAGACAGTGTTAGCTAGTCTGATGGAGTTTCAGATGTGGCACTTGCCTGCTGGCTCTGTGGCTCTGTAGGGGAAAGGGTACAGAAAAGGGACAATGGCCTCTGCTGGCCTTTCTGTCTGGGAGAAAGCTGTCCCCCAGCTCTCGCCTTGATGCCAGTCACTTCAGTTCCTTCCTGTACGCCATTGGTGCCTTTCAAGCTGCTACTGTGGTGTGGGGGCTCAGAGTGAGTGAGTCTGAGTAAGTCCATGTGTGAGTTCTTTTAAGAGGAACTGCTTGGGACTCCAGAAGTTTCTTCCACTGACAATCCCTGCTGGGTTTTGCAGCCAGAAGTTGTGAGGATTTATCTTCCTGGCACTGGAACCCTGGGCTGGGTGGCCTGGCGTGGGCCTGGGGCACCTTGTTCCTGAGATATTCCTCCTGAATTTCTATTCACCACATGTGGATGTGTGACCAGCCCATTCCATGTCTCTGCCCCTCCTACCAGTCTGGATGGATGGGTTTCTTTAATTCCATAGTTGTCAGACTTCATTCAACTCCATTTCTGACGGTTCTGAGTGATGGTTGTTCTATAACGTAGTTGTAATTTTGATGTGGTTATGCAAGGAGGTGAGCCTTGTTTACCTATGTTGACATCTTAACTGGAAGTTGTCCCTGTTTTATGAATAAGTGTTCAAATAGTACTTTTTATAGTACACACACATGGTGGGTGGGGGTGGTAGACAGCAGTCTATATATATGTATCTGCCCCAATGTGTTGACCTTGTGGTAATGTCAGGTTTTCAAAAACATGGAAAGAAAGAAAATGAGAATGACACTTTAAAGTTCAGTTGATTTGGGGGACATATATATGTGTGTTCATGTGATTGTGAAAGGGGCGGGATAAAAGCCTGAGCTTGCTTTGTTTTGTTTTGTTTAAAGACTTTATTTATTTATTTTTAGAGAGAGGAGAAGGGAGGGAAAAAGAGAGGGAAAGAAACATCAGTGTGTTGTTTACTCTCATTCTCCCCCTACGGGGGACCTGGCCCACAACCCAGGCATGTGCCCTGACTTGGAATCATACTGGCGACCGTTTGGTTTGCAGGCCAGCACTCAACCACTGAGCCACACCAGCCAGGGCTGTTTGTTTTTTAAAGTGTGCATAAATGCATATTAAGGCTAAAACTGGGTTTTGGTATATGTTGCAAAGATTCAGTTTTAATCTGTATAGCTTTATACATTTATAAAAAACATGCCCCCAAATGCTTTTTCTTATGATGTGGGATATGAAAATATAGTTGTTACTTTGCTTCTGATACCAGTTACAGCAAAGAGGCTTTGTAATTTAAAACTTTTCTCTCATGTAGTAGGACAAGATAGTACAGAATCCTAGAGAAAATCAGAGATGAAGAGATTAATCTTGGTAAAAAATACTGGCAACTTCATCTTTACAGAAGGTTTGTAGTAAATGTCAGTTGGATCACAAATGTAGAGAATAAGAACAAATTTTAACAGTATACACAATAAATGTATTAAGTTCAAAATAGTCTTTGGTTAGGAATAGCAATATTTTTATTTCAGCCAGAATAGCTTAACGACCACTAAAATAATTTGTGAAGTAAAAGCTAGAATTAGAAATCAGGAATGGTGGAGTGTTAAATAAACAGTGGCACAGCTAGAAATATAATGTCCTGTAGCAAACATCAGAACTTTTCCACCTGAGGGAAGAGCCTTTGCTAATCCTTCTCTACCAAGCAGTTTTCTGATTAATAGACAGTCTCCTTTGTTGCCAGCAGGTGCCGCCACTTCACCTCCTCTCTGCCAGAGCCATTTCAGCTGTGTGGAGTCTTCTTCCTTTGATAATTGCTTCCATCTGTCTCAATCTACTGGGCAGCTGAAGTTCCATTTTGAGAGGGTTTCTGTGGAATAGAGCAGTGGTTAAGACCATGAGCTATAGAACCACAGTACCTGGGTTCAAGTCCCTGCTGTATGAATTACTAGCTTTCTGGTTGGGCAAGTTAGTTGTATCCTTTCTTTTCCTTGTTTCTAAAGGAAAGATAACAATAATCATATAGGGATGTTGGATTTAATACATGGAAAGTGGTTATTATAGTACCTGGCACATGGTAAGGGCTCAAATGTTAGCTGCTATTAATACTGTTATTTTGCCCTGGCATCATACATAGTTCACCTTCGGAGCAGTAGCCCTTCTGGGTGTCATTAATAAAAAGAACAACAGCCTTTTCATACTTTATACAAATACTTCATTCTCTGACTCCTTTGTGTCCCTTGGAAAATAGAAATGCCTAAACTCTCCAGAAAGAACTGCTTCTAGTATCTGGTGGGCCTAGATACATGGAGGTTTGTTTAATATGGGGGCACCAGGAAGTACAGGAAGAAGATGTGGAAGTTTCTAGCTGGGCCACCCTGCTAACCCACCACCAAATCCTTCTCAGATTCCTTGCTCAGGACAGGGAGGACGGGTGTGGAATTAGATATTCTTTGAATAAGGACAATCTGACCTGGGAAACTGATATGTAGTAAAATTTCAACATGGTATAATGTAAATGGGTGCAAGACCGAGATCTTACTTGGAATCAGATTGTAGAAGCCTTATTTTAGAATACAAGCAGACATTAAATTATTTATCTCCGAGGGAAAATTAGGGTCTAGAGAGGTTGGATGATTTACTTAACTGCCTAAGGTCACACAGCAAAGTAGTAATAGTAGAACTGATGCTACATAAGTTCACCCTATAGACACTTTTGCTTTCTTATTTGCTTTTTTTTTTTTCCTGTTATCATAAAGGGTTAACTTAGGTCACTTTTACCTTCATCTTTTTCTTCATTTGTAAAATAGTATTTCCTAATTCTCAGAGGGTGATTATCTTAGGCAAGAAAAACTATTTCATATAATATAAAATTATAGAAATATACCGCAGTTCTCAAACTATGATTTTTGATATAATTTGTTGTTTTTAAATTGTGGTAAAAATACATATAACATAAATTTTCCATTTTTTAGAAAGATTTTATGTATTTATTTTTAGAGGGGAAGGGAGGGAGAAAGAAAGAAACATCAATGTGTGGTTGCCTCTTGTGTGCCCCCCACCAGGGATGCAGCCCACAATCCAGACATGTGCCCTGACTAGGAATTAAACCAGTGACCAGTTTGCAGGTTGGTATTCAGTCCACTGAGCCACACCAGCCAGGGCAAATTTTCCACTTTTAAGTGCACAATTCAGTATCATTAATTATACTTATAATGTGCATATATTACCACTGTTTACAGAACTTTTTCATTATTCCAAGTGGAAATTATGTAACCATAAAGCAGTAACTTCCTATTCTTCCTTAACCCCTGCCCCTCGTAACCTCTAATCTACTTAGTGTCTCTATGAATTTGCCTATTGTAGGTAACTCATGTAAGTAGAATCATACAGTATGTTTCTGGCCTGTTTCACTTAGCATAATGTCTTCAAGGTTCATCCATGCTGCATTATATATCAGACTCTATTCCTTTTTATGGGTGAATATTATTTTAGAGTGTGTGTGTGTGTATTATGTTTATCCATTTATCAGTCAGTAGACATTTGGGACTTTCTGCCTTTTGACTTTATAAATAATGCTGTTATAGAAGTCTGAGTTTCACTTTCAGTTCCTTTGGGTATATACCCAGAAGTGGAATTATTGCATATATGGCAATTCTATTTTTTTTTCCGCCCCCACCCAAGGACATGCTTATTGATTCCACAGAGAGGGAACGGGAGGGGGAGAGAGAGGGAGAGAAACATTAATGTGAGAGAAACATCTCTCAGTCCCATGCTGGGACCAGGGACCAAACCCTTAACCTAGGATGACACTCCCTGTCTTAGTAGCGTGGACTATTGTAGAAAAGCACACCTGTAATTTGGGTGGGGCGGGGCCTTAGGTAATCACCAGGGTGGGGCCACCGTGTGAACCAGGTTAATGGAGTCTCAGATATGTGGTTCTGAGTGGGAGAGCGCTGTAGAAAAGGGCCAGTGGCCACTGCCTAGCCTCCGGAGTTTTTTCTGGGAGGAGGCTGTCCCCTGGTACTTACCCTGATGCCAAACACTTTAGTTTCTCCCTGTATGCCACTGGTGCTGTTCCAGCTGCTGCTCTGGTGCTGGAGCCCAGAGGGAGTGAGTCTGCGTAGACCTAAGTCGGTTGTGGGCCCTTTAAGAGGAGATGGCTGAGAATCCCGCAGTTTCTTCCATTGTCCCAATCCCCACTGGTTTTTACAGCCATAAGTTATGGGGACTTGCCTTCCTGGCACTGGAACCCTGCGTCGGGTGGTCTGGTGTGGGGCTGGGATCCCTTGCTCCAGAGGTATCCCTCCCAGTTTTTAACTACCACTCGTGGGTGTGGGACCGCCCAGTCCCTGCTACCTATCTGAATGAATGTGACTTCCTTAATTCCTTGGTTGTCGGACTTCCATACAGGCCAACTTTCTGACGATTCTGGTTTGTAGTTGTAATTTTTGCTGGGGTTATATGAGGAGGCGCTCTGTGTTTACCCATACCTTCATCTTGACCAGAAGTCCCTATCACATTACTTTTAAAATAAGATTAAAGCAAAGTTAGATATTGAAAAAAAGATAGTATGGGGAACCTGAAGATCCATTATATATGGCTAATGCATGACCTATGCATGCTGTTTTTAAAACAATGGTGTGGTATTACAGGCATAATTACATGTGCTGATTTTAAACTTAATATTTCATAAGCACTTTTCATTGTTATTTGTTGTAATAAACATGTTAATAGTCACATTATATCAATCAGAGAGTATATGTTAGCCTTGGATAGTTTAGCCATTTTTCTGTAGGATAAGTCTGGTTTCATCTGAGCTGGCCTTCAAAAGATGATTTTTCTCTTTCTTACCCTATTTCACTCCCCCAAATATCTAAGAGAGGCAGATGGTTGCTGTCATCAGTGAATATTCCCTGCTTAAAATTCTTAATTTCCTGACTCTTTATCTGCTCTTTTACTCTTTAGGTATATTCCATAAAGACATTTTGAGAAAACAGCCTTCCCACCATTTTTTTTCTTAGCATGTGTTTAAAAAAGAGAGTGCCAGAAGTTTCTGTGTAATAACTGATAACTGTTTGCATCTAGTCTTGTATCATTCTTTTCTAGTGATGTTATCCTATAAATAAGAAAATCATCTAACAAATCATGATCCAAAGTGTCATTTACCACAAAATTTCAGGTAGTTTCAGGAAGGAAAAGCAATGAAAAGAGTTGTAAAAAGAAAAGGAAAATATGGAAAAACATAATGAATCTACATTTTACTTAGAAAACTTCCTTTCAAGTGAAATATGGTTGATTACCATACGATATGTAACTATAATACTTATAAAGAACATAAGACTGTCCTTAAGACAATAATTAGATAATATTTTTACAGTGAAAGTTAACCAAAGGTTTTAGAAGTTCAGAGAATGGTTCATTTAAAAAACTAATTTAGCCATTCTAAATTACTTAATGTAATTACAGGTGGGTTTCATCTGTGAAAACCACATAGAATATTAAGTATTGACATGTAACCAACAATGATATAGAGACTACTACCAAAGGAAGGTACCTTTCTTGATGGCAAAATGACAGAGAAATGTAAACTAAAATTGCAGAGCATTGAAAGGGAGCCCATCATTATTCCCTCTGATTTAAATAAACTGTCAAGAAGAAAACCTTTTTTTTTCTTTTTCTTTTTAAATTTTTAAATTAAATTTATTGGGGTAACATTGGTTAATAAAATCATACAGGTTTCAAGTGTACAATTTTATAATATATCATCAAGAAGAAAATCTTAGTGGTCACTTCTTATTCCTCTCTCTCCCTAGCCCCTAGTAACTACTAATTTCCCCTCTATTTCTGTGGATTTGCCTATTCTGGATATTTCATGTAAATAAAATGATACATTACGTGTGGTCTTCGGTGTTTGGCATCTTTCACTTAGCATAGCATAGTGTTTTCAAGATTTTTCTATGTTGTAGCACTTGTCAATACTTCATTTCTTTTTATGGCTGAGTAATATTCCATTATATGTATGTGATATATGTAAACATACCACATTTTGTTATCCCAGTTATCATTGATTGATTGGCATTTGGCTTGTTTTTACCTTTTGACTATTGTGATTGCTGCCATGAACATCTGTGTACAAGTTTTTGTATGGATTCTGTTTAATTTTTTCGGATATATACATTAAAGTGGAATTGTTGGAACTGCCAGATTGTTTTCTGAAGTGGCTGAACCATTTTATGTTCCCATCATCAGTGAATAAGAGTTTCATTTCTCTGCATTCTTGCCAGCACTTTTTATTGTCCATCTTTTTGATAATAGCCTTCCTAGTGGGTATGAAGTGGTATCTCATTGTGGCTTTAATTTGCATTTCCCCTAATGACTAATGATACTGAGCATTTTCCTGTGCTCATTGGCCATTTGTGTATTTTCTTTGGGAAAACATCCTTAAAGCTAAATATTGGTAGTTACTGTTGGGATTGCTTTTGTTCAGATTAACTTTATTCCTTTATCTGATGTTAAAGTGTTTTTGCTTCATTAATTCAGATGTTTTAGTCTATTCTTGAAGTTTTTTTTTAGAAAGATAATCTATTTACAGCTTTCCCCTGTGGAAAAAAATGTATTTTGTGTTGTGGCTTGAAATGTCTATAAAGACCATTTGTCCCCACTCTGATAAGCAATGATAGACAAAAAAATTTTTTTTAATTCTGTTTTTTTTTAAGATTTTATTTATTTATTTTTAAAGATTTTATTTATTTATTTAAAGAGAGGGGAAGGGTGGGAGAAGAGAGGGAGAGAAACATCGATGTGTGGTTGCCTCTAGCATACCTCCAACTGGGTATCTGGCCTGCAGCCCAGTCATGTGCCCTGACTGGGAATTGAACTGGATACCCTTGGTTCGCAGGCCAGAACTCAATCCACTGAGCCACACTAGCCAAGGCTTATTTATTTATTTTAAAAGGGAGGTGAAGGAGCAAAAAGAGGGAGAGAAACATCAATCAGTTGCCCCTTGCACATACCCCATCTATGCCCCAATGGGGGAACCAGGCCCACAACTCAGGCATGTGCCCTAACTGGGAATGGAACCAGCAAGCTTTCACTTTGTGGGGTGACAACTGCGCCATGCTGGTCAGAGCCAAATAAAATGTTTAGTAGACTCTTTCAGGTCAAATTTTTATTGTAAATATACGTCTCCAGGCTGAAAGAGTTAACAGAGGGAACAAATCACAAGCGGGCTCATTAAAACTTTGTTTTATTAAATACATTTTCTGAGAACACTCGCTGACCTTTAGTTAGGAGAAAGATCTTAAGGCAAGGAATATTGAGGCATGATATAGCAACTGAAGTTGAAAGAGTACTTTAAATATATATGTAGGGGAAACTATGCCCACATTTGGATAGGTATGAAAATGTACATGATTTCATCCTTGATGTCCCTCTCTCCCCAGCGTGGTACCATGCGACGACGCTATGAAGATGATGGTATTTCAGATGATGAAATTGAAGGGAAAAGAACTTTTGACTTGGAAGAGAAACTTCACACCAACAAATACAATGCAAATTTTGTTACTTTTATGGAGGGAAAAGGTCAGTATCATTTTGATTCAGATATATAGTCCCTTAGTGTAGGAAGTTTACACGTTGGGAACTGTGTCTCAGCATCTCTGCAGGCAGGATATTGCCTGTTGGTGCCATTTATCTTTATTTTCTCTTACTGCGCAGTGCCACACACATACCACTACCCTTAATTTCCCCCTGCCTCATGAGTAATTCTCTGCTATATTAGAAGCAGCAAGCATTAGGGTAGGAATATTATTGGA
The DNA here is from genome assembly GCF_022682495.2 of Desmodus rotundus. Classification (NCBI taxonomy): domain Eukaryota; kingdom Metazoa; phylum Chordata; class Mammalia; order Chiroptera; family Phyllostomidae; genus Desmodus; species Desmodus rotundus. Next base: position 4,205,601 of record NC_071391.1, on the reverse strand, counting down.
ATTTTTCCCTTTAGGCCTGTTCCTTCTTTCCCTCTCTTCCCTTGGTTTGGGTTTAGTTATGAATAGTATAATAAAACCCCTTTTACACATGTACCAAAACTGAAGTGTGTGATTCTGTGTGTACCATGCATCTTTGCTCCTTGGCAAACTGACAAGGATGTCATGATATGTATTGTTGTGGGCAGAATTAAAATTTCTGGCTATTAAGAGACGGGGTGATGATAATTTCTGCCTACGACTTATGAGATGACTCATTAATAATTGTAGTACCCCTTGTTGGTTGAAATACGAATTAACTGTGGAAATACAGACTTATTTAGCAAACCCCTGAACCCTGCTTCTCAGTTACTTTTTTCCAGCTATACCTCTCACCTTTCTACCAATGTTTTCCTGTGGTGACAGATTTTAATGTAGAGTACATTCAGCGAGGTGGCTTAAGAGACCCTCTGATTTTCAAGAACTCCGATGGACTTGGAATAAAGTAAGTGTTCTTAGCCTAATTAGAAATGGTTGTGAAATGGCCATGTTACACCTAGAACTGCAAACAATGCAATATCGATCATTGATAAGTGAAAATAATTTTCCCGTTTAATTTTAAAAGGGTGTATATTTCTTTTGTTATAAGAACAATTCATGATGGTTGTAGGTAAATGAAAAATACAGATGAGCTAAAAAGAAAATAAAATCATTTATATTTAAAATATATTTTCAGCCCAAATAAGAATATTGATGTGCCTCAACTGATTCTTCGTATTTTAAGAAAAAACACACTGGCTAGAGAAGTTGTGCTTCCCGTTTAAGTTGTGTTTATTGGTGTTTGTTTCATAGGATGCCAGATCCAGACTTCACTGTGAATGATGTCAAAATGTGTGTGGGTAAGTATCAAGCTTGTGGCCTTTGTGTCTTTGAAGTAGTTTCTAGATTAGAAACTACTATTCAGCAGCTGCGAATTTTCTCAAAGGGAGTTACAAAGTTGCTTTGTTTAGCACTCATTAGACAGAACATTTGAATCTCTGCTTCTTTCCTACCTACCTGCCATTATTATTTCTGTACACCACTGCTGCCCCCCACCCCCCACAGAAGAGCCTGCCTTCCATGACACCCTACCCAGGAAAGTGAAATTTTATATCTCTGAGCCAAGAAGAAAGCTTCATTCATATCTCTGCTTTTCTTTTTTTCCCCTGAAAGCAGTAGAGAAATTTCCAGGATGTTTTTTCCACTGCTCCATTTGGTAACTTGGCTGAGGTTTGAAACTTTGTAGACCGAGAAGTAGATACATTAAAATTTCTCTTCATCAGTGACTAGTAACTTGAGTCTTTAATCTTTAGATTTATATTTTATCATATTCAAAATTAGGAAAAGAAAGCGAATTAGAATAATCTAGGTAAAGAATAAAACTGCTTGGGGTTAGTAAAGATAGACATGCCAGGGTCCTTAGGAATTCAGAGATGATCACTCTCCTGTACACGAGGCAGTAAAGTAGATTAAAATCTTTTAGAAATGTTTCCAACATGAAACAAGAGTTTTCTGATGCTTTCCTCCTACCACTACAATTTCTTCTGCTGAAGCTCCGCTGCAGGTCTCTTGCTTTGGAATTTAAATATTGTAGTACTATCTCTTGGCCACTTGAGGGCCCTTTTTAGACTGTTTTATCCAAGAGGTGCAAGTCATAGATAACCCAGGTAGAGAAAAATTCTTTCATTCCCTGTGTTTTTTGCATCCTTACTGTTTCTCTATCAGAGTCCAGCCATCTGCCTGTCACTATGATTTCCTAGTACCTAGCACCATTATCTGGAGTGTAGTAGGTGCTCAGGAAATCTGTTGAGTAATTAAAATGCTTTTTCTACTCTTCTCAAGGTAGGGTTCTCTCAAGGGGCCTCAGAAAAACCCATTTGAGTACTTATCAGTCCATCACTTGAATTCTTTTCCTAATAGACCCCAAGAACAATAGTTCCCTGGATCTTTAAGTTAATAGACCACCATAACTTTTCTCTGTTGGCCAAGCATTCTTAAGGGTTTGTGGTCCACAAATGACCTATATCAGAGTCACCTATAATACTTGTTAAAAATATGAACTTCTGGATCTCATCATTGACTTATCCAAATTTGTGAGCTACACAGATAATAAGGACTTCTCAATCGCTAGTCTCCTTATGGATTTCTTACCACTTTCTTACCATTTTTTCATTTCTTTAATTATATATATACTGCCAATGACCTTTGGAAGCCTTCAGTAACCTTATATTTTCCAAATAGACCTGTGAATGGTCACAGATATTTTTGCTGTGATTTAAAATGAAGCAGTGATTGTACCTAAACTGACAGACATCAGACATTTCAACTGATATGTCCAGGTTGTTTGAAGTCTAGATGATAGAAGTTAAAAAAAAAATAGTTTAATGTATTTTAATGGCAAATTTACAGAACAGCACAGAAGACAGACAACACTAAAAACATGTACTTGCGTGTAGGACAACTCAGAAAAGTACAGTGAATGGATAGGACCGACTGTGTGATAAAAATGCTGCCACACCATCAGTGAGTTTACTTGTTTGTAAAACATGCAAGTGCTAGCATTGTCCAGAAAGAAAGAACAGGTTTATTTATAATTGCTATAAAGTTGAACTGCTGAAATTTGTTTACTGAAACATTTTGACCTGCATGAATGCCTTATATCCCTGCATTTATATTTTAAAAAATTCACACAAAAGTGAAAGTGGAAAAACTGCCAATACCTGATTTCTTTCCCTTGTTTGTTTTCCACTTGCAGTCAAATTCTTAGGAAGATAGTTGGGTTTTTCTTCCCCTTGGATAACTAATGATTGTCAAAATGCAGTGAGCAAACTATCATGATTCTAATAATCCGTTATCATTATATGTACTATGGTTAATTCAGTCTTCTTTTTTATAATACTTAAAGTGGAATGTTACACCTACAGTGTCAGTTAAAGTCCCAGAAAGAAGGAAGCTATTCTGCCCCAACTGGTGTGGCTCAGTGGATTGAGTACTGGCCTACAAATCAAAGTGTCGCTGGTTTGAGTCCCAGTCAGGGCACATGCCTGGGTTGTGGGCCTGAGTTATGGGCCAGGTCTCCAGTTGGGGGCACATGAGAGGCAACCATATATTGATGTTTCTCTCCCTTTCTTTCTCTCTCCCTTCCCCTCTCTCTAAAAATAAATAAATAAAATCTCTTTTAAAAAGAAGAAGAAGAAAGCTGTTCTATCATGTAAACTTTGTGATGGTACATATTGGTTAAGAGTATGAACTTGAACAAAACTCTCCGGGTTTAAATTTCAGCTCTACTGATTACTAGCTGTGTAACCTTGGACATGTTACTTAAGTGTGAAGTGCTTAGAACAACATGTGGCACATAGTACGTGCTCAGTAAATGTTAGCTGTCTTAACTATGTCATTATTTTATCTAAGTGTTCTGGTGGCATTCTTTTTTTTTTTTTAAGATTTTATTTATTTTTAGAGATGAGAGGAAGGGAGAGAAACATCGATGTATGAGAAATACATTGATCAGTTGCCTCTTGCACACCCCTGAGTGGGGACCTGGCCTGCAACCCAGGCATGTACCCTGACTAGGAATCAAAGCAGTGACTTTTTGGTTTGCAGGCAGGCACTCAATCCACTGAGCCACATTGGCCAGCGCTCTGGTGGCACTCTTGATCTACATTCTTGAAGGACAGCATTTAGTTTAAGTTTTTTATTTTTTTATTGTAAAGTACAAATAATATTAAATTTGCCATTGTAATAATTTTGAAGTATAAGACTCAGTGGCATTAAGTATATTCATAATGTGCAGCCATCACTAATATATAGTTCCAGAACTTTTTTTTATCACCTCAAATGGGAATTCCTTACCCATTAAGTAGTCCTCCTCATTCCCTCCTTCCCACTACCCTGGCAACCACAAATCTGCTTCCTGTCTCTGTGGATCTGCCTATTCTGGATATTTCATATAAGTGGAATCACAAAATATGTAGCCTTTTTTGTGTCTGGCTTCTTTCACTTAGCATAATGTTTTTGAGGTTTATATATGTTGTAGCATGCAGCAGTACTTAATTCCTTTTTATGGTGGAGTAATATTTCATTGTGTGTGTATACTACATTTTGTTAATCCATTTATCTATTGATTGGTGTTATTTCCACTTTTTGGCTGTTGTGACTAGAGCTGCTGTGAATAGTCATGGTAGAAGTTTTTGTTTGAACATTTGAGTGTGATTCTTTTGAATACATGCCTAGCAGTAGAATTGCTGGATTATATGGTCATTCTGTGTTTAATTTGCCACGAAGTGTTTTTTGTAGCAGCTACGCCATTTTACATTCCTACTGGCAAAGCCTGAGGGCTCCAGTTTCTCTGCATCCTGGCCAGCTCTTCCTCCTCCTCCTCCTCCTCCTCCTCCTCCTTCTCCCCTTCTTCTTCTTCTTCTTCTTATTGCCATCTTGAAGTAGTAGGGTATGAAGTAGTATCTCTTGTCTGCTTGCCTGTTATCTTTTATCTCTAACCACACTGTAAATTCCTTAAAGGCAGGGGATAAGGTCCTTTTTATCTGCCAAGTATGTAGTAGGTATTTATTAGTTTCTTGCAAGTTGAACAATATTCCTTTTTTTTTTTTTAAGATTTTATTTATTTATTTTTAGAGAAAGGAGAAAGGAGGGAGAAAGAGAGAGAGAAACATCAGTGTGTGGTTGCCTCTCACATGCCTCCTACTGGGTAGGGATTCCCACCCAGGCATGTGCCCTGACTGGGAATCAACTGGCGACCCCTTTGGTTCACAAGTCAGCGCTCAATCCACTGAGCCACACCAGCCAGGGTGAACAATATTCTTAATATTCCAACAGTGCGTTTTATTTTCTCTTCCCTTGACCACCATTTTCTTAACTTTTTATTTTATTTTATTTTGTTTTATTTTATTATTAATTCTCACCTAAGGACTTTTTTTTCATTACTTTCAGAGAGAGAGAGGAAGGGAGGGAAAGAGAAAGAGAAACATCAGTGTGAGAGAGAACATCAATTGGTTGCCTTCTCATATACACCCCAACCAGCTACCAGGGATTGAACCCACAACCTAGATATGTGCCCTGACCTCGGAATTGAACCAGCGGCCATTTGGTCTATGGGACAACACTCCAGCCAACTGACTCACACTGTCCAGGGCCATTTTCTTTACTTTTTAGCTGTGCTGCCTTTCCACATCTTCTCTTTCTCTTATGTTGTTGTCCCTGTTTGCAACTCTCTCCTTTGAATCTTTCTTGCTGAAATTTTATTTATTCTTCAGGGCCAAACTCAATGACTCTCCTTCCCTCTCTTCTCTAGTCAGTCTAGGTTTTGTTTTGTTTAAAACTTTCCTTTTTAAGATTTTATTTATTTTTAGAGAGGGGGGAAGGGAGTGAGAAATAGAGGGAGAGAAACATTGATATTGATATGTGAGAGATACATCAGTTAGTTGCCTCTTGCACTCCCCCAACTGGGGACCTGGCCCACAGTCCAGGCATGTGCCCTGACTGGGAATCGAACCGACGACCTTTCCGTTCGCAGGCTGGTACTCAGTCCACTGAGCCACACGAGCCAGGGCTATAATAAAATAAAAATATTTTAAATATTTTTCTTTATTTTTAACTACTGTTTAATTAAGTGCCCACATTATGTTAAAGATTTTACTTCATTAACTAAATTCCCACAATGGCTTGCAAAGTGATATTATTAGAGCTGAGATTTATAATTAGATCTCTTTGGCTGCAAAACTATTGTTCTCTCCCCTTTACTATATTATTCCACCTCTTGTAGCATTCTGACTTTTGTTGTAGTCGTTATATTTGGTTGAGAATCTGATATAGAAGATCTTTGTGTCCATTATAGTATCTTTTTCATTTAGTAAATATTTGTGGAACGCATGAAAAGAGTTTTATATTAGAAATGCTTGGCAAGTTTGGGAATAACCCTTTTAAACAAAAAAGTAGACAGATTCAAATTTAATCTAGTTCTCACTAAATAGTGGGTCTTTATTCAATTTGTGGGATAGATCAGGTTGTTTCGAACCTGCATCAAAGCATTGTAGCTTAGTGGATAAGCACGTTGACTCTAGAATTGGGCTACCTGCATTCTTGTCCGCTTTGTCCTGCAAGTTACCTGTCACCTGTTTTCTCCTCTATGAAATGGAGATTACTACTTAGCATTTAGAGTTGTTAGGGTTAAGTGAGATACTGAATATAAGTGAATACCCTAAATAAGAAAGGATAGTTTGTTGCCTTCCATTTGTATTTTATATTCTTCATACTTTTATGGGTATCAGTGGCTTGGTAGAGATGGCCAATCAATGGATGCATTTTTCCTGGCAGGGAGTCGTCGCATGGTGGATGTTATGGATGTGAACACACAGAAAGGCATTGAAATGACTATGGCTCAGTGGACACGCTACTATGAGACCCCAGAGGAGGAGCGAGAAAAGCTGTATAATGTCATCAGCCTAGAATTTAGCCATACCAGGCTGGAGAACATGGTGCAGAGGCCCTCCACGGTGAGTCTTACCATTTTCCCCACATTGTCATTGACACCAAGAGGGTGGTTTATTTACCAGGAGAATTTATTACTTTTTGTACATACCAAGATGAAGATAAAGATGACCAAGACAATTTGATGAGAATGCCTTGTATTTTTAGATGGTTCATCATTTTCTAAAATTATTTAATTTTATGTAGGAAGGGGCTCTTATTTACCTCACCAATAACTTAATTTGGGAACATTGGCCTTTGCACATACATAATGAAGAAGAGTCTTAAAATTCACTCTTAAAAATCCTGTCAATAAGAAGTTTGCCTAATCAATTTCTGTTCTATAGGTTTGCGGAGAAGCTTGGGAGAAAACTAGTTTAGAACCAGGTGATTGTTTTAGGAAATGATTTCTTGAGTTGATTCCACTGGATGACTAGTAGAAATAAATTGACACCCCATCCTTAATGGAAAGTTAGTTTTTGATCCTTAGGTCTCCTGAAGGTAGACTGATTGAAGTAGTGGCTATCTGCAGGACATTGAGAAAATTTATTTCCCTGAGGGGGATTGGTTTTACTTTGAAATATACCTAGTCATTTTTGGACCAATTTTATTTATTTAATTCCTGACTCAGAACTCACTTTTGTCAAGTATTCTACCTGGAACAGCAGAAGTTGGAATGTACTAATTATTATTTTTTAAGTCAAGCTCTCAGTGTTTTATCCATCTCCATTTAAATTATCTTAATTACAGCCTTTGACTTTCAAAGTTGAAATATGGTAACTACTATAATTTTGTTATGAATATGTGTACATACACACCTTTAGGTTACTAGTAAGTTACATTTGTTATTATACTAATACATTGATATGTATAGACCTGTGGGGAAATGTTCACAGTATTTCACTATTATCTGAAGAGGTAGTGTAATTTTTTTGTCATTGCTTCTTGCTATTGGAGATGCTATAACTAAATACTGCAGAATTTCTCATTAAGAAAATTTTCCCCCCTAGAATGACAAAAGTCCTTTTTGTAGGAAGTATAGGTGGTTAGAATTTAGCCTTGTTATTAGCCAAACATGATCTACTTAATAAATACAGAATTCAATAAGAGAGAGTAATAATTACAATAACATTTTTAATAAATGTGTTCCTTAACATTTTTAGAATTTCAGTTTTAAAACAATATGATTATACTTACAAAATTAAAACTTGATCCAGATCATACTTTTTCATTCTTAAAAGTTAGAAATGTGTTATTCACACAGGAAGCCTCCTTTGTCACATTCTTAATTTATTCATTTTTGTCCCCTATATTAATGATTGAAAATGCTGATAAAAATAATTTTATAAAAATTAGAAAAATACTACCATTAAATGGAGGAATAGAATCTATGGAAGGGCTCAGAAATACAAAATTTTCTAGAGAACAAAAGACAGTGCATAAGTATCTTCTAGGTACTTAAAACATGGCCAGAAAGATTGAGTGAGCCCCATCAAGGTCCCAACCCTTCCTTTGAAGCCTAAATGTGTCCTCTTCCTTTTTAAAGGTGGATTTCATTGACTGGGTAGACAACATGTGGCCAAGGCATTTGAAGGAAAGTCAGACTGAATCAACAAATGCCATCTTGGAGATGCAGTACCCTAAAGTGCAGAAGTAAGTGACTGACCCTGCATTTTCGTCAGTGTGTTATGGGAAACCAAAGTGATAGTAAAGAATGATAGTAAAGTGATCGAAAGAATGGTTGGTTCCTCCCTCCGGAGCCTTGCTCTGTGTCTTAAGTGATTAAAAACATGAATTCTTTAAAGAGTAGCCTTTACAGTTCCAAAGGGAAGAGTGTATGTAAGAGTATCATAGTCCATGATCACCTAGTTAGAGAAAAAACTTATCCTGGTAATGTTATGACTTGCAGTTGCATTCCTTGCACTGACTGGGGGCGGATTAGGTGGAAGCTAGAGGGAGCACACAAGGCGGGCGTGGAGTGTGGCATTGTGGTGGGGCAGGTCCTCTTTTTCTCATCAGTTCACTAACATTGCTGCTTTTTTTGGGTCAGGTACTGTCTAATGAGTGTTCGAGGCTGCTATACTGACTTCCATGTCGACTTTGGTGGTACCTCTGTTTGGTATCACATCCATCAAGGGGGAAAGGTACAGTTGTAGATGTGATGGGGTTGGAATCTGACAATGGTTACATGACTTTGCTTCAGTTGATGTATGCTTAATATACCCTGGAAATGAATCTATTAGGAGATTGTCCCTACTCATATCTAGTGAGAATTGTAGATTAAATTGACCTTCTTGGCTAGAGTTCAGTAGGAATTAGTATTCATCTAGGCCACTATGATCATTCCAATATTTGCACAGTACTTACTAAACCTCAACAGTCCTGTTGGTAGATTCCCGAAGCAGAATTCTCCAAATGAAGGCAAGGAAGCGGTTTTAGCAGGATAAGATAATTTCTCTATGTGGTAATGTAATAAGATAGTAGAAGGGAACACAAATTTTGGATAGATTCACAATGAAATCAACAAATTGGGATTCAAGCTACCTTTTCCTGTACGAAGGCATTGGTCTGAAATGTGGCCAAAGGAAACCCTTGTTTCTGAAGATATAAATAGATTTTGAAAGATCATCCTCATTCATAAAGAACTGTATTCCAGCAAGTTGGAGTATTTCTGAATGCTGTGTGAAAATGGAAATCTAGAATTATTAACAGAGGTTTATAGTATTATGCTCTTATTGCTACCCTTTTCCCCCTTACTTAGGAGTGAATGCAGGGCCCTGGCTGGGTAGCTTAGTTGGTCCTGATATGCCAAGCTTATGGGTTAAATTCCCAGTCAGGACACAGGAATCAGCCAATGGCTCTGACTGATGTATCTCAGTGGGTTCGTCATTGTCCCACAAAACAAAAGGTCGCTGGTTCAATTCTGAGTCAGGGCACATGGCCTGGATTGTAGGCCAGGTCCCTTGTTAGGGGTGTGCGAGAGGCAACCAATCAGTGTATCTCTCACATGATGCTGTTTCTCTCCTCTCTCTTCCTCCCTTCCCCTCTCTCTAAAATTAAATAAATCTTTTTTTAAAAAAGAATCAACCAATGAATGCATAAATAAGTGGAAAATCAAATTGATGTTTCTCTCTAAAATCAATAAAGAATCAATTTAAATAAAAAGAAGCAAATGCATTTGTGAGAGAAAAGTAAAACTGAAATGAAAACACAGATAAAGCTTTAAAGCTTTTAAAATGTAAGGTCCCAATCTAGAACAATTGTACCTCTAAATCCAAAGTCATTTTATTTACTTTGGATCCATTTAAGTAGTATCCTAAGATTTATCCTTTTGGTCTTGGAACAAAGCAATCCACGCCTGTCTCTTAAAGATTTTGTACCTAATAGTACTATAGAGGCCAGACAGCCAGGGGTGAATAAGGGACTGCCTGGGTAATAAGCCGAATGCCCAGTTCTCTTTGTACCTGTTTATCAGTTCAGGGGGGCAACTGGGTCATGTCAATGGCTGTTAACAGACTGAAGTTTTTTAACTCACAGGTCTTCTGGCTCATCCCCCCTACAGCCCACAACCTGGAGCTGTACGAGAATTGGCTGCTGTCAGGGAAACAGGGAGACATCTTTCTGGGCGACCGGGTGTCAGATTGCCAGCGCATTGAGCTCAAGCAGGGCTATACCTTCGTCATTCCCTCAGGTAAACAAAATGGGAAAAAGTGGATTATCTACTCTAGCCGTTTTTTCCCTTAAATAAAAGGGAATTGTTAGATTACTCCCATGAATGATTATGATGCTAAGGTAGTCAGAAAACAAAGGTGTCCTTTCCAGTTATTACAGAGTAGATGCTGAGTTGTTTTTTGTTGGATTGTTGGTTTTTAAGCCAGTGATTTTCCACTGAAGGTATATATCAGAATTGCCAATGGATGCTTTTCAGATCTACATGTTTGGGCCCCCCATTGGCCCTAGAAATTCAGAATCTCTAGGGATAAAACCTCTTCTGCAGGTGATAGACAACTCCTAGTTAAGACCTACCTGCTTCTCTAATGGATGGCTCTGAAGGCTAGAGAGAGTGCTGAATCAGTAATATTTTTGATCAGGTCACTAGTTCCTGCACTCAGAGAGAACACAGATTTTAGAGTCAGAGACACATAGAATTCTGACTCTGCATTTAACTGCTGATACCACTTTGGTCAAGTACTTAAGTCCCAAATCTCTGTCTTATTTTGTTGTAAGGAATAAACACAATGTAAACTCTTGTACTGAGCCTGGTTCATAGTAGGTGCTCCAGTAAATAGAAGCAGCATTTATTAAAAGTTTGTTATGCTAAAACTTTACATACATTTTCTCATTTGATGTTTAAACCAACAACCATATAAAGTATAATTGATCCTGGTTTTATAGAGGATTATGAGGCTGCAAGAGATTAAATACCTTAACCAACCATTAAGAGGCAGAATCAATAAAAATGTGATGGAATCTTGTACTAGTTCTCTGAGAGAGCAGTATTGTGTGCTTACAGCCACTACCTTTCAACCCCTTTTTCTAGGATGGATTCATGCTGTGTATACTCCTACGGACACATTAGTGTTTGGAGGCAATTTTTTGCATAGCTTCAATATCCCCATGCAGTTAAAAATATACAACATTGAAGATCGGACACGGGTAAGTAAATCTGTATAACAATTGATGTGGACAGGTTTATTCCAGTTAAGATAGAGATTCATTGTCTTATCCTGGCTGGTTTGGTTCAATGGGTTATGGGTCATCCCACAGACTGAAAAGTCGCCTGCTTGATTCCCAATCAGGGCACATGCTTGTGTTGCAGGCCAGGTCCCCATTTGGGGGCGTTTGAGAGGCAACCAATAAATGTTTCTCTCACGCATTGATATTTCTCTCCCTCTCTTTTTTCCTCCTTTCCCTCTAAATATAAATAATTCTTTTTTAAGAGAGAAAGATTCATTGTTTGAAAACTTTAATTTTTCTTTGGGTTAAAATACACTGTTCAGATTTTGGGAACACTGAGAAAAAAGCTTAACAAGATTTACATGGTTGTCCCTGGCTGATTTGGCTCAGTTGGTTGGAATGTTGTCCTGTAGACCAAATGGTCGTGGTTTCAATTCTTGTTCAGGGCATATACCCAGGTTGTGGGTTCAATCCCCAGTCGGGCAACCAGTCAGTGTTTCTCTATCACATCTCCGTATCTCTCTCTCTTTCTCTCCCCCTCCCTCTCCCCTCTCTCCCTCTCTCCCTCTCTCCCTCTCTCCCTCTCTCCCTCTCTCCCTCTCTCCCTCTCTCCCTCCCTCCCTCCCTCCCTCCCTCCCTCTACCCCCCTCTCCCCCTCTCGCTCTCTTCCCCTCTCTCTCTCTCTGATTAAAAAAAAAACAAAAACCCTGCATGGTTGGTTTTGAGGACTCCAATTCCTTAAAGTTCTTTGTATCTTGGATTTTTATAGGGTTAGAGCTGGACATTTGATGGTCTCTTGAGCTGTGTTTTTCAATTTTATGCTCTTAGAATAATTTGTAATAGGATTTATCACCTCAAAATTTATGACTTTAAATTCATGTGTCTTTCTTTACAAACACTCAAACTATTGTATTTTAACGTAAATGTGTCAGTGCCTTTCTCAACTGAGAAAAATTCTATGAGAGAATTAAGCACTGCAGAAAATGATTTGTATCTTATTTTCTGTTTTCACTAGGATGGTACCCCATTCTAGGTGTTAGGGAAAAAGTTAGTTCATTACATGCAGTGGATACCTTAAAGCAAGATTTGGCAAACTTTTCTGTAAGGGACCAGGTACTAAATATTCTAGGCTTTGTGAGCCATACAATATCTGTTGCAAGTATTTAATGCTGCCTTGTAGAATGAAATACTTAAACGAATGAACCTGGCTCAAATAAAATAAACTTTTATTTATGGACACTGAAATTTGAGTTTCATATAATTTTTCCTGTGTCAGAAATGATGTTTTAGTTGTTCTTTTTTTTAACCATTTAAAATTGTAAGAAACACTCAGCTCAGAGACCTTACAAAAACAGGCAGCTGACCAAATCCATCACCTGCTGTTTACTGGGTGTCCCATTCTTTAGGGGTAAATAGGGCTTCTTTGGCAAACCATAGCTGGTAAGGGCTGAATTATATCAGTATAGGGTTAAAGTACAAATGGTATTAACATTAAACAGCAGAGTACAGAGTGTTGAGGGTATGTGATGTTCACAACTTGCTCTCAAGTATTTCAGCAAATAACAGCACATATGACTAGAGAATAGCAAATGTGGGGAAATGTTAATAGTTGGTGAATCTTAGAGAAAGCTATAGAAGTGTTATTCATGGTCAGCATTTCCTAGGTTGTCAGATCCTCTTAAATTTTTGCTTTTAATGCCAACCTAGGTTTATAGGTTAACTATGGAGAGTTTTTCCTAGGTTAATTATTGCAATGATTCAATTGTCTTACTCTCTTTCTTTGAAAATTATCAGCTTGCTTTTCTCATTATTCTGTTCCTGTAGGTTCCAAATAAGTTTCGCTATCCATTCTACTATGAGATGTGTTGGTACGTATTGGAGCGCTATGTGTACTGCATAACCAACCGCTCCCACCTAACTAAGGAATTTCAGAAAGAATCCCTCAGCATGGGTAAGTGTTCTGCCTACGTGAACTTTCAAGACATCCTGTGGGACTGAGGGTGAGGCCAAGAATATTCACTAGGCTGTTGCTCAACAATTTTATTTTTTTACTTTATCTATACCTGGAAGTACCAAATTTATTCATTGAAGTTGAACACTGGTCAACAGCTGATCTACCCAGATGTGAATTATTAAGCTAAATAAAATAATCTGGATTTCATCTTTGTCTGAATGAGTTAGTACTTCACACCTCAAAAGAGTAATCAGTTGGCTAGTATGTTTCATTATATAAAAATTGTCTTTGACACAATAAAAACTAGGAATATGTCATCATAATAACTTACTGTATTCTAGGCACTATAATAAGCAGGTTACATATATTAAGTTACATACCTACCAAATAGGTATTATTTTCATTTTACAAATTGGGGGCATTAAGGTTGAAGAAACTTTAAAAAAAAAAACACCAACTTTTCCATGATCTTACGTTAATAAGTCGGAATGCTGCACTTTGAACCAGGTTGGTAAGGCTCTAAAAACGTATATCTTTAACTTCTGTTTCTCCAACTTCTATCAAAAGGAATATTTTATTGACTAACAGGATAGTTTTGGTTCGGCAATTTCATGTCGTTCCATGCCTTAAAGTGGAAAAGGGCACTGTAATGTCCTGTGGTCATATGTCTCATGGAACATTCAATCCAAGCAAGATGCTTTTTGCTTTAGCATCGTTTCTAATCCTCATTTGAAAATTTTAAATGTTCACCCAGTAAGTGAAAGCAGGATACAGAATTGTATATACAGCACGATCTCAATTTTGTTTAAAAATACATCTAATCGTAATCATATACATATGCGTAGAAAAAGATGGGAAGAAAATACTCAATACATCACACTTTTAAGTTGGGAGGATAAAGTATGACTTATTTCTTAATACTTCTTTGGTACCTTCCTGTATTTCTTAATTATTAATAGTAAACCTGTATTACTTTCATAATAAAGGACCAGTGTGAACATTATGAAATTCTTCTTTCATTAAAACTTTCATTTTCATTTTGTTTTGTTTGTTGGCTGTGTTACTAGGATTTCAGTTCCAGAGCTTAATGTTATGACCAAAACCACTTTTTTTTTACTTTTTAAATTAAACTTATTGGATAGCATTGGTTAATGACATTATCTCAGTTTCAAGTGTACTGTTTTATAATGCATCATCTACATATTGTGTGGTGTGCTCACCCCCCAAAGTCTAGTCTCCTCCCATGATCACATATTTGACCACCTTTACCCTCTTCATCCTTCTCTCATCCCCTCCCGCTCTGGTAACCACCATACTATTGTCTATGTCTGAGCTTATTTGTTTGTTGCTTTCAGTTTAGTATCCCACATATGAGTGAAATCGTACGGTTCTTGTCCTTTTCTGTCTGACTTCAGTTATCTTGGTAGTCTCATGGTCCATCCACATTGTTGCATATGGCAGTATGTTATCCTTCCTTATGGCTGAGTAGTATTCTGTTGTCTATACCATATCTTTATCTAATCATTCATCAGAGGCCACTTAGGTTGTTTCCATACCATGGCTACCATGAATAATGCTGCCATGAACATAGGGGTACATATAACTTTATGAGTGTTTTCAAATTTTTCAGGTAGATATCCAGAAGATGGATTGCTGGACCATAAAGTTAATGAAATCATAACCCCAAATTTGAGTTTGAACTTGAAACTAATTCACAGCCATTTTCATAAGTAACTTATTTCTAGTACACAAAACTGGGCCCTTCCTAATCTTTTCAAAATCCCGGTGATCATTATCTTAGTTGTCTTACCAGCTTTGGATCCTATTTTACCTATAGCCATGACTTTCAACAGTGCACATATGAGTGTTGGAATAAGAGACCATTTTAAAAATGTTACAAC
The DNA here is from genome assembly GCF_022682495.2 of Desmodus rotundus. Taxonomy (NCBI): domain Eukaryota; kingdom Metazoa; phylum Chordata; class Mammalia; order Chiroptera; family Phyllostomidae; genus Desmodus; species Desmodus rotundus. The sequence goes on along the minus strand of NC_071391.1, from coordinate 4,190,571 downwards.
TTTATCATTTATAACCTGAAGACCCCTCACATTCTGCTTGTTTCTCTCATTGAACACATGACCAAGTGGCACATTCTTACTGCATTTTTTTCTTCATACCGGCAGATTTGGAGTTAAATGGTTTAGAATCTGGAAATGGGGAGGAGGAGGCAGCAGATCGAGAACCCAGGCGCTTGAGCAGTAGGCGTTCAGTCCTCACTAGCCCTGTAGCCAATGGGGTCAACCTGGATTATGATGGACTGGGCAAAACCTGCCGAAGTCTTCCAAGTCTGAAGAAAAGCTTGTCTGGAGACTCATCTTCTGACTCTAGCCGGGGCTCCCACAATGGCCAAGTGTGGGATCCCCAGTGTAGTCCCCGCAAGGACAGGCAGGTGCATCTGACCCACTTTGAGCTCGAAGGCCTTCGCTGCCTTGTAGATAAGTTGGAGTCTCTCCCACTGCACAAGAAATGTGTCCCTACAGGGATAGAAGACGAAGACGCTCTCATTGCTGATGTAAAGGTAAGAATTGGTCATGTTGCATGACAGCTGCTGATCTGGCAAGGGCAGTAAGTTTCTGGATTCTGAGAAAGTACAAGAATTTGGGATAATTTCTGGTTTAACCAGAGGGAAATTAATATGTGCATGCATATGTTTGTGCTGCACAGTGTTTCAATTCATAGAAAAAGGTTAAGTCTTTGTTACAAAAATACCAACATTTGTATCTTCACTTAGGACTTAAATTTAGTATTAAAAACACAAATTTCAGGCTGATCCTAAAAATAAAGGACAGTCTGAGAAAGTGTTTGTATTAAGAAATAGTACTTTAGCCCTGGCTGGTATGGCTCAGTGGATTGAGAGCTGGCCTGCAAACCGAAAGCTTGCTGGTTTGATTCCCGCTATGGACCAGGTCCCCAGCTGGGGGTGCGTGAGGCAATCGATCAATATATGTCATGCACATCGATGTTTCTCTCCCTCTCTTTCTCCCTCCCTTCCCCTCTCTCAAAGAATAAATAAATAAAACCTTTTTTAAAAAAATAGCACTTTAAACTTAAGTTACCCTCCAATAAAGAGGCCTGTTTCAGAACAAAAGTGGCCAATAACAATGCCTAGCAGTCTTAACCCAAGCAGAAGAGAAGAAATTGTTCTGTGTTAGATTATATTAAGTAGGTTTAGCATATTTAGTTTCAAATTTACCTAGTATTAAGACTTAAGTATATCAAGGCAACATCTAAGAAAAGTATCATTTAAACATAATGCATCCTATTGCTATATCAAGTTTCTTCACGTTGTATATCTTTCTTCTTTCTCAAGATGGTTCCCAGTATTGGTAATCTTCAAAGCCTTTCCCACCTGTTATATATTGGTCTCAAAGAAATGAACTCATTTTTAAGGGATCCAGATTTGAGCCTTCTGAACTGGAGGGAGTTCTTTTAAATCTTTTCCCATATGTAACCTTTAATAGAAACACCAAAAAATATGAAGCTGAGAATAACAATTTTCTTTTTAAACCAGTGTCTGGAACTATGTCTTAGGTGCAGGGTATGGGTATGTGTATTAGAAAGCTAGTTCACAATTTGTAATAAGTGTTATTTTAAAATCTGTCATACAGATTATTTTAATCCTCAGAAGAATATATAGGGAATAATTTTGTGTGACCTTAAGAAAAATGGGCTAAGTATCTCATAGTAGATTTTTTTCCATCCCTACTTCCTGATTCAAGTTTTTCTTTGGTCACCACTAACCAACCGGGGTGCTTCCTACCTTCCACAGCCACCTCAAGAAAGAATTCTAAAGACTGGAATAGGACATGAACTTTTTTTTTCTTTTTACAATGACATTTTCATTATCTTATTGTTCATACATCAGTGAAAAGGTGAAAATTAGAGACGCTGAAAGAGGCCTAACATGGTGAATTTGGTCTTCTCCAGTAGTGATAGAAGCTGGTCAGCTGGTTTTATGGTTTGGTTTTAGAAGATTTGTTCTAGAAGACGCAAGTGGTATCATTGTGACTCGTGCGTAGGGGAGGAAATGACTAAGTTCCAAGTAATAGGTGCGCTCCTGTTTCTGTAATGGTTAATGCACAGTGAAGCCAGCTCAGCTGTATTTTCCCAGACTCACAGACTAGATCCCAAATTCACTTCCCATCCTTGAGTGAGCAGAGGACACTTAGGTCTGTTGTTTGTTTTTAAACCACTGTGAGAGGACACATGCCGTATTTTCCTGAGAATTTGAGTGTATCACCCTTCTTTCTACAGAAGGTTTTGGGTATTTTTTTTTTAATGTAGCTCTTCCATCATGGATACATGTGGGAAATATAAAATTATGACTTCGGGGACTTACTGCATTAACTTGTATAATTGCCTTTAAGAACCCTAAGGGCCCTGGCCAGGTAGCTCATTTGGTAGAGTGTTGTCCTAATACACCAAGGTTATGGGTCCGATCCTCGGTCAGAGCACATAAAAGAAGCAACCAATGAATGCATAAGTTGAACAACAAATTGATGTTTCTCTCCTCTCTCTTCCTTCCTCTCTCTAAAATCAATTTTTTAAAAATTAGTTACAAAAACCCTAAAAAGAAAGATTTCTAAGTTTATATCTCACTAACATTCTTTTGGCCTGGGCATCTATGTTTCTAATTCATGAAAAAGAAAAATAACTCTTCAGTCCTAAGAGTGTTTATAGATGAATTTGACTCCATTGAATCCAGTTGTAGGAAGTCATAGTGTAATCCACTGATTATATATACAAGGTCAACTGTTTTGATCAAAATATACAAACTCTCTTAACAAGTGGTTAAATAAGCATATTTGAGCCCTGGCTGCTGTGGCTCAGTGGATTGAGCACTGGCCTGTGAACTTAAAGGTCACTGGTTTGATTCCCAATCAAGGCACATGCCTCGTTTGCGGGCCAGGCTCCAGTTGGGGAAGTTTGTGAGGCAACCAACCAATCAATGTCTTTCCCTCTTTCTCCCTTCCTTCCCCTCTAAAAATAAGCCCTGGCTGGTGTGGCTCAGTGGATTGAGCACCGGCCTGCGAAGCAAAGGGTCACCAGTTTGATTCCCAGTCAGGGCACATGTCTGGGTTGCAGGCCAGGTCCCTAACAAGGGGCACATGAGAGGCAACCGCACATTGATGTTTCTCTCCCTCCCTCCCCCTCTGTAAAATAAATATGTAAAATCTTTTTTTTTTTTAATGAACCTTAACTTTAAAAATAAATAAATCTTTTAAAATGTTTGAGGCAAAGTGGTAGGGGAAAATGTAGAAAGATTTGGGTCAAATATCAAGCAAGGTAAAAAGAGGCCACTAGAAGAGGAATGCCTTAAGAAGAGACATCGAAAGTGACTGTTAGCATTATAAAAGTGCCTAGAGAGAGTGTCCTTGTGTTTATCAGGAATCATGAAAAACATGGCTGCCAGTGTTGGCTAAGATAGAGTGGCACAGAGACCAGAGCATGAGTGGCCGGTAGGATGACTGTTTAGGCTGGCAGTGTTTGAATTCTCCCTACAGAGACTCTTTCACACCTTCTCTTATTTACCCAATACCATAGTCAAAATGCAGCTGATGTCAGGAGACAACAGATTTAGATCCCAGCTCTGCAGGTAGTTTTACTTAATATCAAATGGATTAATTATCCCTACATTCAAGTAGTTATGTTTAATCTGAGCTTCAGATAATAGTGAGTTTAGAGCTTGAATCTTTTGAAAATCTGAGCATCACACAGAAAAGAGTTGGATTGGGCAGGTGCCGAGTCACTGCACAAGTGGAGACTGCAGTGCTAGAGAACTTAGTGTCTGTAGCACCGAAGGCTATGCTGCAGTGGAGGACAAGAGCAAGCTTCATTTACCCTTCCTGCAGAGAAAGGAATTGTTTCTTGTTGTAGCCTATATGGCTCTCACAAATAACTAGCAGAAGAGATGAGAGGAAAAGTGGTGAGATGAGATGCTCATAAGCATATTCTCTGGAAGAAAAGTCAATCTGAGTGATATAGTGAAAGGGCTTTGAAGATTCCAAAGATTTTAAGTTCTACAGTGTTGAAGAGCAAATCATACAATACAGAGTTGGAAGGGAATTAAATGAAAAATGGGGCATTAAAAAGTGTTGACTAATTGGTAAAGTTCAAGGGAAAGTAATCATTGTGTATAAAGTCCTGGTTAGGAGAAATGTGGGTAAACTTGAATTCTAAAAGTAGACTAATAATAGGATGGAGTTCTCTCCTACTGTGAGATATTTTCACATTTCTAAAATCAAGAAATTGTGTCCTTGATAGACGTCGAATAAAGAGGCAGGACCTGAAGCAGTATGTATAGTACAGTCCCATTAATGTAAGAAAAGGAGTCTCTTTGTGTCTGCATTGTTGTGGGGGCTGGAGGAGGGCACTTCGAGGAGGTGGGAGTCAGCTGGAAAACTGAGTTTTTAATCAGACTTTATTGTTTTGTTTCGATAATAAAGGAACTCTTAATATATGTACATATATAAAAAGTTTTTAATATATCGATATATTTGGGTACCTAACTCACTTAATGAAAAATTAAGTGCTGTTGAATATTTTTCTATTTTCCTGTTTGCTCTAAAATGTTTTGATAAGCTTGGAAACAGTGTGACCTTGGGGCAAGCCTGCTTCTCTTCTAACATCTACCTTAGTGTGGTTTTAATGAAAATTAATGATGTCAGTAAAGTATTTAACAAACAGTATCAGTATTACAGAAAAAAATTACATGTTACAAATCTATGAAATTCATTAATTTTGCTACTGTGAATGATGCCTGGCTACTTTGTGCCAGGAACCAGGCTTAGTGTTGGGGTAAACATGCAAACGTGCCAGGGACCAAGCCCCCAGGGAGCTTGTATCCAGTGTTGTAACAGGCATTTAAGCTGGCTAAGAAATTAGGTGCAGTCCAGGTTCGCAGATGCTGTGTGTGACAGAGAGCGCAGAGCACACACAGTGGGGGTCGATCCTGGGGGAAGGAGGTATCAGTCTTCTTGTTTCACCAGTTAATAAACTTTACTGTTAGACGATACAGATTGATAACCACAACATTATATGAATTGTAAAAGCTCCCAGTTTATAAACTTGAAAACTGTACTTGGTGGTACAACAGGCTACTGCTGCTCTAATCTAAGATTCTAACATTTTATTTTGTAATTATGACCTAAAATTTTGCCTTAAACTCCATCCCAGGAATATGATGGGAGTGAAGTCAGAGTTATGGTTACAAATAAATACAGAAGCACTGATGAGAAATTTTCTTTATCTGACACTAATAAAGAGAATAATTGGTAAAGAACCCAGTATAATTAGCTCTTAAGCCATTAAGCCAGATTAGGAAAGGAAAAACATTTGTAATTTTTACTGACAATATATTTTTACTAATTAACACTCTTACTGAGTAGAAAGATTTAAATAATTTAACTCAGCTACAAGGCATATAGATTACGTTAAAATAGATTTAATTCTTTAAAATGTCATTATATTTCTGTATTATATAATATCATGTTTTTACTAACTCTGATCTTTGTTACCTATCTTTTATTCTGAATAAATAGGAGGGGAAAAAATAGGCCTTGTTTAATTTGTGATTTGGAAACTAACTTGCAATGTTTCCTAGGGCCCTATCTGTTTTTGTTCTTTCCTGGTGGCCTCTAGAATTTGTACTTGCTACAACTTGAACTTACATTTTGTTTCAGAGTAACATGTTTCTCTTAAGTATTTGCACTATATCATCCCTCTAGGTTAGAAAGCACTAAGTCCAAAATAAGCATTCTCCAAGACCTCTCACACTGTTAAGGAAAGTTTTTCACATGTCATAGGTTGGTTGAGTCTTTGAGTCTTAAGAATAAGTGTAACTGAGAGATTTAGGATAGAATGACCATATAAATATTTCCAGGAAGAGCTCCACCTAAAAGCACAAAAGTCCCCCCTTTTCTTGGTAGACTACTGTAAAAATTAAAATATGCAGCCCCTGGCTGCAAAAGCCCCAGACGCCAGGAAGGTTATTGGGCTGCTGACCCTGTACCAGAAACTTAGTGAGACAACTGTCCTGGAAATAAATAAGAATGTTCCCCAGTGGTGAAAGCTAGGTTCTTAGTGGCCTGAAATGTTTATTTCACACCAGCTTCTGTAATTTCTAAACAAAGCTCAGGTTTCATTTCTGACAATCTAAAAATTACATAAACCAGGACCCACAATATGAGAGAGCACTTGTTCAGAGCTTCATCCTGTCTGTAGATTAGTGATCAGTCCAAGGAGAGTGGGGGACAGGCATCACTCCAGTGGCTGTCAGAAGGAGCATCAGGGTGTCTGCCAGGATGCAGGGCTGCTTTAGAGGGAAACGAGGATGAGGCAGTGAGGACAAACCAGTAGACTCAGCACAGTAAGTTAAGGTCCCAGGAGACTGGCAAGCACACATTTGTTGGCTCCCTGAGCCTGGTTCCAAAGCAGGAGAGCAGAGTGCCCCGACCTGAGGTCACACCTCAGCTAGTTTGATGTGGTCATGAAGGAACTGCCAGAAGAGCTGTCTTGGCCTGTCTCTCACATGGTGGCTCCCAGTCCCAACTGGGCAGGCATCTGTTGTAGAAATTGTTGATGTTAAACAGACACATTGTTTTAAGTATCCCAATATTGGTTGGAATGTGTCATTCCTGAAGGTTTTTCTGGAAACCTGTATGCTGGTTCTGGATTCTGGACTGGGAAAGTGGCAGTGAGGGCAGTTGAAGTCTGGTCACCTGTGGGGAGAAAAGGTATCTCCAGAGGGGCTCAGCTTCTCCCTGCCTGTTCCCCAGAGGCTAAACTTTGGGCCACTCACTGTGTGCCTGAGAGAGTTGGGAGTATCCTCTGAGTGCAGTTAGGGAGAGTGCTGGCTGGCTAACAATGAGAGGTGACCCTCAGGGAAAGGGTGTGGGCTGATATGAGGACCAATTCAAGACCAGATGCGGAATGGGTTAAAGCCTTCCCTCCCTCTGGCTGGCGCCTGCTGAAGTCGGCCAGCAGCGCCCTCGGGCCACCCCGGGTTCTCCTATTGCAGGGGTGGTGGGAGGGAGTTGGCAGGCGGGGCCCGACCCAGCTCCTCGGGCAGGCTCTCCTCCAATGACCAGGAAGAGAGGCTTGAAGAGCACACCCCTCCCGACTCTGCAGCAGGCCGCCTGGGCCCTCTGCTGGCAAGCCCGGCTCCCCCCACCCCCCTGCCATCTTCCGTTGCAAAGCATTTCTGGGAGCTGCATGTGGGTGACGCAGCAGCATTGTTCGCAGGCAGAGGAAGCCGCGGCTGAGCTGAAGGTCTCCAGAAGGAGCTCCGAGCACTGCATGCTGCTCCCTCTGGGTAGCCTGGGCTGCCCTGTCTTATGTACTCTGGGAGATTGCAGAATTTTCAAGTAGATCGGATTTTCCTAGAGGCGGAAAACCTAACTCCTTCAACACAACTTCCAATACAGAAAGCAAAACAAAGACGCTGGGGAAACTTCAACCAAAAGCCTCGGCAGCTCCAGAGGGACGAGAAACACAAGGTCAGGCGGGCAGATAGCAAACCCTTCCTGGTTCAGGGTGTGTGTAACTGTGGGGACTTTGTCTGGCGGAGAGGCAGAAGGACTGCCTGCCGGTGAGTCCTGGACAATGCTTAGGTTACTTCGTGTCGGTGGAGCCGTCATTGCACTTGTTCCCTTGCCTAGTGGGGTGTGCTTTTGAATTGGGTTGCTTGGCTTTTGAGAATCCTTTCCCCTTCTCTGCTCAGTCTCCCGCTGTTCTCTTCCCCTTCCTGTGCAGTGTGGGGTGTGGGCTTGTGTTTGAATGTTCTCCCGAAAGCCAGGATTCTAGATAGGCGTTAGCCTTTCCACACTCCGCCTCCGCTCCCTGTCCCAAATCCCCTCTGGTGAAGGTTGGTGGCTTCTTTATATGGTTTCTTGAAGGGCCTCAGCTGGAGTCAGTCTTTTTTGATGAAGGCAGGGCCGTGCTTGGTGGTATGGCCCCAGCAAAACGAGGCTTGGAAGCAATCTGCATTTCCCTCCACACCCACACAGACCCTAGTAACTGCGTCTGTATGTGTGAACAGCTGCCCCCCAACCCCCACCAAACCTCCCCCCCAACCCCCCCCCCCCCCGCCCGCCGCAGGCAGACACAGTTTCTCCACCTACCCTTCTCTATTCCCCACAGAATGCTTGCCAGTAGCACTAGACTGCTTCTGGTGAACAGTTAGGTTCCTTTTCTACTCTTAAACAATCACTAATCTTTCTGTGCAGTGTGTTTTGCTCAAAGTGGAAAGTCCCTGTTTGTGGACAGCTCTGTGCTCTCAGGGAGAGGAAATGGGCAGAGTCCTACTCCTCGGCAGTGCGAAGTGGGGGAGGGGAGCTGTGCGCTCTCTAGCACACATTTTGAATGGACCTGCATTTTTCACCCTAGGGAGATTAGAGCCCATACCAGAGCCTTGTCCCACGGGGCACTGCACCCTGCCTCCTCACCAACATGCAGTGTGGTGCTAACCAGAGGCTCCAGAATAGGGTGTCATAGCAACTCAAAGTAAATAAAACGGCTGGAAATGAAATCAGTTTGGGGGAGGGTGAGAGGCATCTGGAAGGCTTGGCAAAGGGGGATCTTCATAGAGAAGCTTTAATGAGTATGAGTTAAAGGGTCTTTCTGAGTCCCAGCTCTGGGATTTGGATCGTGATCTTTAGGTTCAGGAAGAAAATGCTTGGTAGGGAAATGCCTTATGCTTCAAAAAGTCCTGGTTTCTGGGCACAGAGCCCACAGGACTGAGAGAATGAGTATGGGAGATGGCCCAAGCATGCTGACCTGCCCAGGGTCAGAGTTTAGTTTTTTCTGAAACAGTTAATATCCTATACTTACCTGGATTTGCGTTCTTTTGCTGATGTCATTTACTTTAAGACTCATAAGGCCAGAGGAAAAGGAATTTCATTCTGCTGGGTTTGAGATTCTGAAATTTCTGTCTAAAACTTAAAAGGTTTGTTTCAAAATGACAGTCAGCCAATGTGATTTACTTAAGGGGCAGTTTATACTGTAGTATTGTTCCTTAAGTCATTCAAACTAGATTGGTTAAAGCCATGAGAGAACTATCGCCCCTTAAATTGTTCCTGATGTATCGGAATAAAGGCAAAAGACTGACCGACTGTGTGTGTGAGAGAGAGAGAGAGAGAGAGAGAGAGGGAGGGAGAGATTGATTTGAGATTGAGATTGAGATTTCCGTCATCAGCCCTAGAAGAACGGAGCCCTGGGTTGAACCAGACATTAAGATTCTGCTGTTCATATTATTAATTTAGTGTTACCAATCTTTTTTTTTTTTTTCTTGCCATTTTGCTGACATCTGTAAAATGAAGGCAGTACTTACTACCTGATAGTATTCATTAACTGGTATGGAAAAGTAAAGGGGTGAAGTAAAGTTTTACTGTTTTATGTAGAACCGTGTGACAAATAACACTTGTCGCCATGGTAGCTAGTTGCTTCTGCTAAAGTGTCAACAGTACAGTGCGTTCACAAATACCAGGTTGGGAGCAAAAGTAAATTCAAAGTCTTGGCACTATGTACTAGTTTGAGTCTTCTCTTTCATTTTGATTTACTTGTTTTGCTGTGAGTTTGTATGAAGTGAAAATACAGACACTGCTTCCCTGCCCTTCCCCTTGGTGCTTGTGGGGACTAAGGCTAAGTCTGGAAGCCTTTGGGAGTGGTTGGCTCTTTGTTCCCTGTGCCCTGCTTTATTCCCAGTCTTTTCTCCTATGTTACCCTTAGGTTTTGCTGGAGGAGCTTGCCAACAGCGATCCCAAGTTAGCGCTCACTGGAGTCCCTATAGTACAGTGGCCAAAAAGGGATAAGGTAAGCAACTCTGCTTCTTGACCTTCAGGTTCTAAAGCATTTTGCTCTCTGACCATTAGCATTTCAGGAAGTAAAAGCACAACTAGTAGTAGATAGCTTTTGGTGCATTAATATAAATGGACAGAAAATCATCCCTCAGTTCTGTTCTGACTCCCAGATAATTGGCTATCTTTAGAGGTGACTTTCTTGACAGAACTATCAACCTAGGAGACCTATCTCTAGGTTTGGGTGCCAAGGTATGCATTTTGTTTTCACCAGAATGAATCAGTTCCTATCCTTCTGGACCAATGACTCAATTATATTCACAGAATGATTTAAAACCAGTTAAAATAATTACATACATATTTAAAAGGCCAGAGTGTTTCTGTGTTGGATGGAGACCACATTCTCAAGTTTTCCCTTAATTTGGACTTTCCAGTATTGAATTAAAAAGAAAAAAAAGGGATTACCCCTTAGCTATTGTCAGGAGTTGACTTCAGTTATGCCCTGTATAATTTTTTCCCATATCGTCCTTTGTCAGTTATTAAATAATAGTAAGTGATAGCATTCTGATCCTGATCATGAGTCTGGCAGATGAATTAGGTCCTTCTTTGGTGTCCCCAGCTGAAATGGTGTGGCCATCACATTCAGGAGTGTTGGAGCAGAATATAAATGTGTGTGTGCGGCTGAAAGATGTCTTAAAGAACCGTCTCCTTCCTAGACACAAGGGTTCCATTTGATGTCTGCTTGGCCACATGGATTGCCTCAAAACAATTCAGTCATCTCTGGATTTGGGGGGTGTCTGCTCTGTACTAGATTGTGTGCTTGGATTCGTAGTAATGCAGAAGTGAACAAGACCTGTCTCACCCTCAAGTAGCTCACTGTCGTCTTTAGGAGTATGCTCTGAGTAGTAGTATTCAGGATGAGGAAATGTTGGAGGACCCCTGGAATGACTATGGTACCTAGAAAGCTCAGCAGAATGAGAGGGATGTGGCTGAAAGAATTGCCTGAAGGAATTGGCAGCCTTTTTTTGTAAAGGGAATATGTCAATAAAAAATATATAATAAAGATTATAAATTTTCAAGGTTTTGCAGACCATACAGTCTCTGTCTAAACTTCTCTATTCTGCCAATTCATATAACAGCAGCCATAGATAATACATAAGCAAATGAGCATGGTTGTGTTCCAGTAAATCTTATTTACAAAAAACAGGCAGCAGGCAGATTTGCCCACAAGCTGTAGTTTGCCAAGCCTTGTAATCTTCTACCTTCTCCAGTCCTTAAAGCTACCTGATATATTTGGCTTCACTGCTTTCTCATTCCAGCTTAAATTCCCTACCCGGCCAAAGGTGCGCGTTCCTACCATCCCCATCACAAAGCCTCACACTATGAAACCAGCTCCACGGTTAACACCTGTGAGGCCAGCTGCTGCCTCCCCCATTGTGTCTGGAGCCAGGCGGAGACGAGTACGATGTCGAAAGTGCAAAGCCTGTGTGCAAGGAGAGTGTGGTGTTTGCCACTACTGCAGGGACATGAAGAAGTTTGGGGGGCCTGGTCGCATGAAGCAGTCCTGTGTCCTCCGGCAGTGCTTGGCAGTGAGTGATCTGCTGGGTAAAGAATTTGGGGGAGGGGTAGTGGTGCCAAAGGGACTGAAATACACATAGTTCACAGTTATAGAGACTTCAGTGTTGGGAAGAAAAAAATTACTCTTTTTGGCTTTCTTTGTTTTATTCCTTTTCTCCCTAGGTTCTGATTGTGTCTAGAACTAAAAATTAGCTAATATACTCTTTCAGCCTTAACCAATTTTCAAATGAGAGACCAGTGTCTGAAGGACAAATCAGTGCCATCTGTCCCCTCTGTAAGTGGATTAGAAAGAAAGGGCCTCAAGACCAAGGACACGCTGACTGAAAATAAACTGATCTCTCTTGGCCTCTAGCTAGTTGATTCTCCCCAGCTTCTTCCTCGGCCACTTCCCTGCTTGGTCTCCATGCTCCTTCCGTGTTTACTGGAGAAATACAGGAATCAAATCGCCCATCTCAGTTAAAGGGAAGCTGAAACAATAAGGATCTAAGTCTACTCTTTTCTTAGTTTCTGTCTTTGCCCCCTTGTAGCCCAGACTGCCTCACTCAGTCACGTGCTCCCTCTGCGGAGAAGTGGATCAAAATGAGGAGACACAGGACTTTGAGAAGAAACTCATGGAATGCTGTATCTGCAATGAGATTGTTCATCCTGGCTGCCTCCAGGTGAGGCCTAAGGGGCCCCTGAGGTCTCAGCTGATAGAGTGTCTAAAGACATTCAGTGGAGTAGAGGAGACTGGGACATATATCTCAAGAGGCTGTGAGCAGTTCTTTGGGCCAGCAGCTGTGGGTCATATAGTGATCTAGTATCTGCCCTTGATCCAAATGTCTGTACTGTGTCAGGCACTGCACTTTGCCTTGAGGATAGACTGATACACAAAAAAGTCCAGGTTTGTGCCCTCATGGAGCTTACATTCTGGCCTCTGGAGAGAGTGTTTGTAGTCTCCAGGCCATCGTGAAACTGCCAGATCTGTTTTTGGAACATTTCATGTCTTTAAGCATCTTTGCTGAATACTTCGTTGAATCTCTGGATATTAGTAACTAAAAGATAAAGTAGTAATATTATGTGGCATTTAATGAGTGCTCAGTCTGTATCAGGCTGAGTGCACATCTGAGGACCTTTAAAAAATAGTAACAAAGTTCATCCCTCAACATCGAAGACTGAGTCAACTCTTCTGTCCTGGACCCCGGGCTGAGATGTGTTCAGAGACTTCCCAAGTCATTCTAATTTGCAGTTGAGGCGGAGAGCTGCTGCTTTACATGCATTCTCTTGTTTAATCTTTAAAACACCCCTATGAAGTTGGGTCACCCCATTTCTTCATATTTCTCTAAATCTAAAGGGCATTGGTGCTAATACTTTGTGGTCTTCCCAAAGGTGTCAGTTATGTCATGACTGCCGCCAGGGTGACGGTGACTATTAAGACTCTTAATTATGAGAAGTAGCCCAATTTCAGAAAGATTCAAATGTGAAAACTATGCATCTTAGAATCTAAAAGAGGGTATTATCCCCATGATAATGATAATGGTTAGTGCAAAGCATTTATTATATGCCAGGCATTTTTCTAAACACTTTACATAGTACATAATTCATATCTTCTTTACAACCCTGGAAGATAGGCATGGTTATTTATCCCCACTGTACATTGAGAACACTGAGTCACAGAGACTAACTAGTCTGTGAACCCAAGCTGTTTAACTCCATACCACTGTCAGAGTCAGGTCTGGCACCATTCCTGTGTGTTCAGTTCCTTTTGCAAAGTGGTATGAGACCTTTAGGAGTGTATGTGTTGGGAGAAGAGACCCCAGACTCTTAGGAATTTCCTCATGGAGCCTAACTTTGATCAAGTAAGCAAGAGTAAGGGTAGCCAGTGTCTCAGTGGCTGAAGTGCTAAAGTGGGACTAGATGACTCTGGTTCTCTGTCTCATATAGATCAATGTATAGGAATGGGTTTTCCCAACCACAAGGTGGTTATTGTTTAATAAAGAGGCTTAAGAGACAGGCTTTCTTTTTTTTTATTAAAATGAGACCAATTTTTAATATCCCTATCTATAGATGGATGGAGAGGGGTTGCTTAACGAGGAATTGCCAAATTGCTGGGAGTGTCCCAAGTGCTACCAGGAGGACAACTCAGAGAAAGCCCAGGTAAGGGAACTGTATCTAGATTTGCACTGGGAAGAAAGGAAGCATCAAGCTAAGGAGGTGGCTGTATGTTTGCCTTTGCAACTTTATTCATGTGTTTTTTCTGACCCAGGGGAATATTTTTTTCCTTTGGTTAATTATTTTTTTCTTTTGTTTGAGTTTTTTATGTTTTGTTTTTGTGTTACGGAACATTGTTCCACTTGGGGTCTGCAAATGGCTGAGGTCCATATACACCCTGAAGCCCTAGGAAAAGAAACCATAACTGGGCTGCTTGAGGAGGGAAATGAGGTGAGCAGCATTGTTCCTCTGGAGTTAAACTTGAGGGGAGGGAGCGATCTGAGGCAGCTGGTAAAACGGTGGTGTGCTGGAGTTTCCAGTCAGGCAGCATCACAGTTTCATTTTTTTCCACCTTTGTGCCTCACAGAAAGCCTGCCCATAGGCCCAAATGTGTCTTGCAGAGGCAGCCCCCTCCCCCAGGGAAGACCAGTCCCATGACCTTGGCCCTGAGCAGCTCTGGTTGTTAGTCCAGTGGTCTCCAGTAATGTCAAAGGACCAAAAGGACTCTGGTTACTGGGGCCAACAAGACAATACCTACTAAGGGCATATACAGAGGAGGCAGCTGACCTAGTGTCAGTCATCCAGGCCCCAGTGGTCTCCCGGTGCACTATGCAGGAGTAGGGACAAGTGTCCTTGTCTCCTGTCTATTTCTTTTCTCCTGAGAAGTGAGTTAGTTGAGTTTTCAATCTAAATATCTTTGCAGGCAAATATTTCTGAAGTTAACTAATCCTAAAGTTCTCATTATGCCAAGTTCTTATACTAGTGGATTTTACATTTGTCTTCACTGATGGTAGTGGGCACGTGCTTCCCTGCTGTAACAGGTGGATTGGCAGGTGCTGTATTTTAGTTTTACTGCATTGTAAAAGCCAGCACTCAGAAGATGGGCATTCACTTCCAAACATAGTGAACTTTAAGAATATAAGGAGAAAAAGGAGCAGGGTTATTGCTTAGGGACAGAAAACATCTCCTTCAGGAAAATCAACTACTGCTATGATACCTAGTGGAACACTTTGATTAGGTTTCATTGCAGCATAGCCAAGGTGGGATCTAGGAAGGGACAAGAGACCGGAGAGCACAGGTGGCATAGGATGAAGTTGTGGTCCTTTGTGGAAAGTTGACCTCACCCAACCTGAATCCCTCCTTTGCATCCTGAGCAGATTCCTCTGGGAACAGTGCGGTTTCTCATAGAGGTTCTCATTCTCTGCTTTATCTCGTACGCGCCGCTGCTCTCTGGGGATAGGGTGGGGTGCGAGGGGAAGAGGCGAGCTCAGACAGTGGTGGAGCTGCAGGTTGTCATGTTTACTGCTCTCAGGTTCTGCATCTTAGTCTAAGCAGTGTATGAGGCCTCTTTTCTTTCACCACTATCATCTTCCCCCAGAAGCATCTCTCGGTGCTTTTCTCCATAGAAAAGCAGTGGTCTGTCTTCTCTTTAGGCCCCTGGCAATAACAGGGAGGCACTGATGTGGCTTTTGGGGCCTTTTTTACAGAAGCGGAAAATGGAAGAGAGCGATGAAGAAGCCGTGCAAGCCAAAGTCCTGCGGCCCCTGCGGAGCTGCGATGAGCCCCTCACACCCCCGCCTCACTCGCCCACTTCCATGCTGCAGCTCATCCATGACCCGGTTTCCCCTCGGGGCATGGTGACTCGGTCATCCCCTGGGGCTGGCCCCAGCGACCACCACAGTGCCAGCCGCGATGAGCGCTTCAAACGGCGGCAGTTGCTGCGGCTGCAGGCCACAGAGCGCACCATGGTACGGGAAAAGGAGAACAATCCCAGCGGCAAAAAGGAGCTGTCTGAAGTTGAGAAAGCCAAGATCCGGGGATCGTACCTCACTGTCACGCTGCAGAGGCCCACCAAAGAGCTCCACGGGACATCCATTGTGCCCAAGCTGCAGGCCATCACGGCCTCCTCTGCCAACCTTCGCCATTCCCCCCGAGTGCTAGTGCAGCACTGCCCAGCCCGAACCCCCCAGCGTGGGGATGAGGAGGGGCTGGGGGGAGAGGAGGAGGAAGAGGAGGAGGAGGAGGAGGAAGATGACAGTGCAGAGGAGGGGGGTGCAGCCAGGCTGAATGGCCGGGGCAGTTGGGCTCAGGATGGAGACGAAAGCTGGATGCAGCGGGAGGTCTGGATGTCTGTCTTCCGCTACCTCAGCCGCAGAGAACTTTGTGAATGTATGCGAGTGTGCAAGACGTGGTATAAATGGTGAGCAGGGATACAGGGATCAGGACTAGGGGTACGGGAGTAGGTGGCAGGTTTTTCATATGAGACAAATGTGGGTGTTGGCATCTGGAGGCTTGTTGGGTCCTAAAGGGTCAACCTAACCTAGTTTGCTCCCCAGACTGAGGTCCTGTTCAGGGTGTAGCCACTTGTGTCTGCAAGTGTCACTAGGGGAATAGACCCTTTGCCTCTTCTCCCTGCTCCATACTTTTCCATCTCTCTTTACAAGACATAGGACATTGATTTGGGGGATGGATTTGTATAGTTTGTGCATAAACCTCAGTCATGAGTCCCCCACTCCCCCCACTGGAGTAAGCAGAACTTGTCACTCATTTGTTGAGCACCTGCTCTGTACCAGTCATTCTCCTGGTGGTGGAGACAGATGATGTCCACTAAACACCTGCCTCAGTCACCTCTTCATCTAACGAGAGAGATGGACATGCTTTTCAAAAAATTTGAAGTTGCTAATGGTTTTCCAGTTTTAATTCTCATTCCTCGAAACTGGACCAGAATTGCTTTCTTCCACAAGCAGAGTCCAGTTTTGAAGCTTTCTGAAACTTCATTGTCCTTGATGAGACCAGTAGTTTCTTCTCAGGTTAAACATGAAGAGACTAAGGTGAATATCTCTAGAGATGATGAGCAAAGATTTCCATAGGGCATTGTTCTTCCTCAAACTCCCGGGCCCCAGGACACATCCTTTATATCTGGGTCAAACCCTATTTACAGTAGTTCTCAGAGGTGACGCCCAAACCAGTGGCATCACCTGGGACCTTGTTAGAAATGCAGGTTCTCAGGGCCCATCTCAGACCTGATAGAACCTCTGGGGTGTAGGGCCAGGCAATCTGTCCTTAACAAACTCTCCAGAGGTCCTGGTACATGTTAAAGTCTGAGATACACTACTTTATGGTAAGCAGCTTATTTCTGTCATAGAATTTCATGTGCCATTGGTGAAATTTTTACTGTCTTTAAATGAAGACCCCATTCTTCATAAATACGAGTTTATTTCCCAAATCTGAATTAATACATGATCTATCCCAAATTCTAATGTTTCTCTTTGTAGGACTATTGGGTCTGCCTGTCTCTGTCCCTCGTCCCTCGGTTTCCAGGCTGAACCACATAAGACTCCCATTCTGCACCTTCTCCCCTTCTGCAAGCCAGACCCTGAGCTGGTCTGAGAGTAGGCACAGCAAAATATTAAACAGAGGCCTGTATGTAGCAGCATTATTTGTGGTCTGTTGACTTGCAGATTGCTTTGGAAAATCAGGCCTGTCCCTTTCAGTTCTGATCTGGACTGGCTAGAAAATGTAGAGATAAGCACTGCGGCAGAAACCAGGGTGGCAAAGGACTCTCCAGGCCTGGTCATAAAGATTATTTTTTGGCTTGATACAGTAGTGGACTCCTTCTAGAGTTTAAGTCAGGGTGAACTGTGGATATGCCAGATAGCAACCTGCATCTCCAGGCAGCTGGGAGTGACTGACAATGGAGAAAATGGAGGCAAGCCTAGCCTCAGGCAGTAAGAAATCAAGAAATTTTTTAATGCTCCCTTACATGCACTTTGGTGAGAGCTGTACTATTCTAATGTAAATGAGAAGTTATAGTATCTCATTTGCTGTGTGTCCCTAACAGTTGTGCTGTGTTCTCAGCCTGTCCAGAGTAAATCAAGGTGAACCGGTGGGGTTATCCGCCAGGTAACCTCTAAGGTTGCTTTAGAGGACCAGCCATATTCTCAGAGGCAGAAAAAACCCCCACAACAACAGGCATGATGATCCTTACAAAGTTGTAGAAGAACCCAGGGAGAGTGGCCCTCCAGATGTTCTTCTTTTCCCAGAAGCCCCAGCAGTCTATAATGGAACTTCCTCTAACAAGGGATATCAGGTTGACAGCTAGTTCTCCTTCCTTCTGTCACAGGTGCTGCGACAAGAGACTTTGGACAAAAATTGACTTGAGTAGGTGTAAGGCTATTGTACCCCAGGCTCTCAGTGGAATCATCAAGAGGCAGCCAGTTAGCCTCGACCTCAGTTGGACCAACATCTCCAAAAAACAACTGACATGGCTCGTCAATAGGCTGCCAGGTGAGCGGCCCTGCCACTGCCCTTCCAGGTCCCCAGGAGCGGGCAGGGAAAGCTGCTTTGTTGGCAGTGTGTTTAAGAAGCGTTTCAGGGCAGCAGCTCTATACCATAGTTGCCTTTCTGCTTAGCAAGAGATTTACCCAGGGGCACTTTAACTGCCATTCCCCACGGTGCCACTCTGGACTGGCAGACAAATGACTGCACTAGACAACAAAAAGAATGGAACCAGGTTCTGCTGCCAGCCCTGCAGGGCTTCTCAGTGTTGCCACTGAAGAGGGTATTTGAGTAAGATGTTGCTTTGATGAGCCCCTTGTAAGGTCCTGTTCCTTTTCACATTTTAAGGTCTTGGAAAGATAGGAAATCACCTTTGCATTGCTCTGGTAGGAACTAAGTTGGTTTTACCACCTAGGCTGAAAGATGTAATATAGGAGGATGGTCATAGGAATCTTTGAGCTGAATTACTAGCATAAAATGAGGACAGAGTCCCTCCCTCTCATTAGACTAGGAATCCATTTACCTTAGATGTGGTGATAGAGTATATATTATTGCATGTCTGTTTCCTTGTGTTGCAGGACTGAAAGACCTTCTCCTAGCTGGCTGTTCCTGGTCTGCAGTCTCTGCCCTCAGCACCTCCAGCTGCCCCCTTCTCAGGACCCTTGATCTTCGGTGGGCAGTAGGAATCAAGGACCCTCAAATTCGCGACTTGCTGACTCCACCGGCTGATAAACCAGGTATGCTCTGTGCCTGATTTCTCTGTGCTTGTCTTTCAACATACTTCATCCTCAGAAGCTAAGATAGTCTCACAGATGACGCTGTGCAAATTGTGAACAGCATGATGAACTGTGTATAAGTACAGGTTAACGATTTACAACCGGATAACTACCTACAAACAAAAGAGTAAGTCCATTTTGTGGGTCAGTGGGATCCAGTGAGTATAAAGCCTGAGGAAGTCTGGGAAAGCTTCCGGGTTGAGGTGGAACATTAAGAGCTGTTTGCATAAGATGATGTAGAAAAGTGTAGGAGAGTGGGAAAGGCAGGGGCATTCCCCACATACCCTTTTGCTGTGTGAGGCATAATCTAACAGCTGGGAAGAAAGAAAATGTGTCTGGTTTCCTAGAAACTGCCCCCACACACTGCTCACTCTGAAGGCAGGGCTGGGTGTGGGCAGTTACGCTTAACCCCTGCAAGGGTGTCTGGCCAGGGAGTAGCCAAAGCTCCCTGCAGTTTTAGAGCTAGAATAGAGTTAAGAGGGTTGTTTGTTTGGTTTGAGAGAAACATCGATTTTTTTTTAAAGATTTATTTACTTTTAGAGACGGGAGGGGAGGGAGAAAGAGGGAGAGAGACATCATTGTGTGGTTGCCTCTCGTGTGCCCCCTAGTGTGGACCTGGCCTGCAACCCAGGCATGTTCCCTGACTAGGAACCAACTGGTGACCCTTTAGTTCACAGGACGGCACTCAGCCCACACCAGCCAAGGCAAAACATTGATTTTTGTTGTTCTTGCTGTTCCACTTATTTATGCATCATTGGTTGATTCTTGTATGTTTTCTGATCTGGAGTCAAACCTGCAACCTTGGCATATTAGGACAACGCTCTAAGCAACTGAGCTACCTGGCCCAGCTAGAGTTAAGAGTTTCGACCTAGGCTCTTTTTTTGTTTGTGCAGGTCAGGACAATCGCAGCAAGCTCCGGAACATGACTGACTTCCGGCTGGCAGGCCTTGACATCACAGATGCCACGCTTCGCCTCATCATTCGCCACATGCCCCTCCTGTCTCGACTCGACCTCAGTCACTGCAGCCACCTGACAGATCAGTCCTCCAATCTACTCACTGCTGTCGGGTCTTCCACTCGTTACTCCCTCACAGAGCTCAATATGGCAGGTATGCTGCTACGATGTTTCATGGCACACAGGGCCCCGTGTCTCCTGGAGGTCCCATCCCTCGCCAGAGCTTGACTAAATTGTCTTACCTCGTTTCCTCACATCTGGACAAGGAGATGGGTTTCTATCCATTTTTTAACTGATGGGGGCCAAGGCCTGGAGTAATTGTCAGGTGCCTGAGAGCACAGCCACCACCCAGCTTCCATTTGTTCAGCCTTGCAACGCAAGGAGTGAGGTGGCAGGGGGCCTTCAGAAGCCACAGTGCTGATGGCACTTCTGGTCTCTGAGCCAGGTAGTTATGGGACAAAGAAGGCTATTGTTTGGCATTTTAAGGGAAAGAGCTGGGGAATTGAGCAGCAGAGGCAAGCTCCTGTGGCTGTGTGTACATAGCATTCTCCTCCTGATTACTTTCCCTGCAGGCTGCAATAAATTGACAGACCAGACCCTGATCTACCTACGGCGCATTGCCAATGTCACCTTGATCGACCTTCGAGGATGCAAGCAGATCACTCGTAAAGCCTGCGAGCACTTCATCTCAGACTTGTCCATCAACAGTCTCTACTGCCTGTCTGACGAGAAGCTGATACAGAAGATCAGCTAAGACACACCCGGCCCAGATTGAACAGGAAACTGATCTTCCCCTGACTCCCCAGCCAGGAGAGCCTCTCTCCCCAACCCTGCACAGGCTCTGAGGCCAGCGTCACACTCCCTCTCTGCTCTCCTGTCCCTTGAGCCCTTCCCCTACAGGCAGGGCAGAGAGAATGGTGGACACTAGGCTTACCTGCCTGCTCCTCTCCCTCCTAAGGAAAAGGGAGTAGCAAATTGATCCAAGGGGAAAGCATATGCTGTGTGTTGTTGAGGTGCCTGCTCGCTCTCCCGCTCACCCTCCTGCGTGCCAGGAGGCCAGGCTTGGAGTTTGGGTTGTCTGTGCAACTGTCATCTGCGCTGGGCCCTGGGGCCCTGCTCCCCATCCATGGTCCCCAGCAGTGCCTGGTTCTGAGCAAACTCCCAGGGAAGAAAGTGGCCCTGTCTCTGTGGCCAGGTTCTCCTTGTGGTGTCCAGTGCGTGTCTCTCCTCTGTCACACTCTCCCAGCTTATGCAGGAGGGGCAGCAGCCCCATGAATGCCAGACCCATACAGATCACACTGGTGCTGTTGAGGTGTCTTAAGACCTCTCATTCGTGTCTGTGTTCTCCCCCTGTCCTCCCGGTAGCTTGATCCTGTCCCATGTTCCATGGTAATTCACATAATGAGGCTACCCCACCCCAGACTTTCCCACTAGTCTCTACGAGGTCCTTGTTGCACTTATTGGAGTTGAGGCTCTTCAGAGGAGCTGGAACTGTATCCCAGGGACACCCCCATTTTATCGCTTCCTAAGCAGATTCTGAGACAGGCGCCATCTCCTTGTTCCCACTTCCTCTTCAGCCTCCCACTGCCCTTTTCCATATCTTAATCCTGCCTGAACAGGGCTTTCCCAGGATGAGTGTCCTCAGAGGGAGCAGCCTCTCTCCCCCAGCTGGGGGAGCAGAGACCTGGGCCAAGTCCCCACCTGCCTCCCAGCAGGCACCAGGCCTCCAGTGTAGTGTAGCCCCCAGAGCCCAGACCTGTGTTTAGCCCCAGTGGCTCACTGATCTGGCACCTTTTGCGGGGAGGGAGAGTTCCTGCTTAGAAGCCAGTCACCTGCCCTCTGCCTACAGCCGTGCAAGGGGGTGTGCATGTGCCTCTGTGTGTGTGGCTGAGTGTATTATGCGTGTGTGTGGGGGGGGAGGGAGTGTGGTGTCACCCACTTTACCCCTCTGTGTCAAGCCCCATCAGCTGCCCCCTTTTTCTTTGCATTGAACGGCCTGTCCAAAGATCCTCTCTCTCGGGCAGCAGAGAGCTTTTTGCACTTTAAAAAAAAAAGTAGGAAAAGAAAGAAAGGTCGGAATTGCTTTTGGGTCAATATTGAAATGTGTGAGGAGATAGATGCTCAGTAGCAGCAGCCTGTGGCAAGAGCTTATAAGTGATAGATGCGGATTTGCACTCTGCTCTCCCTCTGGAAGGACAGTGATAGCACAACCTTGCCCGCCTCCTCGTCCTCCAACCCCATCCCTCCCTGGCCCCTTTCCTGCAGCCCAGTCTCAGGCTCTTCTCCTCCTGAAGTCCTACAGGGGAGGGCAAGGAGCCCAGGCACCCTGAGGAGAGACGCCAACTGCACCCTTGCCACTTCCAAAGCAATAGAGGCAGAGGGGACCTCCCTCTTTGCCACCTAGCCCAGCTTTGACCCTGGCATTGACTGGCCTCCTAAGAGTAAACTGGGTCCTGGTAGGAAGGGATGGCATTGTGTCTGTTTCTTCCAATCTGCTGATTGTCTTGGCTGCACCTTAAAAGCAGCAGTCTGCTCCCGTGACCCTCTGCCCCTTCTGTTGGTCTCCAGGCCCAGCAACCTGGGGCTGACACTTGGAGGAAATGCCAGTGACTTATTCCAGAGTGCCTCAATTAGGGGGACTTCTCTGTAAAGAACCCTGGGTATTGAGCAGAAACCTTATTAATGTTGTTAATGACCTATAATTGGAAGCTTCCTGCCTTTTTTGGTTGCTCCTGTGGAAAATACTAAAAAGATTGTTCTGTTGTGTTGTCTTTTTATAAAAGGGGAGGTGGAGAGACCCCTTCAGAGCAGGGATTGTGCCGGGAGAGTGCCTCTGACTTTGGGACATTTCATCCGCAGAAATTTCCAAGCTGATGGTTTGTTTTGGGTTTTGGTTTATATTTTTGTTTGTTTTTTGGTTTGGAAGAAAGCATTTTTACCGTGCACATAATCGGTCAGCAGAAAAGGGAACCCAGGAGTGGTGGCAGATGGACCTATGCCTTTGCTGGGTTTTCCTTTTCTCTGGGACTGTGAGGGGGGAAATGGTTTTTAGAGGTGAGGGATGGTCCATATGGAAGAAAGAAATGTCTGTTTGGGGACAGAGGAACCCGGGAGTTCCATCGCCTCTCCTGCAATCTGCTCTTAGATACGGCCTTGCCAGAAGAGCCTGCCCTCAGACCACAGGACCACACACCTGCCTCCGTCTTTCCGAGCACCGGGGCGAAAAACCACAAAGGAAAGGAAGAAAATTTATATATATATAATATAAAATCACTTGGTGATTAAAAAAATAACTGCTCCATAAATAAAACTCCTAAAGTCACTATGTTTAAAGGGTTTGGTTGTGTTTTTGTTTTTTCGGAGAAATATTGTAAATATATATTTTTTGTTGCTGATTTAGAGTCAATCTCCAATGTTGTGCTAAAAATTTTAAATTAAATGTAAGCATTAAGGGGACAAGTCATGCTATCTCAGTTGACACATTGGGGTTATTTGGGACCAGGGAAGGAGGGAAGCTGGATGGACTTTTGTTTTCTAAACATTCTCCACTATTGGTTTTAGAAAGAGCAAAGACATCGTTCCTCTGACACATGGGGATGGGAGATATTTGTGTAATAAAATTTTTTAAAAGCAAAAAAAGAAATAGCTTCCAATGGGAAATATTTTGATTTGGGTTTTTTTTGTTTTTGTTTTTAATAAAAGACTTTGAAAACAAAACAAAACAAACAAACAAACAAAAACCTTTTCTGCCTTGGTGTGTGTGTGTGCGTGCGCGAGTGCACTCACGAGAGAGAATGAGTCAGAAGGTCCTTAGATGAAAAGCCAGGGCCAGGGGTTGCCTGTCTCATCCCTCTGAGCAGAAGCAGCTTCTAAAAACGCCACATTGTACTTCATCAAACTTTTTAATGGAAGTGAAAGTGTAAGTTTGAGAATACCTGATGCCCTATACACCACCCCGCCACCACCACCTCCCCCCCAAGGCAGTGCTTGGAGTGGCCCTGTAGAGTTAGGGAGGAGAGCTATGGAAACGGGTAATTCTGATCTTGCCACCCGAAGAGCTGCTAGCCAAGGCCAACTGCCATCTACTGCTTCTCGTTACTTGGATATAAGCTTCCAGCTTCTGGGCAAGTGTGCTACACACTGCCAGCAGACTGCCTCTTCATCCCTGACTTGTTAGCTTCTCGGGAGAGCTGAAATCCCATCCAGGAGGCCCTGCGTAGGCTTTTTTCATCACCACCTTCAGGGGAGCAGGGGTTCCTGCCCACCTACCCCCTGAGCTGATGGTTACTGACCACGTTCAGTTCTGCGCATTCCAGTGAAGGACAGAGTCCTGGATGCTGGGCTGATTCCATGTTGGTTTCCTGAGGATGGATACAGGAGTGGCCATGTTGGGACAGGAAAGGAAGCCTGTCAATTTTGCCTCCTAAATATCTCAGACACCATCTGTTTCTCAGTAACCTCATCTGTACCACCCTAGTTGAAGCCACCATTGTCCAGAACCTAGGCCACAGCAAGATCCCTGAGGCTTCCCAGCCTCCAATCCAACCCCATCAAACATGTTGGCAGCCAGAACGTATCATTTAAAAAATCAGATTTGACTACTCTGCTTAAAATCCACCAAGTATGTCTCGGGAGAAAGTCCTCAAGCTTCCTCATCATTTGCCCTTTTTATTCTCTACCCATGACTTACTTTTCAATTCCACCAACTCTGGGCCTTTACACATGCTGTTCCCTCTGCTGGTTTAAACTTTCCTCAGTTTACATCTTCCTCTGGAAGCCATGTCCCACCCACCTGATCTCAAGACCAGATCAGATGTCCCATAGTATGAAAGTATTAGGACTCCCATAAATCAGCTTGCAGCTAGCTAGCTGGAAGCTACAAGGACAGAGATCAGTCTGTTCCTCACCACGTTCTCCCCAGCAGCTGACACAGAGCTTGACACAGTGGATAACCAGGAAATACTGTTGGATGAGCGTTCCCTGTAGCCCAGAGACCCAACCCTTATCAATACAGCCAATCTGTTGTCACATTCTCCAAATTCACTTTTCCTCTCCCTCATACATCCCCCTCTCGTTCTTGTGCCAATGCTACCAGCCCAGCTTCTTTGGGGGCGGGAGAGCTGTTTCCAATCTAACCTGGATTCAGCTTTGAATTAATCTTCCCAAGGCACACAGAAATTTTCAGTAATCCTCCAGGGCCGCGCCTAAACAGGATAAACTCACCCTGCCACTGACATCCGTGAAATGGGAAGCAGCATGTTTGGGACATGGTAGGTGCTGGTGTCTAAGAGGCTGAACTGGCACCTCTGTGGTCAGACTTCCTGTGTTTAGGGCTTGGTGTGCCATCCTCATCACAACTGAAAATCTACTCTCTCTTCAAACACCTCTTTCTCAGAAAGCCCCCCCCATTTCCCCTTCAACCAGAAGGGATTAATGTGGACATTCTGTGCCTTTCCTAGGCAATAACAGAAAAAACAGCTGGCATCTATCTAAAGGGCCTTCCTACGTGTTGCCCACTGTTCTAAGCACTTTCATGTAGTAACTCAGATAATCCTCAACCAACTCTACCATTTTTTTTTTTAAGATTTTATTTATTTTAGAGAGGGGAAGGGAGGGAGAAAGAGAGGGAAACCCAATGTGTGACTGCCTCTTGAGTGCCCCCTACTGGGGACCTGGCCCAAAACCCAGGCACATGTCCCAACCGGGAATCGAATCGGTGACTCCTTGGTTCTCAGGCCAGTACTCAATTCATGGAGCCACACCAGCCAGGGCCTTCTATTATCATTTTAAAGGTGAGAAACTGAGTTACAGACACTGACCATTTGCCAAAAATGTCTCAGCTTGTGAAACCTGAAGACTCTGGCTCAAGTGTTAGTCCTACCCACTGGCTTCCTAGCCTCTCTGTGTACCCCTGATCTCATTTCACACTCACACCCCACCCTGGGGAGGTGTCATCATTCAAGCCTCAGAGGTGAAGTGACAGTCCTAGAGTCCGAGGCAGAGTTGGGACATAGTGAACACTGGGCTTGGCATTCCAGAACGCAGGCCTTTGTCCCAGCTCTCTCTTGCCCTCCTGAGCATCCAGGCTGGGTGTGTGCCCACACCCCTCTCCTGTGGCACTTCCAAATCCTTGAGGGTGGGGCTGGCCTTAGCTACCTCTCCCCTCATCTGTCCCAGGAGTGGGAGGATAAGGAAATTTATCGAGTATAATGAAAGGTTGGTATATAGGAAGGGGAGGCAGGACTGACTTCATGGGTGAATGACCCAAGTAGTCACACAGCGCCCCACACTCAGGACCTTACACTTGGTTTACTGCTCGGCTGTCACCATCTTGAAATTCTTAATTTTTAAACAAGGCGCTTCGCATTTCATTTGCAGTGGGCCCTGCAAATGATAGAGGGATGACAATCCCAGCTCTCCCCTGACCTCCCAGGCCAACTCTGTGCTAAGTGCCCTTTGGGTGGCCAGCAGCAGAGCAGGCCTGGCACTTAGCTGGGGACACCTGTCCCACCACCACCTCTCCAGGTGCCCAGGCCCAGAAGGGAACTTCCGCACTGAACACCCATGTGTGGGCAGGAAACGATGTGAACACCGTAGATCCCAGCGCCAGGCCGGCAGGAACGGTGCGCATGCGCGCTGGGGACGGTTCCGGGAGGGCGCCGGGGGCAGGGCACTGTTGAGGCCCGAGTCCCGCTGAGGCTGGGTCCAGGGGCGGATCCGAGTCCGGGGCGGATCCGAGTCCGGGCGGGGTGGACCCAGGGGCGGGGCGGACCCAGGGGCGGGGCGGGAGGGGCGGGGCCGAGCCAGGGAGTGCCGGGGCTGAAGCTAGGGGCGGGGCGGAATCAGGGGTGGACCAGGCCGAAGCCAAGGTTGGGCCCGCGCCAGTCATGGCTGGGAATCCGGACATAGCCCAGGAGCGACGGGATACAGGTTGGAGCTATGTCCGGGCTAAGGATCCGGAGCAGAAAAGGAGACGAGCCCGGGGCAGTTCGGGGACTGTGACCTTCTGGAGGGTTCCAGGAAGAGGAGCTGCTCCCTGGAAGCGGGTTGGGCGAAGCCGACGGGAAGCCTGGCCCATGGTTGAGGGCCGTGCTTCTGGGCCGAGGTTCACCCCACAAAGATTCCGGGACTGTGTGGGAGGGAGTCCTGGAGATGTGGGAGCATCCTAGATAACGGGCTGGGAAGGCTCTTCCCTGCCCCTAACAAAGCTGCTTTGGTCCTATCCATCTGGCTATGGTAAAAAAATAAAATAAAAAGGCCCCTTCCTAGAGACTTCCCTGACTCCATTTGAGGAGGCTCCTAGCTTTTATAGTAACTTATCACCTACTTCGTAAGGATGTTTTGAGTATAAAATGAGATCATCAGAGCTCTAGGAAGAGTGCCCTGCACATAGTGAGAACCCAGTAAATGTCAGTGTTATTATTATGTGGAGTTTGCCCATAAGTTCACTGTCTCGCTCCCTGTGTTGGATCCTCAAGGCCAAGCACCAGTCCTGGTATGTAGCAGAAGCTCAACAAATATTGTCAGATGAATGAGTGAGTGAGTGAGTGAGTGAGTGAATGAAATGAATTCCTAGCATCCCAGGCAGAGCCTGGCACTGCCTGGCTCCCAGACATCAGAGAGGAGGCTGTCCATGTTGGGCAGGAGTGTCTCCTAGTAACCTGTACACCCCTGGTGAAGTCAGGGAAGCTCCCAAGCTCATCCTCCTGGATCTTCAAAGCCCAGGATGGAGATGGGGGGGTGCCTTGGCAAGTGCCAGTTCTCATCCCAACCTCATTCACATGTTCATGTACACAATGTCAAGTTCAAGACCTTCCCCATTTCTCCCTTGTCCTCCTCAACCCTTCTCATGACCTTCCGGGTCATCTCACCTCCTCGAATTATAGCTCTTGCCAGATTTATTGTAGGTCTTCTTCCCCACTGGACTGGGCCACCAATGCATCCTGCCTGTTTCTGTGACCCTAATTTTGTGCTGCGAGCCATGATGGGTGTGAGGCAGGCAGCAGTGAACACGATGAACAGGTACCAAGCAAGAGCCTCCTGCGCGGAAAACTTTCAGCCCATGAGATGCCAGCGAGCAGGAGCTCAGCTTGCCGGAAAGCACGGGACGGGGCATTTCAGGCAAGGGGAATCATAAAGTCAAGACCCCTGAGGGAGAAATAAACTTGGCTTGTTGGAGTGACAGAAGGAAGACCAGAGAGACTGGAGACTAAAGGACAAGGGGAAGGAGCTTGGAGTTGAATTAGAGAGGTGGGCAGGGGCCAAAATGGTGAGGTCTTACAGACCACGAAAGAGGAGGTGGGTTTCATCCTCAGTACAGGGGCAGTCATTGGAGTGGGGGCTGATTTAGGCCCGTGAAAACTCTGAGTAGAGAAGAGGCAGGGAGCCCCGCGATGGGCCTGGTGCAGGCGGCAGCCCCAGGTGGGAGGTGATGCGGCTGGGAAAGAGTTCAGCAGGAAAGAAGGGAAGGATCAGGGTGTGCTTTAGAAACAGGCACATCAGGAAGTCCACAAGGCAGGCTGGATGACAGCATGTGTCCACGGGGCGGGGCGGGGCAGGTGAGGGAAGAGAGGAATTGAGGATGACTCCTAGGTTTCTGGAAAATGGAGGAGCCACAACGGAGACGGGGAGGCAGGAGAGCAGCAGGTTGGACAGGGTCTGCATGGTGGAAGCAAGAGCTCAGTGTGGGACGCTTTAAGTTTGCAATACCTATTAGTCATCTGGGGAAGGTACCAAGTAATGATGTGTCTGCGGGTGTGCCAGCTGGACAAAGATGGGGTTCCACTCCTCTTCCACCGTCTCTATCCGAGCCCGAGGTTGGCACAGTCTGGGCACTGGACAAAGGTTTGTTGAGAGAAGGAATGACTGAAGCCAACCGGAAAAGGCAAATTTACAATCGACCTTCCTTCAACCACCAGAGGGCAGCACCATCCCAAAACACTGCCTCCCCCAGACCAGAAACTGGCACTACCTCCGGGAACCCAAGGACTCACACCAACCTCCCAGCTAGGGCTTCCAGGAGCCACTTTCCAGGGCCAATGACTCAATGGGCGGCCCACGGGAGACAGCCTCTGTCATAGGACCACGCTTTTAGGCATGTGGGGCCTGCAGATTGGGCTGTGGATGGTAGGGGCAGTCTGGTTTTCCAGGGCTGTGGGGGAGGGGTGGGCATTTGAGAACCCACAGAGACTCTGGTCTGACAAGTTCATCAGGAAAAGAATTTAAATTTGGGGCTGCTCCAGAAAACCCAGGCCAGCGTGCTTCTGTGGTCAGAGTGCTGAAGGACTGGAGAGGCGTTGGAGGAAGGGAGTTTAGAGGCCTCTTGCTGCAGCATTCTGGGTGCCTCTGAGCCTGTTCTGCCCGGAGCCCCATGTGCCACCGCTGGCGGAGGAACTCCTGCACCCAATCACTCATTCATTCCTCAAACGTTGATTAGGCCTTTCTCTGCCAGGTTGTGTGATAGGCCCTGCGGACAAGAGATTAAACTGGGAGCATCAGTTACAGCTGGAGATGGTATAGACCTTTTCTCTTAAAATTTTTTATTTTATTGATTTTAGAGACAGAGAGAAACAATTTGTTGTTCCACTTGTTTTATGTATTCATTGGCTTCTTCCTGCAAGAGCCCTGCCTGGAGATGGAACCCGCAACCTTGGCGTACTGGACCAGACGATGCTCTAACCAACGGAGCTACCCAGCCAGGGCTAATATGGTGTTGTTTTTTTTTTCATACATTAGCATTTCCAACATCAGGATGCATTTTCCAATTGATGCAAACATTTAATAAAGCTTCACCATCCCCCACTGTCAAAAACGTGACATGATGTACCTTGCAATCGATGACGTTTTCAAATCAAGGGACTAAGTGGTGAGTGCAGAACCAGAGATGTACACAATGGGTCAGGAAGTTGAAGAAGGCTGCCTGGAGGAGGTGGGCCTTCATGGATGAGCAGTAGTTCACCAGGGATGCTGGCAGAGGGACCTTGGGTGCAAAGGATGGTGGCTACCCAAGCTGGAGAGGAGCGCTGGGCACAGTCATCCAAGGCCTGGACTTGCCGGTTTGGGGACTTGTTCATCTGATTTGCTTTGGGCAGAGTCAGTGGGGCCTGGAGCTCCCTCTGGCCTGGAGTGCTGCTTCTAGGTGCTAAGCAGGCAGTAAGGCCATGAAGTCTAGATCTGGAAGAGGCATCTCTGGTCAGGGTCCACATCGGGGCAGCAGCCACGGGGATCCTGAGAAGCAGAGAGTTTTAAGAAGATTCTCAGGAGGCCAAACAGTGGGGTGTGGTGATAAACTAGATTAGGGCAGTGGAGGAGGGAGGAGCCGAGCCTGGAGTCCTGGCTTAGGTATCTGAGTGGATGGTGGTCCTACTCACGCAGAAGGGACCTTGCCTCTGACATGCCCTGGTTCCAAGGTCTGCTGAGGCTGGTCTCAGAGGGCCGCCTGAGACAGGCCCAGGGATGGCCTCCCTGCTTTGCAAAAGGGTCCTGGCTACTGTACCTAGGACTGGGAGAGGACCTTGTCACCTTGGAAAGCAGAGGCTCTAGAGAGGGACACGTTGAGATAGGGGGTGCTACTTTGAAACGCATGGATCACCCCTCACAACCCCTTGGGCTCCCAGCAGTGAGTTTCCCTTGCCAGGCAGCCATGTGTCCTCCCAGAATGAGGGAGGTTGGACCCAACGCTGTAGAACTAGGGTGACTCCATCATGAGTCCATGGTTGGCTTGGAGTGTAGGCCAGAGACCTGGGTACACAGACTGGTCCAGGGAGGGCAGGGGTTGGTACAGTGTCCTCGGTCCTGAGTGGGAGTCCTGGGGCCGGGACTGGGCCTGGGACCTGGGCATGGGGTAATCCTGGAGTCTGACTACAGCGGTCAGTTTCCAGGTTCAGGGAGACCTGCTAAGGGTTCTAAGTTCAGTCTGGGTTCTGGTTGGACGTCCCAGTGCTGGGTTCCTGGTGTTGGGTCTAGGGCCCCAATCTGGTGTTGCCAGTCCAAGACCAGGTCTGAGCTCTTTCTCCAAATCCAGGGTTTAGGATCTCAACAGTGGTCTGCGTCCAGGGTTGGAATCAAGGTTGGAGGGTCAGTAACCAGGATGAGATCGAGACCACGATCAGTGTTTGAGGTCATGGTCCGAAATCTGGATGTGGGATCCTGTTGGGGGTCTGGGGTGTGCTGTCAGTGTCAGGGTCTGGCTGTGCAGTTGGGGGACCCACAGTTGTGACCCAGAGTCTGAGGTCTGCATCTGGGATTCTGTTTGAAGTCTGGGGTCACAGTGTCATCCAGGTCCGGTGTCAGGTCGTGCACTGCGTCCAAGATCAGGGAGTCAGGGGTGGTAGGGTCTGGGACCCAAGTCTCTGGGATCATGTTCTGAAGTGGCAGTCTCGGGTGAGGGACGTTGTCTATTGCCGAGTCTGGAATCCGAGTTGTGATCGGATTGGGGGGCCCAAGGTCTGAGTTCAGCGTTTTCTTCCGTTGCGCCTCAGGTCTGGGGAAGGGTGGTGGGTGTCGCCCGCCCAGGGTTGGGGTCCGGGGCGGGACGGGTCTGAGATAGGGTCTGCGTGGCCGCAGGGGTCAGGCCGGGTGCAGCCCGCGCTGCCTCCAGGGGGCGCCGCCGCCCGCCCGTCTGGCCCCTCGCGGGCTCGCTGGCGCTGTGCGCGGCAGGCGGGGCCGGAGGCGGCTGCGGCTCCGGGGCGCGGGCGGCGGCGGCGGCGGCGGCGGCGGCGGCCCGACTGCAGTCCCGGCGGGAGCGGAGCGAGCCGGGGCCGGGCCCGAGCCGGCGCCATGGGGCGGCGCCGCCTGTGAGCCGCGGCGAGCGGAGCCGCGGGCGCCGAGCGGGGCTGGGCGGGCGGCGGCGCCCGAGGCCGACGGAGCGGCCGGGCCGAGCGTGCCGAGTCGAGCGGAGCGGAGCTGAGCGGCGGGAGAGGCCGCCGCCGCCGCCAAGATGGCGGACCTGGAGGCGGTGCTGGCCGACGTGAGCTACCTGATGGCCATGGAGAAGAGCAAGGCCACGCCGGCCGCGCGCGCCAGCAAGAAGATCCTGCTGCCCGAGCCCAGGTAAGGCGGCCGCCGGCTCCTCGGCCCCGCGCCCCGGCGGGCGCCCCGGACCCCGCAGCCCCAGACAGCCCAGGCGCTGTCCCGCGACCCCTTCTGCCCCAGCCACCGCTCCGGTCCAGCAGCCCTGGCCTGACCCCTGCGACCCAGGCCCCGTGCACCTGAACCTCGAGCGCCCCAATGCCAGGGCTTTCCAGCCCCAGCGGCTCCCCGACCGGCTCAGTGCCCCCTGCCCCGCCGCTCGGCCTCCCGGTGCCCTCCTGCACTCTGCCTGTCCCTCGTCTCTGCCTTCTCCCGGAGGAGCCCTCCTCCTCTGGGCAGCCCTTGGTCCCTCCACAGCCCCCTCCTCCGCCTCCTACCATCTCCCCGGCCTGACAGTATTGCCCATCATTTTGCTGCCCCTACTCCCAACCCATCTCCCCTCGGGGTTCCTCTACCTCCACTCTCAGCTCTTTCTGGTGGATACTTGTGTGAGATCTGGGGGAGACAGAAGTCTTCCCCACCCTCTGATGGGTCCCTGGTTTGGGGGGTCGGTGTGGTGGGGAGCAGGATGTGGTGTGTGCCCCAGCCCAGTGGAGGAGGCCCCCCACTACCCCTCTTCCCTCCTTTGGTGGGCCCTGCATGTGGTGCCCTGTGGTGCTGTTTGCTGGGGACATCGCAGCACCCCTGCAGCAGCTGGACCACGCTGCCACCTCTCTGTGAGACAACTGATGTCATTAGACCTGGTATCAAAGTTTAAACTGCACACAGGATGTAAGTGCAGAAGTGCACGGGGGACGGATGGCAGCTGAGGCTTGTCCAGCATGTTATGGCTTCTAGAGTGTTTTCCCAGTGTTTCAGCCTCGTAGCCACCCATGGACAGGTAGGATGGGTGTGGTTTTGGCCCCACAGAACAGGTGGGACACCTGAAGCCCCAGAGGTGAGTGGCCTGCCTAGTGTCACAGGTAACCCAAGGTGGTGCCTGGTTACCAGATCAGGGCTTCCGGCTCCTGGTTCCACATTTCTGCTATCACTCGGGCCTGAGCCAGGGCCTGGCTGTTTTGCATCCGTGAGCGCCGTGTGCCCACTACGGTTTCTCATGTCACCTGGTGAGGCCAGTCCCAACAACTCCCCCATACCTGCCCGAGAGTTGGCACGCTGGTTCCGGGCAGCCCGGGAGCCTGGGCCTGTCCTAGCTGTCATGGTCTTATCGTGTGACTTTGGGCAAGTCCCTTCTTGTTTCTGGGCCTCGATTTTCTCATCTGTGAAATGCAAATGGTGAGACATAAGGCTGTGACTGTGCAGTGTCCCAGGTCTTCGAAGTGGGACCCAGAGCTGCAAGGGGTGCTGTGCTGTCTCCTCCCGCGTCTTCCTCAGGGCCCTGTTCACTGGGTTTCGGATTGACTGGACACCGGGCCTGGGAGAGGAAAATCGGTCTGCTTTCTGAGCAGGCCGTTAGAGCCCTTTTTTTTCTAGACATTTGCAATCAGATTTCTCAAAACAGGAACCAGACTGACTGTCAGCTGGGGGCTGTCCAGGGAGCAGTGACGGTTGGAACAAAAACGAGTTCAGAAATGACAAAGCCATGAGGGAGGAAGTGGGGGAGTTGGCCTCTGGGGCTTGCAACGGTTCTCCTTGCTGGCCGGGACCTCAAGACCCTCTTGCAGGTCGGAGTTCTGCAAAGGGCGAGGCGGGGCCTTTTCTGGAACTCTCTGCCTTTGGGCAATCTCTCCCCAGAATGCATTGCTCCCGATGGGGCCCCACCTTGGGTTGGCTCTGCAGGTGTCAGCACCCCGAGAAACGAGATGTTCCTCTTTCCCTCTCCTCTTTACCATCTGCAGTAGTGATGGTGGTGATAGGAATGATAGTGGAAATTATAATAATTTATTATTTATTTTGACATCTGTCATCTCAGTTGATCCAAAAACCAACATGTGAAGTTGGCAAGGCCACGCCTTGCATGTAGCAGCTGCGTGAGAACTACCAGCACTGTGCCACGTCTGACACCAGGATGGCTGTGGGCTTTAGGGGAACGGCAGGAGACGGAGGGCCTGGGGTCCTGGGTCCTTGTATAGGGTCCCCGCTGGCAGCGTGGTGTTGGGCGCGCTACCCACTCCTGTGAGAGGAACTAGAGGCTCTAGGCAGTGACCTGCGGTGGGCCGAGGTGGGGAGGGCCAGAGCTGCTCTGTGCAGCATCCCTGCGCTGCCCCCAGGGGTCCAGGCCTCCTTCGTCCAAGGCCACGCCGGCCTTTGCTCTATGCTTCCCACACCCAGTGGGTCGGATGCCTCCTGCCCTGGAGAGGCATTATGACTGTATTGTTGCCTGGCACTTCCCAGTTTGCAAAGTGCTTTTTACTCCATTTATCTGTTTCATGACTGTGGGAAGCAGGCACAGCAGGTGGTATTCTTCCATTTAATAGTCAAGGGACTAAGGCTCAGAGAGAGGAGATTCGGTGATAAGGGTGCGTGAGGGGGAACTGGAACCTGAACTTGGGTCACTGGACTCCCAGGTGCTCTTCCCTGCTGTGGTTCCTTTCTTCCGCACACCCCTTTACAGCTTTGCTCTCCCCTTGCCCACGTTTTGTGGAATGTGCCGGCCCACATCCCTTCTCCAGGGAGCGGTGGGCTGGGGAGGCAGCCTGGAAGCAGCAGGGCAGCGCCCAGCACTGTCAGCTGGCCTGGTCCGCTGGCCCAGCCCCCGCCCCATCGGCTGCCCTGGCAAAGCTAGTGCCTAGAGGAGGCAACTCCACACCTGGGGCCGCATCATCCCCTCGCACACAAGGTCAGGGTCCAGGAGAAAGGCCGTGGCTTGTCCGTGACGGGGCGCCATTTGGAGTTGCTCCCACCTCCAGGTGGTCTTTCTTGGCAGCCCCCCTGTGGCCGGTGCCCAAGTTGTGGCTTGGCTGGGCACAGCTCTGTTGTCACAGCTCTGACTTCTCACTGCTGGGGAGTGAGTGCTGTTGGGCACATGGGCCTCCGCTCTGTCACCCTATAGAATTCGAGAAAACAGACCCGTTTCTCCACCTTCTCGTGGAAGGAAGCAGCATGGTGAAGCTAGAAGACAGGAGACTCGGCTTGTAATCCTGCTGCGAAACCAGCTCAGTGGGACCCAGGCATGTCCCTTATTCTGGCGGACGGAGCCTGCCTCAGTCCCCGTCTCGGGAAAATGAGGACTGTGCCTTCACTGGTAGCCTCTCCGTGTCCGCAGTCTGTGCCTTGCCCTGAAGGAGCTGCTTGCTCTCCCCCTTCCCAGCAGCAGCAGTCCTGTAATTATGGTCGTTTGCTTAATATGACCTTGGAGGCCTTGTGTAATTAATCTCTGTCCTCCTGGGTGAGGAGCCCAGCTTGGGCGGTCCCAGGAGGTCCCCCTGCCCTCCCTGGTGACAGTGGCAGTCCCAGCAGCAGATTGTCAAAGCCGGGTGCCTCTTGCAGCCTCCCATTTTCTCGGCTCCTTTCTGGTCCCTCCCCCGTGTGGATTTCCTTCTTCCTGCCCTCTTCTGGCTTCCCTGTCTCCCGGACCGCACTCTTCCTCTGCCGCTTCGCTTCTTCGTTCCTGTTAACTCTTAGCCTCCAGGACTTCCTGCCCTTGATTGGTGGGGGGAAGCGGTGCAGGGAAAGGTTCCCCCCCCACTCCTCCCTCTGCTTCTCCATCACCAGCCCTTATTCCTTATCCAGAGCTTTCCACTCCAGTAGCAGCACTCTCCCTCCGGCTGCCCTTGAAAACAAGACCTCAGCAGTCGCTCCCTGCTGGCCTTTGAAGTCCTCGTGTTCCCCAGCAATGGGTCTCTGGGCTGTCTTCTCCCATCTGTTCTCCTCTTCCCAGCACCGGTGTCAACATTTTTGCCATGAAGTCACTCATCTGCCCGTTTACCGAGGGATGGCGGGAACGCAAGCATCCCAGGCAGGCTGGAATCCGTGCGGGGAGTCTAGGTTCTGTCAGCCCAGGAATAATGTATCCTATTAACGCCCAATCGGTCCCTACTGGTGAACGGCTGGCGACGTAAGTGCAGGTGCACTCTGCAGCGGTGGTTCCTCCTGCTCTGGGCAGGTGCCCAGGTGGGCTCTGCTGAGGGATTGAGCACCTGGGCTCCGGGGTTCGGGCTGCCATCACGTGGCCAAGGGATGCTCCCGCCTTGGACCAAACAGCAGCCATGGGCCGACAGAGTCTTTGGGGAACAAACAAGCTCCATCACACCTGCCCTTTCTTCCTGTGGCCCTTCCCACTCTCCTACAGCCCCAAGGGGCCTCGTCCTGCGCTCATCACGAAGACGGAGTTACACTCAAGTTATCGCTAAGCTGTTTCAAACAGGAGACACCAAAACGGAGGTGTCGGGCCACGGCTTTCCCAAAACAGTCGCGTGCCTCCCCTGCAGCGTCTATGCGGTCAGGGGAGCCTGGCTTCAGAATGGGTTTCCTGGTATGGGCAGCATGTGGGCAGCTCTGTTCTCTGAGGGGCAGTTCTCTGAGTCTGGGGCCATCCTGGGTTCGGGGAGGGGCAACCTGGGGGCCACAGAGCCCTGGAAGTGTGTTGCTGGTGCATTCTGAGCGACGAGAGTGGATTGCAGGGTGTGGTGTTTGTGGCACGTGACAGGGCCGCCAGAGCGCCTCTCCCCACACATCCCACCAGCCGCTCTGTGGCCCAGTGCCGCTGGGGACCCGGACACTCGGGCTGGACGTTCACGCCGGGCCTGTGTGCGAGGTGCCCGCTGGGCGTCCTTTCCCCTCCCCAGCTGGGCTCGCTCCACATCTGGCTGTCTCAGTCGGTCTTTCCCGTTTGGTGTGTGTCCCATCCTGGAGCTCTGAGGGCACTGGCGGCCCCAGGGAGAGTCATTGAGAAATATTTATAGGAAGCCCCAGGGGACTTCCTTCTTCCACTACCACGGCGGTGCCAGGTTTCCTGGCAATACCACAGAAGAGTGCCTTAGCCTCCGCTCTGCCGGCTTGTTAACTGTCACCTCCCAGAGCACGGCAGTTCCGATGCGGCTGCCCCGGACCCACCGGTCCCTGGCCCCCATGCCAGCCTGCACCATCCTGGGATTCCAAGGCTCCGTCATCCCTGTCGCACAGGTGCATAGGAACTGTGGACCTGGCCCACCAGGTGCCAGCCAGAGCTGCCACCAGCTTTACAGGCTCCCAGGAGAGATGCTGCCTGCTGCCCACAGCCACTGGCAGGTCACAAGCCAGGGTCCCCTGAGACCCTGCACCCCGCTCTGCCACAGAGGTCAAGGGGAGGCTCCTGCCTGGTGCGAGGCCCTTTCTCAGGGAGGGTTAGACGTGTTTTGGCCACTAACACCGTGTGGGACTCTGGGCGAGCCGCCAGATTCTTTGAGTCTTGATTTCCTCACCGTCTGAATGAGTGTGTTTGCCTCTGACCCACCCTGCAGTCCTTCCCAGTCCACATAGGCTGCCGTCTGTGACCCTGTGTAGGAGTCACCTGTGAGGCCCAGAGCAGCCTGACAGGCCCCTGCGCCACAGTGAGGGCTTTTGCTTTTCCTGTGAACCACGTGGTGCCAGAAGGTACCGGAAGTTCTCACCCCACCTCCTTGCCTGCCGACCCATCACCCCAACCCTCACTCTGGGCTGACAGGGAGGAAATGCTCCCCACCTGTGTCAGGCTGGGCCTGCTCTTCAGAGCAGCTGGAGCCGGTGTGAACAGCCCTGGCTGCAGGTGGCAGTGCCAGGCAGCCAGCCAGGCAGCTCCCGGCCACGGTGGGGCAGGCCTCCTGCCGAGGGGCCCTCTGTACTTGGGTAGGTCAGGTATTGGGCTCCGCTAGGGCCCCCAGGCTGGGCAGCACGAGTCCGTGAAGCTGGTGTAAGCAGAGCCATGCAGCAGCCGTGTGTGCGGCTCAGGCTGCCTCCTGGGCCGGGCCCTGGTCAGGGCCCACTGTCAGGAAGCCATCGGGCCACAGGCCCCACTCTCCGAGATCATGGCAGGTGTGGGACAGAGACCCGAATGAGACAGTAGCTTATCATGGTCATGGTCTGCAAGGAAGCGCAGGCTGTGGGCTCCCAGCAGGTGGGCTCAGCTGACAGCCCTCATCGGGGAGTGCTGCTACTGTGCCCTCTCGGGCTTTTTAAATGGCCGGCACGGCGGGGACGATTCAGCATTTTGTTGACATCCTCATTTTACAAATGAGGAAACTGGACATTTAATGTTGGTGACCTGCCTGGCCTCTGGGGAGGGAGGAGGGAGGAGCCATTTGGAACCAGACCTGGGTGCTCCTCAACCTTTGGGAGAGCACAGGCAGCCCGAGACCCGCCCCCAAGGCATCAGGAGCCTTCGGGTGCTCCCAGCAGGAAAGGTGCAGGCACCTGGCTCTCTCGACAACCCAGGGTCAGCCTGGGGGCCACGTGCTCCTGTCTTGGGGTTGCTGACTTGGGTGGGCTCAGGAATGCTGCTCTGGGCCCCCACCACCCAGACTCCGCCAGGATCGGGGAGCGGGTGTTGGAGACAAAGGCGACCCAGCACGGGAGGCTGTCACCGCCTCCCATGCCCGCCTGTACTTGCCACCTGGTGGGAGCACCCCCATCACACGTTTTCCTCACCTGCCAGCTCCTTCTGCTGCCAGCCTGTGGGGACGGACAGGAAACCCCAACGCTGTCGCTTCAGGGTCCTTCCCTTCAAGGGTTCTGCCCGAGTCTGACCTTGTGTTTGGTTAAGGGGGGGGTGTGTGTATTTTACTTAGAAAACATTTTTTTCTTTTTAAGGAAGAAAGTGAAGTGCTGTGGGCTGGGAAGAATGCTACGGCCTCCCATGCGGGCTCCTGCAGGGCGGGGGTTGGGGGGGTGCCTAGCTGCCAGGGAAGCTCGAGTGGGGACCTCGGTGTGTCTGGTTCTTGGCTGCTCTGTGGGGCCACTGAGTCTCGGGGCGGGATGGCTCCCTGGCTCCGGGCGGCACTCCCGCTGCGTCTCTTTGCTGAGCTGGCGCTCGTCCAGCCTGTTCCCAGGAAGCGAGTTTGGGGCTCAGGAGGGCTTCCCAGTGACTATTTCAGGGGCCATGCTGGGGTCTCACAGACGGGCTGGAGTCATTGTGCCTGCCATCTGTATTACCTGTCTGGCCATTCCACCTGAGCATACCTGACCGCTGTCTCACTGTGTGTCTCCAAAGAGGATGGACATCTTGTGATACATTTTCCCTTGGTTGTTTTTTCTCATCCCCTTCCATAGGAATGGGGGGCCGACATGGAGAACCCAGGGCTGGACCAAGGGCCGATAAGGGCCCCCCTTCCTGGTCCCTTCACGGGAGAAGTCCAAGCAGTTGGCCTTTGCAGGGTGCCTGGGTCCATGCCCCTAACTCCCAGCTGCTTGATCTTGCCACCCTGCCAAGCCTTTGCTGCCTCAGACTGGGCCTTCCCATTGAGCTTGGTCCCATCACACCCCCAGGCTGTCCCAGGGTCTGAACAGGAGGTCCCAAGCTGCCCTCGCAGAGCTGGGAGCCCTAGAGGCCCCGTGCAGACTGTGGCCTGAGGCCTCTGGTCCCCAGGCAGGGCTCTGTCCTCGTTCCACAGAGTTTTCAAGCTCCTGCTGTAATTGCGGCACCCTGGGACTTGGGATCGGGCCTCCTCTCCTGAGCTCTGTCTGCCCCTGTGTTCTCTTACGTGGCTTTTCCATGCGTGGCTCAAACGCAAGCAAAGGCCTAGGGAGGCCGGGCCTGGGCCAGACCATCTGAGAAGTGCTGAGCAGAAAAGGGCAAGAGTCCCCTTCCGAGCCCAGGCCCAGAGGCTGGGCAGGCTCAGCTGGCACACGGCCACCTTCCAGCTGGCCTTGTGTACCTTCTTTCATCTGTCCGGCAGCCTGAGCCTTCCAGCCGCTGGTTTCTGTCCCTCCTTCCTGGCCCAGTGTCCTCAGGTTCCTGCGCTTCCCCCAGTGGGTACACCCCGTGGGTCCAGACAGCTCACCCCTTACCCAGGTTCTCTTTCCAGTGCCCCACACCATGGCTTCTTGCTCCTCCCTGGCCCCGCCTCCCCTCTCTGTCCTCAGCCCACCCACCTGCCCCCAGTTGCACCACCTGTTGACATTCTGTTGGTGCTTGAGGAGCCCACTGAAGTCCTGCCCTCTCCACAGAGCCTGCCCCGATGGCCTGGAACATTCTTCCCTTCCTGAGTCTCCTCAAACTGACTGGGTCTGCTCAGGCTTTTGCACACTCTGTCTGATGTCACAGAAGCGGGACTTGTGCCCTGGGAGGGCCTGCCTGGAGGACAGGGGTGCATGGCACCTCGCCTTCCGGGGGGTGATGGACAGCAGGCCTTGGTGGCCAGGGCCCCATGCTGGGCTCTAAGAGGGACACAGGGATGTAGAGGGGAGGGCCCAGAGCCTGGACTTTTCGATCTCCACATATCCTAAGGGTCATGTGAGCCTCGAGTGGTGTCAGGTGTGACTGCCCAGCACGGTCCTCGGTGTAGGCGGCTGGGGATCCTGGGCTAGTGAGGGCTAGATGCGACTGCCACTGGCCACCACGACAGGCAGGCCTACAGGGCTGGACTGCCGGGGGCCGGGGAGAGGAGAGCAGGGGACAGAAAGGTGTGTGTGAGTCTCGAATAGAGGCCTGTGTCACTTTCCCACGCAGTGCTTGGTGGTGGCCCCGAGACAGGTGGGCGGGAGCCTGGGTTCGGGCCCCGCTCCCCCGACCACTGCCACGGCCCAGGGGCAGGTGTGAGGGACACCGGAACTGAGACTTGGCTTTGTTTTTTCAATTATTTTTAAAAGTTGAGGCATAGTTCACGTAACATGACATCTGTCGTTTTAAAGGCTACAGTCAAGTAGGTCTTAGTACGCTCGCTGTATTGTGTAGCTCTCACTTCTGCGTGACCCCAGAACACCTGCACCTCCCCCAAAGGGGACTCACATCCTCAGCAGCCCCTCCCTGCTTCCCCAGCCCCCGGCGCCCCCGATCTGCTCCCTGTCTCTGTGGATGTGCCTGTCTTCAACTTGTCGTCTAAATGAAATCACACGCTGCGTGGCCCATCGTGACTCTTTCTCACCCAGCCGCGTGCTTTCAGGGGTCGCCCGGATTGCAACGCGAGCGCCTCTCGCTGCGGCTCCGTGTTGTGGCCCAGCAGCTTGTCTTCCACGGCCAGGGCAGGCTGCGCTTTGGCTATCCGTCATCTGCTGATGGGGGAGGCCTGGCTTTTGAGGTTTGGCCAAGTCCCCAAAGCCAGCATGAGGCAGCGCTGGGACCACACTTTTGAGCAGCCACCTTACTGGCCACCCTAGCTTTTGGGAACAGAGCCTTAGGGGCAAGCAGAAGCTTGCTTAGGTCCCTCTGGTGTGACTTTCCTGGAGGGAGCAGTGACACCCGCCAGCAGTAACTCGGGGAGAGAAGGCAACGGCCTTCCAGGGAAGCAGGGCCTGGAGGCCTGACAGGTGTCACGGGGGCGGCAGGTCACCATAGCCCCTCTGTCTTTCAGCATCCGCAGTGTCATGCAGAAGTACCTGGAGGACCGGGGTGAGGTGACCTTTGAGAAGATCTTCTCTCAGAAGCTGGGTGAGTCCAGTGAGAGCCTCGCCAGCCCCAAGGATGGGGGTGTGGGGGCAGGAGGACCCTGAGGCTGGCTCCCCGGAGGTTTGCCCCCTCTCATCCCATCCACTGGGGCAGGACCACTAGCGAGCCCTTGGGTGACAGCAGGGCTATGACCTGCTGTGCCGCCCAGCCCCTGGCTGTCAGCCCAGGGAGCCCTGTGAAGGGGTGGGGGCCCAGCAGTCTTCCAGAGCTGCCGGGGAAGTTCCTCCTTTGGGGTTTTTGTTTTTGAGAGTTGCAGCTTCCCCTTGGCGCAGGCCTGGCTGTTCTGGGCCGTTGGTAGAGCTGACAGGAAGGGGCGGGGCTCTTCCTGTGGCGCCTGCCTTGCTGCGGTCAGCCGCCTGGCCCCCGTTGGCACTGTTTGTGAGCAATCTGCTCGGGCCAGGCCCGGTCCTCTGTTCAGTCCTCCAGGGCCTGTCATCCAGGGCCTGATAGAGTGGGGACCTGGCCTAGGGCACGGCTGGGGCGGCTCTCGGGGAAGCAGGCTGCAGCCACACATGGCTCTGGTTCTCTGACCCACTTTCCAGAGAATGCATCTCAGCTCTGGGAGGGGAGCAGGCTGGCTTGGCTGGAGGTCAGGCTTGGGGAGTCAGTGTATAAGGAAGCATGCCACTTGGGTCCCCTGCTTGTGCTGTGTGAGCTTGGGCACGTTGCTCTACCTCTCTGAGCCTGCTGGTGCCCTTACCTGGGACCTGCTACTCAGGAGCCCCGCTCACCGGGCCTATGGGAAGGCCAGAAGTAGTGGTGCCAGTGAAGTCCCCTTGTCCCCCTGGGAAGCCCTGTTACCAGTCACTCAGAGGCACAATACTGAAGCGCCAGGCCTCCCTATTAGAGGTGATGGCCACACACTCTGGCATAGGTGCCCGGGCAGTGGGGTCACTGTCCCCAAAGAGGCATAGAAAACTACCCCGCGCTAGCTGGTCACCTAGGTTGGGCTGGAGGGTGCGGGGACCACCCCTACTTCTCCTTTGCCCTCCACCACTGCTCTGAGGCCAGGCCTCAGGCCCCCACTCTCTGGGAGGGGCAAGACCTGGCCTATCTGGGGTCTTCTCTGAGCCTTTACCACAGCCCCGTCACCTCTTCCCTCCCCTGTGGCCCATGCCCTTCAAGGCCCCATTCCCCAACCTGCCCTTCCCAGGACCTGCCACGGGGTCAATGAGCCCCGAGTTCTCATGGCTGCCACGTAACGCCTGCCTGCCACACCTCCCTAAGCCTCAGTTTCCCCAATTGGATCTGGACTCCCTGTCCACCTGTTTCTCAGGGCTGCTGTGAAAAGCAGCGAGATGGAAGGGGCCGTGAGGTTTAGGGAGAGGGGATGGCTCCTCAGAGGCTGCCTTCGTCCCCCTCCCCATGCCGCAGTGCTTGCCTGGCCTGGGTGAATCTCACGGCACAGCCTCCCCGGTGCGGGTGTCACCTCTGGGAGGAGGTGCCGGTCCCTGGACCGCAGTGAGAGGGCAGGGGGTCCAGGTGCCAGAGCCCACCCCCTGGCCTCAGCCTCACCACGGCGCCTGCCACTTCCCGGCCACCACCTGAGGAAGCAGATTCTGAGAGGCGTACAAGTGCAGTGTCCCAGCCCTGCGCCCAAGAGTCTTTAGTGTTCAGCAGCCTTCCACACTGTCTTGCCCAGCCATGGCCTGGGGCAGAGACCGCCTTCGCCCCCTCCTTGTGGAGTTCAGCCCAGGGGGAGCCAAGCCCACACTAATCTTGGTGACGGGAAGGCCTATGCGGCGGTGTGGCCAGTGTGACCCGGCACTTGTTT
The DNA here is from genome assembly GCF_022682495.2 of Desmodus rotundus. Taxonomy (NCBI): domain Eukaryota; kingdom Metazoa; phylum Chordata; class Mammalia; order Chiroptera; family Phyllostomidae; genus Desmodus; species Desmodus rotundus. The sequence goes on along the minus strand of NC_071391.1, from coordinate 4,147,714 downwards.
TTCAGGGTACCTGCTCTTCCGAGACTTCTGCCTGAAACACCTGGAGGAGGCCAAGCCCTTGGTGGAGTTCTATGAGGAGGTGAGGCCAGCCCTGCTCTGCCTGCAGAGGGGGGCCCAGGTGGGGCTTCTTTCATTGAACCTTCGGGGTGCTTGGTGTTGGCACCCCTAGGCTCTGCTGGGCCGAAGGTCACCCTCAGGGATCTCGCCCTCTAGATCAAGAGATACGAGAAGCTGGAGACGGAGGAGGAGCGCCTGGCCTGCAGCCGGGAGATCTTTGACACGTACATCATGAAGGAGCTACTGGCCTGCTCTCACGTGAGTGCCCCGGACCTGCCCACCGGCCTGGAGCCACCCGGGCGATGGGAAGGGATGAAAGGGCCCTGCAGAGAGTTCACAGCCACCTCTGTCTTCCCCAGCCCTTCTCGAAAAGTGCCATTGAGCACGTCCAGGGCCACCTGGTGAAGAGGCAGGTGCCTCCGGATCTCTTCCAGGTGTGTGCTGAGCTCATTCCCCACTGTCTCCCAACCCAGCCTGGGTCATGGTCGGCCCCCTCGGGCACAGTCACCAACCTCTGCCACCCTCCCTCCCTCCCTCAGCCGTACATCGAAGAGATTTGTCAGAACCTCCGAGGGGACGTGTTCCAGAAGTTCATTGAGAGGTGAGAGTGGGATGCATGCGGGAGGCGGGGAGGAAGAGGCCATCCTGAGAAGGGGTGTGGGTGCCGTGGAGGGAGGAGCCACCCTGCTCTAGGCCCTGGGTGAGTCTACACCCCAGTGCAGGGACTCCTAAGAGGTTAGGCCAGGTGGTCACCTGGTCCACACTCCTGCCCCTCCTGTCCCAGCACCAGGCCTGTCCCGGGGACTCTCCTGGGACCGAGGGACCATCCGTGAGCCCTTGTCTCCCACGGACTGTCTGACACCCTGCTGAGCCTCCCTGGGCCAAGAAGCATCGGGTGGTGGTAGGGGCAGACACCAAAGGGCACACTGTCCCCCTACCCCCTACCCTCATGGCCAGAACCCAGCCGATGGGTGGGAATTGTAGGCAGATTTTAGCTCGCAGTAAGAAACAGTTTTCTTAGGCCACAGTGTGGCCTAAGCCATGGCGTGAGGACTTCACAGGAAGTGAGCGCTGCGTCGCTGGAGGTGTGCAAGCAGGGACTCGATGAGCACTGTCAGTGTCGTGGTGGCATGAAGTCGGGGTCAGGCCGGAAGACCTCCTCTCCGGGCTTACCTGATCACAGCAGGAACCCCGGCAGAGGTGGCCAGGCTCTGCTCAGCTAGCGCTCAGGATCGGGGCCCAGCTCAGGGTGGCCCTCTTCCTGGGCAGTCCCAGAAGAGGACGCCGAGGCTCAGGACCCCAGGGAATGGCAGTGGAGTGGGGCAGGTCACACCTGGCATTACTCCACTTTCTGAAACTTGTCTGAGGCTAGGTTCTTCTCTCACAGCGATAAATTCACACGGTTTTGCCAGTGGAAGAACGTAGAGCTGAACATCCACGTGAGTGGGCTGGGTGGCTTTGGGAGCTGGTCCCCAGGGCTGGGCAGGTCGGGGAGTCTGCCCTTCAACCCCGGTGGGGTAGCTGTGGGGTCAGTGCCAGGTTCCCCACAGGGTGGCTCAAGGCAGGTAAGCATGTGGTGAGGGCTCCCCGGGTAAGGAGCCCGGGCAGCCTGCAGTGACCCCAGTTGTTGCCGCCCCTGCAGCTGACCATGAACGACTTCAGCGTGCACCGCATCATTGGTCGTGGGGGCTTCGGTGAGGTCTATGGGTGCCGGAAGGCCGACACGGGCAAGATGTGAGTGCCCATTTAGCCGCTGCTGGGTGGGATGCCTGAGGGAAGGGAGGGCCCCGGGGGTGCCCCAAAGCCACTGGTGCCCATGGGAGAGCTCTGGGGGCATCAGGGCCCCAGGATGCAGGTGGCAGGGTCCTCAATGGGCAGGTCCCTGCAAGGGATATGTGCCCGCTATTTATCCCGCGCCCCTGCCCCCACGCTGTCTTTGCTTCTGCTGCTTCACCCCTGGGCCTGGAGCCCCCAGCCCACCAGCACTGTCTCCTGCCCTCTCTGTCTCCATATATCAGAAGCTTGTTGTGGTGTCCGATCTTTCCCAAAGGAGCCCTGAGGACTTGCTCCACCCCTAGCCCTGGGCCCTAGAGCAGCCTTGGGCTCTGCACTGCGGGTGCCTCTGGACTAACCCCCTGCCCCCCGCCCCCCAGGTACGCCATGAAGTGTCTGGACAAGAAGCGTATCAAGATGAAGCAGGGGGAGACCCTGGCCCTGAACGAGCGCATCATGCTGTCCCTTGTCAGCACCGGGGTGAGCTGGGCGGGCCGGCCATCTGGGCAGCCTTTGGCTCTGGCACCTTGGGCTGTGCCTCAGCTGACTTCCCCCCGTCCTGTCCCCTGCCAGGACTGCCCATTCATTGTCTGCATGTCGTATGCCTTCCACACACCAGACAAGCTCAGCTTCATCCTAGATCTCATGAACGGTGAGTGTGTGTTCCGGCCCCGGGAGCACTGGGGGGAGTGTGGTGGGGACCGGGGTGGGCGCTGAGCGCTGCCTCCCTCAGGTGGGGACCTGCACTACCACCTGTCCCAGCACGGGGTCTTCTCCGAGGCCGACATGCGCTTCTACGCCGCGGAGATCATCCTGGGCCTGGAGCACATGCACAACCGCTTCGTCGTCTACAGGGACCTGAAGGTGAGCCACCAGCGGGTCCCTCCTCTCTGGGCACCTGGCACACCCAGCCTCACCCTCCCGCCCACCTGGCCATTTTCTGGATGCAAATTGTGATTGAGGGGAGGAGGTGAAGACCCTGCTGGGGCCTGGTCCCCGGACACCTATAACCCTCTAGAGTGAAGGCAGCGACCCTACTGGCACCTTGCCTGGCTGGGCACTGTCCCAAGCCACCGGAGGCCACTCACTGGCATTCCCCCACAGCCCGCCAACATCCTGCTGGACGAGCACGGCCACGTGCGCATCTCAGACCTGGGCCTGGCCTGCGACTTCTCCAAGAAGAAGCCCCACGCCAGTGTGTGAGTGCCCAGCCCTCACCTGCCTCTCCCAACCCTCTGCCAAACCTGCTCACGGCCTCTTTGCTTCCACAGAGGCACCCACGGGTACATGGCCCCTGAGGTCCTGCAGAAGGGTGTGGCCTACGACAGCAGCGCCGACTGGTTCTCCCTGGGCTGCATGCTCTTCAAGCTGCTTCGGGGGTGAGCGGGCCATCCTGAGTGGGCGGGTGGGACCGGACAGAGCAGCTCCACCCCAGCCCAGGTAGGAGGCTGGGGGAGGAGCTCATAGCTGCCTGGGCATTAGGAATGGCACCATCCTTGGCTTTGGACAAGGATCATTGATGCTGCCTGCCTCAGTTTCCCCGTTCCTGTCCTGTGACCTCAGCCTTGGCCTCTCTTGCCCAGGCACAGTCCGTTCCGGCAGCACAAGACCAAAGACAAGCATGAGATCGACCGCATGACGTTGACAATGGTGAGTGTGGGGCAGCAGCCCAGCAGGTCGGCGGAGTCCATGGCGGGCCACAGTGGGGCTGGAGACTCCCGTGTGTGGGTGTGGGTCGTGGGCTCTTGGTTCTCACCAGCAGTGACCTCAGGCCGGTTCCCACTCCAGCCTTCTGCCCTGTAGACTCCCCCTCCCTGTGCTGTCAGAGCAAACGTGGCCGCAGATGGCAGTTAGGAAGCTGGGCCTGCCTCTCCTCTGCTCTTCCTCGGCCCCTGCTAGCGTCTTACTCCCCCTTCCCGCAGGCTGTGGAGCTGCCGGACTCCTTCTCCCCCGAGCTCCGCTCCTTGCTGGAGGGGCTCCTGCAGAGGGATGTCCACCGGAGACTGGGCTGCCAGGGCCGAGGGTGAGTGCTGGGCACCAGGGCCACTGCTCAGCCAGGCCTCGGGCAGGCGGCATGCTGCGAAATCCGGGCCCCTGCTGGGGCTGCTGGGCCTGCGCCTTTGAGGAACTCACAGGTCGGGGCACAGCCAGCTGTGTGTCCAGTGTCCTTAGGGGTGCAGCTGCTGGAGCCAGCTGGGGACTGGCTTCCGGAGAGGCCCTTGTAACAAAGATGTGATGATAATGATGATGACAGCATCTTTTCGTGTTTATTAAACATTTACTAAGTGCCAGGCATGATGTTGCAAGACGTACAATACTAAAACTCACAACAGCCCTGCGGCGCGGGAACTGCTGTCCTCCCCCGTCCAGAGATGAGGAAACAGACTCAGGTTTAAGGAACTTGCCCAAGGTCACACAGCCAGAAAGTGGCTGAACCAGGAGTTAGCTGGGGCTACCTGCCCCACACCCAGACACAGCCCCTGCCCAGATGACCCAGGTCTCCCCACAGGGCCCAGGAGGTGAAGGAGAGCCCCTTCTTCCGCTCCCTGGACTGGCAGATGGTCTTCTTGCAGAAGGTAACTGGGGGCCAGGGCCAGTGGGGCACGCTGAGCCCGGGCCGGCCTGTGCTGAAGCCCAGCCCTGTGCCGTTGCAGTACCCGCCCCCGCTGATCCCCCCGCGTGGGGAGGTGAACGCTGCCGACGCCTTCGACATCGGCTCCTTTGATGAGGAGGACACAAAAGGGATCAAGGTACCGGCCTTGCCAGTCCTTGCTCCTGAGCCCTGAGCTCAGCCCGCGGTGCGTCCCCGTCCCTCCCTGCCCTTTTGAGACCCTTGGGCCAGCCCTGTCAGCTGCTAGGCCTCAGGCTCCTTGTCCCCAAATGTCCCTGTGGGTGGACCAGATCATCCTGCCTGGGGCCCATGGTGATAAATGTCCCTGCCCTGTCCCCACGGCGCAGTTGCTGGATAGTGACCAGGAGCTCTACCGCAACTTCCCCCTCACCATCTCCGAGCGGTGGCAGCAGGAGGTGGCAGAGACTGTCTTCGACACCATCAATGCAGAGACAGACCGGCTGGAAGCCCGCAAGAAAACAAAAAACAAGCAGCTGGGCCACGAGGAAGGTGAGGGTTTGTGGCTGTCGTGGGTGCCCACTGCCCACTTCAGGGAGGAGAGACAGGCTCGGGTTTCAGGAACCCAGCCAAGGTCACAGCCAGAGAGCAGCCAAACCAGGATTCCAACCCGGGCGGGGCCTCTCTCTCTCTGGCGGCAGACTACGCCCTGGGCAAGGACTGCATCATGCACGGCTACATGTCCAAGATGGGCAACCCCTTCCTGACCCAGTGGCAGCGGCGGTACTTCTACCTGTTCCCCAACCGGCTGGAGTGGCGGGGCGAGGGCGAGGCCCCGGTAAGGATCCGGGCCAGGGGCCGTGGGGCCGGGGCTGGCTGGGCTTGCCCTGTACCCTCACACCCCCTGCCCACCCCCCTACCCCCACACCGCAGCAGAGCCTGCTGACCATGGAGGAGATCCAGTCAGTGGAGGAAACGCAGATCAAGGAGCGAAAGTGCCTCCTTCTCAAGATCCGCAGTGGTAAACAGTTCGTCCTGCAGTGCGATGTGAGTGGGGGTGTGGGAGGCTGGTGGGCAGGGGTGGCGTGGGGACAGAGTGGCCTTCGGGGCACCGGGGCCACACCTGACGAACCCCTGGGCCTGTGCAGAGCGACCCAGAGCTGGTACAGTGGAAGAAGGAGCTGCGTGACGCCTACCGCGAGGCCCAGCAGCTGGTGCAGCGGGTGCCTAAGATGAAGAACAAGGCCCGCTCGCCCGTGGTGGAGCTGAGCAAGGTGCCGCTGGTCCAGCGTGGCAGCGCCAACGGCCTCTGACCCCCACCCGCCCGCCTTTTATAAACCTCTAATTTATTTTGTCGAATTTTTATTATTTGTTTTCCCGCAAAGCGGAAAAGGTTTTATTTTGTAATTATTGTGATTTCCTGTGGCCCCAGCCCCCAGGGAGGGGCCCGCTTGTCTTGGCTCCTGCTGCCACCAGCCCAGCCACTCTCCAGCAACCCTTGGCCCTGATGCCCCAGGGGGTGCCCGCTCCCAGCGTCTTCCTGTGCGGGGAGAGCAGCAGCCCCCAGCAGCCCCTGCCCCTTCCTGGGGACAGTGCCACGTCAGGCTCTGTGGGCTGTGCTCTGCGCCCGTGGCACAGTTGGGTGGCTCGGCATCCCCGCCCTGGGGGAGTCGCGGACAGGAATACTACCTGAATTTCCCCACCTCGTCCCCTCCTGTGACAGGGTCACAGCCCCTGCACTGTCCCGCCTCCGGCCAGTCGGAGGAGGAGCCCTTGTCTCCCTGCCCCCGGGGCCGCCACGGTGACTCAGACCCCTGCACCCTCACTGGGGAAGAATCCCCGCGTCACTGGCGGCCTTCCTTCCCACCTTCCCTGGACGCTGGGGCTCAGCCAGGAGGGTGGCGTCGGCAGCAGGTGCTGCTGCTGTCACCACAGCCCCGCTTTTCCTCCAGCCCCAGGCGCCCGGGCTCAGGGACCACAGAAAGGCAAATACGGGTTGTGCCACACTGGTCTAGCCTGGCCCTGAGGTCCCTCTGTCCCCAGGCTGGGCCAGGCCCTGTCCACCAGGACCACAGGGGCCAGCCTGGGTGGCCTGGCAGCACAGTGAGAGGGGCCAGTTGGGCCAGCCAGTGTGTCCCCTGGGCTGTCCAGCCCCCAGCCCCAGCCCGTCAGTGCCACTACCCACAGGGCGCCACCTCGCCCGCCGCATGCCCCCTCGCGCCCGTCGCGCTGCCCTTTGTGGTGTCGAGCCTTCTCCCCCAGGGGCTGGGTTGGCTCCCCCCCCCAGTCTGCTCACTCCCCGGGGCGTTTCTTTGCCGATTTTTGAATGTGATTTTAAAGTGGAAAAATGAGACTATGCGTTTTTATAAAAAAATGGTGCCTGACTCCTCGGCCGTGTCAGACTCTTTTGTGCCCAGTGGCCATCCCTAGCCGCCATCGGGCTGGGGCCCAAGGGGAGAGGGTTTTGCTGGTGCCAGGCCCCCCACTGCCACGGCAGGCATCCAGGGCCAGCCTTCTCCAGGGTGGGGGTGGAGGCTCCCACTCCCCCCTTCCTCCCACCCTGCAGGAGCAGACAGGATCTTCTGCCCACTGCCTGGGGAAGCAGGAGGAGGTACCCGAGTTTGGTGCTTGGTGTTGCGTTTGGTGGGAGTGAGCACCCCAGCTCACCAGGCACGGTGCTGAGGACACCGTCACGGACACACGGGCACCTCTGCCCTCAGGGCCGCAGCAAGCCTCTGGGCCCTCCTCGGCTTTCTCTGGCTGTGGCCTCCCTGCTGGCCTCACTTTGCACCTCTACTATATCTCGTCCACCAAGAGACTCTGGTCAACTTCCTTTTTAAATTTATTGATTGGTTTGAGAGAGAGAGACTGGTTTGCCATTCCTCTTATTGATGCATTTGTTGGTTGATTCTTGTATGTGCCCTGACTGGGGATTAACCCCCGCTACCATGGAGAATCTGGACAACACTCTAACCCACTGAGCTACCCGGCCAAGGCCTCTGGTCAGCTTCCTTTTCTCTGAGTCCCTGCCCTGCATCCCCCTTGGGGGATGTCTGTTGCTGCCCACCCCATGTAGGGCTCTGCTGGGCAGGGTTCAGGGACCCACCGCCGAAGCAGTGTGGCAGGTGGTGAAGGAAGGTGGCTATTAGAGGTGGAGGCTAAGGAGTCTGGGAAAAGATCTTTTTGGGTTTTTTAAATTTTATTTTTAGAGAGAGGGGAAGGGAGGGAGATAGAAACATCGATGTGCGAGGGAGACATGGATCAGCCTCTCACGCCTCCAACCAGGGACCTAGCCCACAACCCAGGCATGTACCCTGACCAGAAATTGAACCATAGACCTTTTTGCTTCGAGGGACCACACTCAACCAACTGAGCCACACTGGTTAGGGCAGAAAAGGCCTTTGAACTGGGCTTCTAGAGTTGGGGTGGGGAGGTGGGGGAACATTTCTGATTCAGGGAAGGGCCAGGCAGCTGGGAGTGCTTCAGGCTGTCCAGAGCACTGCAGGAAGGAGCCAGGCCTGGGAGGCCTTGAATGCCAGGCTCAACCTGGCCCAGAGCCCAGCGTGCACTTTGTGACTACTGAACGAAGAAGGGAATGGACGTGGAGGCTGAACTTGGATAGGCTCAGGGAGGTCCTTGCAGACCCTGGACAGGGGCTGGCGTGATGGGAGCTGGCTGTGGAATGAGTCATTGGTCACCGTGTGTGCGGGCCGCATGGAGGGAGGCAGCGAGACAGCTTCTGTCCAGGGAAGAGACGCCACTGCGGAGAGGTGCAAAGAGGCGTGATGGGAAAAGCACGGCCTAACAGGAGTGGGCGGGGCTTAGGGGTGGGGATGGGGGTCCAAGATGCCACGGGGGAGGTCCATGGAGCCATTTGGAGTCATGACAGAGGGAGGAGAGGCACCACTGTCCTGAGGGAAAGGGCGAATGTGGCTGGATCTGGTTTCAGACACACTGACTCGATAGCATGGGACACCAGGCACAAAGATGTCCCAGAGGGAGCTGAAATGCAGTCACAAAGGTGGCATCTAGGTTCTGGTGGGAACAGACAAGCCTTCAGCCAGGGAGATGCTTGATGGGGTTGGGGGTTGGGGGAGAGGAGAGGCCCTGGAAAAGGGTTGAGAGGTCAATGGAATCAGGAACCAAGGGTCAGCGGGAGGTGTGTTCACGAAGGCAGAGGTCAGAGATGCTGGGCCTGAGAAAGTCCTGATAAGGCTTGGGGAAGGGGCAGCCCATTTTAAGAAAGGTGGAGGCTAAGGAGGGCTGCCGCAGCGACAGGCAGCAGGGCCTGACTGTACAGGTCTGGGCATTCAGAGGCCTCTGCGCTGCTGTTAGACCCAAGGACATTATAGTGACCTGGTAACGCCACAGGATGGGGTGGCAAAGTGACCCTGATTGCACAGGTGCCACCTAGCCATGTGAGAGGGCAGGGTGAAAATGGCGACCAGCCTCCCAGACCAGAGAGTAGCTCAAACTTCCTAGATGAAACTATCCAGCCTCCTGCAGGACTGGGGGCACCAAGTCCTCCGACCATTTTGCCAACAGGGACACTGAGACCAGAGGGTCAGCCTTGGTCAATCTTGGCGCTGCCTCATCACCCAGCAAGACCAGGACCAGACCCCTGGCTGAAGCCCGGGTAACAAGGCCAGCGCCTGGCCAGGGCGGCCTGCACCTTGGTTCCGCTGTGGGTGAGGGGCCGGCTCTGATTTCGAAACTCTCCGTCCTCATGACACTCGCAACAAAGGTAGGCTCTGCAAAAGGGATCCACGCGGTGGGTAAAAGCCCTTCACGGTGAGCAGTCATTCACCAGGAGAGGTCTAGAGCTAGCCAGGCCTCCTCTCCCCACTCCCCAGTACTCCTGTCTCTGACTCCAGAGCCCCAGAGGGGCGTCCCCCTACATGGATGGGCTGTCTTAGGGTGCGGCCACCACCAGACGGGCTCCTGTCCCTGGGGTGGGTGTTTCATGCTAAGCTGGCCATCATTTAGAGGCATCTTGAAGGTGCCCGGGAGGCTAGCCAGCACCTCCCGCCTCTCACCCGCACTCACAGACATAGTCGGTGCCCATAGTGAACGAGGGTAGGAAGCGGGCGAGGGCTGGGTTACGAAGACAGCGGGTGAAGGGGGAAACGGGCAGGACAGTCGCAGAAATAGGGCAACCCAGAGGGAGCCGAACGGCGGCCTGCTGCGCACGCACTTCCCGGTCCCATTCTCCGCCCCTCGCCCAGCCACCCCACCCCTGGGCCCCCTCCTTCTCTTGCCGGACACGCAAGGAGGGGTCTGCGCTGGGCCTGGGACGCCCCCTGCAGGCCGCGGACGGAGCTGTAGCCAGGCCCCGCCTTCCGGACCGCCTCCTGCAGACCCTCGTTTCACCGAGGCGGGTGAACACCGGGGCCTGGCTTCTCCCGGACGCGCATAACTGCCCCGGCTGCCGGGCAGCGCCCCCGGCCCGACCCCCCCGCGCACCCCTCCGGGTGCGGTTACCATGGCTGTGGGTGGCGAGGGGCGCGAGGTCCGAGGCCCCGCCCCGGCTCAGCCCCGCCCTCCCGGCCCGCCCTCCGCGCCGCCTGCGCCGCCGCCGCCACTGCCGCGGAGGTGCCGGGGTTCAGGGGCTGCGGTGGGCGTAGCTCAGACCCACTGAAGCTGGGCCGGAGCGCCCCCGCCACGCCCGACCGGGATGCGGTGCTAAGGTCCAGCATGGCCGGCCCTGGCCCCACCTTCCCGCTTCACCGGCTCGTCTGGGCGAACCGGCACCGCGAATTGGAGGCCGCGCTGCACAGCCGCCAGGTGAGGCCCGCCGGGCACTCCGGCCGTCCTCCGGGCCCCCCAGCCAAAGCCGTGGTCTCCATCCTGAAGGCCTCTGGTCCCTGCTCAGTGCCATAGCCGCTTCCCCGCTCACCCTTCCCGGCCTGATCGAAGCCTAGGTGATCTGCCCCTCTCGCTTGAGCCTCTTGGCCTCGGCTCTCAGCGCGCGGCCTCGCGCGTCTCCCGGCTTCACACCGCATCCAGCCTCTGATCTCTCGCCGCACCACCTCTGAGCAGGCTGAGAACCGGCAGCCTGGTCCTTAACACCCGCAGCTCCACCTCTGCGTGACCAGGCCCCACCGCTGGGTCCCCAGCTCTGTCCCTGGCAGAGCACCGGAGAGGTGGGCAGGCCCTTCCCACCTGCCCCTTCCCCATCCCTGCAGGGACAACCAGGCTACCCTCTGCCATTTCCATCGCCTATCTGCCTTACTTATTTCTCATAGTGACTCCCATCCCTGCCCAGCCCAGTGGTCTTCGTATCTCTGCCTTTCCTTATTTGCCCTGTGCTGAGTGTCCCATTTCCCCCAGCATGACATTGAACAGGAGGACCCTCGGGGGCGCACCCCCCTGGAGCTGGCCGTGTCCCTGGGGAACCTGGAGTCTGTGAGAGTCCTCCTTCGACATAATGCCAACGTGGGCAAAGAGAGCTGCCAGGGCTGGGCAGGTACTGCAGAGGGCAAAGGGGTTCCCCTGAGGCTGACCATGCGGTTGGTGAGTGGCCAGGCCTGGGGTCATCGAGAGAGTGCCACTTAGCAGCTTGGTGCCCCCAGTCCTGCAGGAGGCCGTCAGCACTGGGGACCCCGAGATGGTGCAGCTTGTGCTCCAGTATCGGGACTACCAGAGGGCCACACAGAGGCTGGCCGGCATTCCGGAACTGCTCAACAAACTCCGCCAGGTACAGCAGGGTGCAGAGGTGTGGCCAGTAAGAGGGGTGAGATGCCATGGCAAGGGGCTGTGACACACTGCGTGGGGGTCACCCTGGTCATGTATGCCATGCTTGGCATCGGAAGGGAACCCAGCTTGTGCAGCATGCTTTCCCAACGCTGTTGACAAAGCCCTCTCTCTTTTGACCCCAGCCCAGGGTCATGTAGGAAAAAGGGGAGTACAGGCCCACGTGGACAAGGGTGGGCCCTTTGGGAGCAAAGTCCTTCCCAGCATTGAAGGTCTCCTAGTGCCAGAGATCTCAACAGAGCTTTAGACCACGGGCTTTCTGGTGCAAGCATTTTTTCTGGAGGGAGGATTTCATCCGACTCTACAGATGTGGCCTGGACTTCTGGAATACCTGTCCACCCCTCAAAACATGCGGGGTTGTGGCTGGAGTTGGGGCTGGAGCTGGGAGAGCACATTACCTCCTGCTCCCCAGGCCCCGAGAGGGTCCTTGTGTCCGCTTTACAGGAGAAGGTTGTGGGACCCAGAGCAGGCAGGAGCTCCCCCAAGGCCCCCCAGTGGGCCAGTGGCCAGGTTGATCCTGGCACCCAGGCCTCCAGATGCTTATAGTCGAGTGCAGGGGTGTCAAACTCATTGTCACCGGGGGCCACATCAGCTCGAGGTTGCCTTCAAAGGGCTGAATGTGATGTTAGGACTGTATAAATGTAACTGCTCCCTAACTGTTAAGTGAGAGCTTGGCCCTGCGGCTGGATAAAAACAAGGTGCCTGGCCGGATAAAACAAGGTGGAGGGCTGGATTATGCCTGTGGTTTAGTGACTTAAAGACCTTTTCAGGGCCCCACTTGGCCCACCGTCTCCTGGGTGGAGCGTGGTTGCGGTGGGGGCAGTGTGGGGCCCTGGTAGTGCATCAGGACTTGCTGAAGGGCTGGGCTCCCAGAAGCGGGGCTGCGGACAAGAAGCCACCCAGGCCCACTGGCCCCCCACATTAGGCATGGCCCTGACGGTGCTCTGGTCTATCCCAGGCCCCTGATTTCTACGTGGAGATGAAGTGGGAGTTCACCAGCTGGGGTGAGTGGGGACTGCTCGGCTCCCAGGGACCTGGGGTGGGGCCCTTGGGAAAGAATGCTGGTGACCTCTGCGCCCTCTGCAGTGCCCCTCGTGTCCAAGATGTGCCCGAGCGATGTCTACCGGGTGTGGAAGCGGGGTGAGAGCCTACGGGTGGACACCAGTCTCCTGGGCTTCGAGCACATGACCTGGCAGCGTGGCCGGAGGAGCTTCATCTTCAAGGGCCAGGGTGAGCTCTGGGCGGATTACTGCGGGTCTTGGAGAGTCTCCTGTCGCTTGTGAAGACAACGCTGTCCTTTCTGTCCCCTGTTCAGATGTGGAAACAGAGGTTGGGGGTGGAGGGGGCACAGGGGCTGAGGCCACACCCACTCGGCAGCAAGTGGCTGAGGGTACCGGGATGGCTCTCCGCCCACCGCGTGGGGCCTACTGATTCCCCCCTCACTCCCCCACTGGCTGGCAGAGGCTGGAGCCCTGGTGATGGAAGTGGACCACGACCGGCAGGTGGTTCACACAGAGATGCTGGGGCTCGCCCTGCATGAGCCAGAAGCGCTGCTGGCCGCCATGCGGCCCAGTGAGGAGCACGTGGCCAGCCGCCTCACCTCTCCTATCGTCTCTACCCACCTGGACACTCGAAATGTGGCCTTTGAGAGGTTAGTTGGGGCCTGGCCACACTGTGGACGGTGCCCTTGAGGTTCCTGCTTCAGGACTTTGGGAGGTTAAGCCCCTTGCAGGGGCTGCCCAAATGGGGGTCAGGGCCAAGTGTCCCCCTGAGACTGGTCACCTGTGCATCCTGTGGCAACCTTTGAGCTCGTACATGCCTGTCCGTACTGGAAGCTGGCTTCCTGGGGAGGAGGCTAGGTCAGGGTGTCCCCAGTTCCTTGACTCCTGACCTCACATTTTCCCATAAAAACAGGGTTCAGGCTGTGGTTCAGGGCAGCTGTTTGCACCCAAGTCGGCTCCTCAGTGCACGGCTGTGCCTGGGCCAGAGTCCTCAGTGCGCAGCCTCCAAACCCGACTCTCCGGGCCAGTGTCATTTCTGGGCCTGCATGTGCCCCAGTTCCAACAACAGACTTCAGAACCACTTAAAAGGGAAACCAGTTTTACTGAGATATAATTTTCATATACCATCCAGTTCACTTGTTTCAAGTGTACAGTTGAGTAGTTTTTAGGACATTCACAGATACGTGAATTTTAGGGCATTTCAATTTTAGGGCATTTCAGTTTTAGGGCACCTCATCACCTCAGAAAGAAACCCCGAAATACCTATCGACCCCATCCCCTGATCCCTCACCTCCATCCCTAAGCAACTACTGATCTGCTTTCCGTCTCTCTAGAGTTGCCTGTTCTGGACATTTCCTGTGAATGGAATCATATAATATGTGGTCTTTTGTAATTTACTCCTTTCACTTCGCATAATGTCCTCAGGGTTCATCCAAGTTGTAGCATATAGCTACTTTGTTCCGTTTTATGGCTGAATAGATGAATATTTTATTCATGTTTTGTTTATTCATCCGTCCTTCGACAAACGTTAGAATTACTTCTGTTGTTGGACCATATGAAAAATGCTGCTATAGACATTAGTTGTATGGATCTTTGCATGGACGTATGTTGTGATTTTTCTTGGGTATATACACCTAGGAGTGGAATCTCCGGGTCACGTGGTAACTGGATGTTTAACTGTTTGAAGAACTGCCAGGCTGCTTACCAAAGGGGCTGCAGCATTTTCCATTCCTGCCAGCCGTGTGTGAGGCTTCCAGTCGCTGCACATCCTCCCCAAGCCTTAGCATTCACTCACTTACTTAGTTTGGATTTTAACCATCCTATCGGGTGTGCAGCAGGATCTCATTGTGGTTTGGATCTGCATTTCCCTGGTGACTACTGATGCTGAGCATCTTTTCACATGCACTTTGGCCACTTGTGTGTCTTCTTCAGAGACGTGTCTGTTCAGACCCTTTGCCCATTTAAAAAAATGGGTTATCTTTTTATTATGAAGTTGTAAGAGTTCTTTACAAATTCTACACATAAGTCCCCTATCAGATAAATGATTTGCAAATATTTCCACCCATCCTGTGGGTTGTCTTTTCATTTTCTTGTTGAAACACAAGAAATACTTTGAAACACAAAAGTTTTTAATGTTCGTGAAGTCCAGTTTACTTATTTTTTTCTTTTGTTGCTTGTTATGTTTTGTTGCTTATAAACTTTTAGATTCATATCAAATAATACTTCACCAAATCCAACCAAAGTCATGAGGATTTTCTCCTGAAAGTTTCATAGTCTTTGCTCTTACATTTAGGTCTTTGCGCCACTTTGAGTTAATGTTTATATATGGTGGGAAGTACAGGCACAACTCCATTCTTCTGCATGGGGCTCTCCAATTGTCCCAGCACAATTAATTTTTTTATTTTTAAAATATTTTATTTATTTACTTTTAGAGAGAGGGGAAAGGATGGAGAAAGGGAGACATGGTTGTGTGGTTGCCTCTCGCACGTCCCCCACTGGGAACCCAACCCATAACCCAGGCATGTGCCCTGACTGGGAATCGAACCAGCAACCCTTTGGTTCTCAGGCCGGCACTCAATCCACTGAGCTGCACCAGCCAGGGCTCTTTTCTTTTTTTAAAAAAAATGTATCGGTTGACTTGAGAGAGAGAAAGAAACATTGGTTTATCCGCTTATTTATGCATTCATCGGTTGCTTCTTGTATGTGCCCTGACTGGGGCCTGAACCCACGACCCTGGCGTATCAGGACAACGCTCCAACTGCCTGAGCTACCCTGCCAGGGCTTGGGTTTCTTTTATTTCTTTTTCTTGCCCAGCTGTTTTGGCTAGAATCTCCAGGAAAGTGTCGAACAGAAGTGGCAGGAATAGACATCCTTGTCGTTTCTGACCTTGGGGGACAGGAACTCAGCCTTCCACCATTAAGTGGGGGTGCCCTTTATTAGGTTGTGGAAGTTTCCTTCCGTTTGTTCTTGGTTAAGTGGGTTTTTTTTTTTTTATCATGAAAAGGATTGGATTTTGTCCGATGCTTTTTTCTGTGTCTGCTGATAGATAGGATCCTGCACCTTGAAAACATTCTATTGCTGTGTGTTCTATCAACTTGATTTTCAGCTGTTGAGTCAACCTTGTACTCCTGGGGTAAATTCCACTCGGTCATGGTGTATGATTCTTCTCGTGTGTTGCCGACTCGGGTGGCTAGTGTTTTATACTCGTGTAATGAGGGGTTTGGTCTGCAGTTGTCTTGCGATGTGTCTGGGTTTGGTATCTGGGCAGTGCCTCACAGGATGAGTCAGGCAGCGTTAGCTCCTTGTGTGTGTTTTTGCAAGAGTCTGTGAATAATTGGCGTTCGTTTTTCTTCAGTGTCCGGTGGGATTCATTGGTGAAGCCCTCTAGGCCTGGGCTTTTCTTTGTGAGTAGTTATTTTATTACCACTTCAATCTCTGTACTTTTTACAGGTCTATTAGGTTATTTCTTGAGTTTGTTTTGGCAGTTTTTGTTCCTTTAGGATTTGTCTGTTTATCGAAATTACCAAATTTGTTTGGGTACAATTGTTCGTTGTATTCTTTTATAATCCTTTCTATTTCTGTAGTGTCAGTGGGAACGGCCCCTCCTTCATTCCTGGTTTTAGTAGTTTGAGTCTCGTGTCTTTTCTTGGCCAGTCAGTCTAGCTGAAGGTTTGTCAATTTGGTCAGTCTTTTCAAAGAACTAGCTTTTGGTTTAATTGATTTTCTCTATTGTTTTTCTATTCTGTATTCATTAATTTTCACTCTCACATTTATTATATTATTTCCTCCCTTCTGCTTGCTGTGGGTTTCGTGTGCTCTTTTCCCAGTGTCTTAGTGTGGAAGGTTCGGTTATCGATTTGAGATTTTTTTCTTTCTTGATATCGTCATTTACAGCTATGAATTTCCCTCTAAGCACTACTTTAGCAATGTGCCCTAAGTTTTACTATGTTGTGTTTTAATTTCCATCCATTTCAAAGCATTTTCTGACTTCCCTTTTGATTTGTGCTTGGACCCTTTGGTTATTTAGGAGTGCATTGTTTGCTTTCTGCATATTTGTCAGGTTCCCAGACGTTTGTTTCTGTTGTTGAATTCTAATCGCATTCCATTGTGATTGCAGAACACGCGTGGTGTGACGTCTCTCCTTTAAATTTCACTGAGGCTCCTTTTACGGCCTAGCAGGTGGTCCACCCTGAAGAATCCGTGTGCCCCTGCAGAGCACGAGTCTTCTGCTGTCGTTAGGTGGAGCGTTCCAAGGAAGTCTGTTAGGTTCTGTTTAGAGTGGTGTTCAGGTCTTCTGTTTCCTTGTTGATCTTCTGCCTGCTCATCCTCTCCATTAATGGGGGGGAGGTATTGAAGTCTCTAACTATTATGTTGAATCAGACATACTTTTATTTTCAACTTTTTATTATGGAAAATTTCAAACATATATGAAAGAAGAGAGAATATTATGATATACTCATTACCTAATTTCAACATTATCAACATTTTGCCAATCTTGTTGAATCTGTCCTTCCTGACCTTTTTCCTTTTTGTCTGGACTGTTTTAAAGATTTTATTTATTTATTTTTAGAGAAGGGGGGAGTGGGGGAGAAAGAGAGAGGGGGAAACATCCATGTGAGAGAGAAACATTGATCGGTTACCTCTCACACATGCCCGACGGTGGACGTAACCCAGGCATGTGCTTCGACCAGGAATCAAACCAGCGACCTGCTGCTTTGCGGAACGACGCCCGGCTAGCTGAACCACACTGGTCAGGGCCCCCTGGCCTGTTTTGAAGCGCATCCCAGATGGCATATCATTTCAACAGTAAATGTTTTGCACGTGACTCTGACAGATAGGGACGTCATTGTACCCAGCCCCATTGCCATTATCATGCCTAACAAAACTGACAGTGATTCCTCAGGACTTTCTAGTCCCCAGTCCTTGTTCAGTTGTCCCAGCTGGCCTGTTGCTCAACCCCTGCAGTCTCACAGTGAGAAGGCTAATTGGAAGGGGTCTTTGGAAGGGAAGGCTGTGGCTCGGGTTGGCGGGGTGGATCCTCATGAGCTTCTGTTTCATCTGTTTCAGGAACAAATGTGGTATCTGGGGCTGGCGGTCTGAGAAGATGGAAACCGTTAGCGGCTACGAGGCCAAGGCAGGGGAGGCTAGAAGTGGGGGCTGGGGTGGGAGGCGAGGCCCGGGAGCTCTACTCCTTCTCCACGTCCACTGTGTGGAAGGAGAGACAGAGGAGCTGTGAGCTCCGGAAGCCCAGTGCGGCCCTGGGACTCTGTGGGCCCAAGCACCCAGCCCCTGCTGAGCACGTGGGGATCACCTACAGCATGGGTCCCCACCCAGGGTCCCAAGAGGAAACCAGGACCATTTCCCCCTCATTAGTGACTTCCTGGGGTTCAGACCCTGCCCCTTTCTCCAATGTGGGGAGCGAGGTCTCATCTGTTGTTCCTGGGGATAGCAAGACTTGGGTCCTGTGCTGGTGAGGCTGAGTGTGGGGAACAGTCTCTGAGCCCCCAGCGCCCCCTGTGCTCCCCTGCTCTCCAGGTGTACAGTGCCACCAATGTGGAGCTGGTGACACGCACGCGCACGGAGCACCTGTCTGATCAGGACAAGTCGAGGAGCAAAGGTAAACTCAGGTGCGCCTGCCTGCTGCCCAGTCACACCATGTGGTGGGTCACCTGGGTCTGGGAGGGCCAGTGTATCCGGAGAAGCTGGGAGGTCATCCCATTCCCGCCTGTTCTGTCTCCCACCTGATAGGAGGCTCCCAGGGTGAAGGGTGGGTGGGGACAGTCTGGGAGCAGTGGCCCAGAGTCCCCTGATGGGCCCCCACCCTTCTCCTTAGGGGGAAAGACTCCATTCCAGTCCTTCCTCGGGATGGCCCAGCAGCACTCCTCCCACAACGGGGTGAGCGGAGGCCAGGGGCGGGGCCGGGGCTGCTGGGCAGGGCCGGGCAGGCGCCATCCTGGGCGCTAAGCCAGGTCCTGGGGCCCACCCAGGTCCCTGTGCAGCAGACAGCCAGCCCCACCAATCCCACAGCCATTTCCCCGGATGAATACTTTGACCCCAACTTCAGCCTGGAGTCGCGGAACATTGGCCGCCCCATTGAGATGTCCAGCAAAGTGCAGAGGTGAGGTCTGGGGGCTCCCTGGGGACTTCCCTCAACGACAGGGACCCTGCCTGGCCTTCCTAGTTCTAACTGACTCCTGTCACAGATGGGCCCACTGGAGTGGGGGACCCGCTCACTCAGCTGACATCCCTCTAGACTCCACACTCCTTGGGGACAGGAGCCAGGTCTGTCTTAGCCGTGGTCCTCGGCACCCAGCTTGGGGCTTGGCCCAGAGCACTGGTTGCTCCCCTTTGGGGAATGAGTGAACGAATGGGTGAGCAACACCACCCAGGTATGGTTTTCTATTCAGTTTAAGGAGCACTTGCTAGGGGCCAGCTTGGAGCAAAGTGGGAAGGCCCATAGCCCTACCATCTCCTGGCTTTATGGCCCTGGAGAACTTAGTCTCTAGTAAATGAGAAGTCACACGTGGCCACCTGCTCGCAAGGGTGCCATGAGGGTCTGATGAGCCGTGACATAGAGCTTACAATGGGCCCAGCACCATCCCAGGGATCTCATGTGACTCTCTCAGCCACCCAGTGCATTCGAAGCCCAGCAGTCCTGGCCCGTGGGCTGTGCTGGGCCCACAGGTACTGCAGAGTGGGAGGTGCTAGCCAGCTGCAGGCTGAGGAGGACAGGGCTGCGAGGCCGGACTGAAGCCGGCAGCCCAGCCTTGCCCTCACCCAGACAAATGGAGCTGGCACAGACTGTCATGGCTCCAGCCTGAGCCCAGGGCCTGGGAGCAGCTCGGGTCACAGGGTCAGAAGGACACGAGCTCTTGGGGGAGGCAGGCAGGGGAGGCTGAGCGGAGAAGAGGGTACTCCAGGCCAGGCGAAGGGCAAGAGTAAAGGCAGGTGTCTGCAGTGGGTGGGCTGTAGCAGAGAGGCCACCAGAGGTTCCTTTACCCGCGCCCTATGGTTGGCTGGGCAGATTCAAGGCAACACTGTGGCTGAGCGAGGAGCACCCGCTCTCCCTGGGTGACCAGGTGACGCCCATCATTGACCTGATGGCCATCAGCAACGCTCACTTTGCCAAGCTACGCGACTTCATCACCCTTCGCCTCCCGCCCGGCTTCCCGGTCAAGATTGGTGAGCAGGTGGCCGGGAGGCAGGGGGGCCTCGGGCAGCTCTAGGGAGTGGGGTGGATGCAGCTGCAGGTCCAGGCACAGGTGGGTCTGTGGCTGCAGTGGCTCAGGCGTGGCTATCTCCTCACAGAGATTCCCCTTTTCCATGTGCTCAACGCCCGCATCACCTTCAGCAACCTGTGTGGCTGTGACGAGCCCCTGAGCTCTGTGTGGGTGCCAGCCCCTGGCTCTGCTGTTGCAGCTTCAGGTACTACTGTGGAGGAAGGGGCCACACGGCTTGCTGCTATCTGGGTCCTGGGGTCTGAATGTGGCCCCTCTGCCACCCCAGGGAGCCCTTTCCCGTGTGAGGTGGACCCTGCTGTGTTCGAGGTGCCTGAGGGGTATAGTGTGCTGGGCGCAGAGCGCAGCGAGCCCCTTCGAGATGAGGACGACGACCTGCTGCAGTTCGCCATCCAGCAGAGTCTGCTTGAGGCAGGCACAGAGGCGGAGCAGGTGGGGCGCAGGCAGGGCTGGGCCCTGGGTGTGGGCAGGGGTGGCAGGGGTGACAGCTCTGGGCTCTGGCTGCTACAGGTGACTGTCTGGGAAGCCCTGACCAACACCCGGCCTGGCACTCACCCTCCTCCCCAAGCCACGGCGTATGAGGAGCAGCTTCAGCTGGAGCGGTGAGGTCCTCTGGGACCTACTAGGTCCATGTCTCAGCCATGCCCTCCCTCTGGGACCTGCTAGCCAGGAGGTCCTTGGCTGGTGGGGGCAGGTAGCAGGGAGGTGCTGGTTCCACCAGTGTCACTGCCCACCACCGAAGGTGGCATGTGGGATGGGAAGAGAGGTCCAACTTGTCTCCTCTCTGGTCTCCCAGGTCCCAGCTACCCTGTCCTTTAAAGCCATGTCCCAGCCCTCGGCCTCCTCCCCAAGTCTTGGTGCTCACCGGTCTCTTCTCCCTGTCACATCTTTCCGGGAAGGGCCCTCCAGGAAAGCCTGCAGATGTCCACTGAACCCGGAGGCCCAGGATCCCCTCATAGGACGTCCCCAGCCCCAGCCCCACCAAGCTTTGAGGAACAGCTTCGCCTGGCCCTGGAACTGTCCTCGCGGGAACAGGAGGAACGGGAGCGGCGAGGACAGCAGGAGGAGGAGGACCTGCAGCGGATCCTGCGGCTCTCGCTCACAGAGCATTGAGCGCCCAGCCCCTGGGAGGGCTGTCCGGGCCACTCCCCCACCCGCTTTTGTAACTTATTTATTTATAAACTGTCTGCTACTGAGTTTGCGGCCTGGAGCCCTGGGGGTGGGCTTGCATTGGAGACCAAGAGGGAAATAAAGAGACCTTCAGCAGCAGGCTTCCTTGCTCAATGTGGGGGAGGCTGAGGGGAGACAAGGTCGATGGCCTCAGACCTGCGTTCAAATCCTGGCTGCGACCCCCTCAGCTTTCTGAGCCTCAGTTTCCTCAGCTGTAAAATGAGACCACTTTCCACCCCCCACTCCCTCAGCCACCTGGAGGGTAAAATGAGTCAACATGTGTCGAGTACCCATACAGAGCGGCACTTCATTAAACTCAGCTCTCCTGAGCCCTGTCCCGCTTACTGGAGACCCAGGTCCCCCCTGCTACCCGGTCTCACTTCTCCAGAACCCACTCGTGCTCCTGTCAGGAGGGGGAGGGGCTGGGCTTCCGGACTCTACTTACAGCCAGAGGTCCCAGCACCCCAGGCCTGGGTTCCTGCTCTGAGTCCAGAGTATTCTGTGGGAGTGCTCAAGGCAAGTCACTTCCGCCTGTGACCTGCTCAGCCCTGCCCTGCTCACCTCCCAAGGTGGCCCTGAGGATTCCCGTGAGCCTCAGGGGTTAGTCCTAAAGCCCTGCTGACTTCCCCTGAAGCTCTGCATGTCTCCCAGTGATTCGTGCCGACAGTTGCAAGCACCAACCAGCATGGAAAAATACGTTTGCGGTACTTAAGAGCCACTCTGATTCTCAGACCTGTGTTCCCGGCCCCTCTTTCCGTCGGCCCAACCTCCGCTGGGTGATAGACCCGCTGCGGCCCAAAGCGGAGCCCAGGTGACCTAACTGGGCGTGGCAGGAACGGAGGTGTTTCCTGGGAGGAGGGACCGAACCTTCCGGCCCCTTCCCTGCAGGTCGAGGGGCTCCGCACCTGCGCCCCGCCCCCGACTCCGCCCCCAACCTGTTTGCTGTGTGGGGGCGAGGCGGGTAGAATCCTAGGAGACGCGAGGGGCGGGGCGGCGGCTGCTTAGTGCCGGCTACGCTGGCCGGGCTGGACGAGCGTCTGGCCCTTTAAGGGCCGCCCCCAAGGAGGTGCCAGGCCCTGGTGGCTCCCGTCTCTCCTTCCTGGTCCTGCAGGGCAGGGACTGTCCTGTGGCTGTGGGAGGGCTCTGTGCCCAGTGCCAGCCCGGTTGTCTCCCACCTGACCCCATGGCTCTGGTCACAGTGAGCCGCTCTCCCCCGGCCAGCGGCTACTCCACGCCTGTGGGGCCCCCGGTGAGTTTGCCATGGTGCTGCCCACGTAGTTGGCGGCCAGCTGGGCCCGGGGGAGCGCGCCCCGCCTACGCACAACCACCCCTCGAGGCTGCGGGTGTGGGGAGGTGGACCCCAGGTTTTAGGCTGTAGGGGATTGGGGGCGGGGAGGGGGCTCGAGGCTCCCAGGAACTTTGACCAAGGCAAGACCATGAGCGCTGACCGCCAAAGCAGCCAGCAGAGGCCCTGTCCCTTTCTGGCCCAGACCTGTGCCAAACCCTAGTATCCCGCCCACCTTTATCCCCCTGCTGCCCTACCTGGACTTGGGTCCCAGCTCCCCCAGCGCCTCTGGGGGGAGTAGACTGGGGTGAGAAGGGTAACTGACGCCTTTTCTGGTTCACTCCCCACAAGGGTGGGCGGGGCGGCAATTCCTTCCACCCCGCACCCCCCAACTCTGTCCTGGGGCCAACTTTCCCAGCAGGACCAGGCCTCCAAGCGCAGAAGCCGGCTCCAGCGAAGGTGAGCATCTCCCTGAAACCTCCATCTAGCCGCCAGACCTGGCCCCTGCCCTCATGGAGGGCTTGGCTGTCAGCCAAAGCCAACTGCCACATACATGGGGCGATGTTGCCAGTGGGCATGGCCGGCAGCTCTGGCCTGGCTGCCTTTGCTTTCATTTTCCTGCTGATCAGATGGGGTTCCTTTAGCCCCTCTCCTAGACCCTGGCTCAGGCCAGTGGTCACAAGCCAAAGAGCAGGATGGGGCCACAGGGCCAGAGGACTCCTGGGTCCCCGTCAAGTTTACAGTATCTTCTGAGTTTGGTAGGTGGCAGGGGAAAGGGAGCGACATGCAGTCCCCTCAGACAAGAGTGGATGAACTGGGGTGCTCGAGAGCCTCCAGGACAGTGCCTCTCGAAGTGTGGAGGCCACACCACTGGGCACTGGTCGGAAATTCACTTTCTCAGGCCTCCACACTCCGTACCTGCTAACCCAATGCAGGTGGGGCCCAACACCTGTTTTAATGGGCCCTGTCCAGGGGATTCTGATGCACCCCTGTCCTAAGGATTTCCCCGCTGCCCTGGCAGGCAGAGCTTTGCAGTGCTCCATGGGGCCGTCCTGGGACTGCAGGACAGAGGGGACAATGGAGATGCAGCCGAGCCTAGCCCCCAGCCGCAGGAGGAGGAACCCTTGGGTGAAGAGCAGCTCCACAGGGACCAGACAGACAGTGGGCATGGGCCCCAGAGTCCCCAGAAGCAGGAGCAGAGTCAGCATCTTCATCTCATGGTGGAGCTGCTGAGACCGCAGGATGACATCCGCCTGGTGAGGGGCCCTCCAGAGACCTCAGAGGGGGAAGAGAGCCACCCCTGGGGTGGGGGGAGGAGAGGTCCAAATGGAGCCAGTGTGTGTGTCTTTGGGGAGCATTGGTTGAGGGAAGGGAGCACCCTTGAGAGTGAGGGGGTTACCCCAACCCTGGCAACCATGCTAGAGTTGTTCTAACAGGGTGAGGGCATCTTCAGGTCTCTGAAGGGCTGGGGAAGGACGAGGAGGTTTGTTCTGAGCCCTGGGGAGGGGGGCCCAGTTAGGCCCAGGAACCAGGGTTGCAGGGGGCTGGGTTTCTGTGCAACCGCAGCAAGACCTTCCTGACCATGTGAGTTGCCCATAAACAGACTGGCGCTCGGGGGCCTGCTGAGCACCCACCAGGAACGAGTGTGTGGGAGGGGCCGAGTGGGCTGGGGCACAGGGGGAGTGGGAGGGCTAGTTCCCAGCTACCTGTGGGACATCTCACTGCAGCAGAACGGGAAAAAGAAGGCACAGTTAGTCTTTCCTGAAGCTGAGTTAATTCCACAGTAACACCATCTTTTATTGTGAGATTGTGTTCTTAGTATTTCTTTGGTGAGAAACATTTCTGGAATGAAATGATGGTAAGGGCAAGTGAAAGGGTTATTTTAAACCTCCTTCCTGGGCTGAAATAAAAAATGGGCAGTCTTTATTAGACTTCTTCCTTTTTTTCCACACACACACACCCTTTAAGAAAAATATTCTAAAACATTTTGTGGTACCATGAAATCCAAAAGTTGGGAATCACTGGAATGTAACCACGGAGCTGGTATCTGGGAAGAAGGGGATGGGCATGGAGGGAGCAGGCAGCACCCTCTGTTCCTGGCTCGGTGTGTGTCAGGTGGGGGTGGGGGCGCAGGGCCCTCTGAGCCACTGTGACCCTGGGCCTCTCTCTCCCCACCTTCCCCAGGCAGTCCAGCTGGAGGCAGCTCGGCCTCCCCGGCTCCGCTACCTGCTGGTAGTTTCCACAAGAGAACATGTGAGCCAGGATGAGACGGTGCTCCTGGGAGTGGACTTCCCTGATAGCAGGTGGGAGCAGGGAGAGGAGGGGGCGCGGCAAGGAAGTGAAGTGCTGGGGGACAATGGCTTTTCCTCTGTGTCCTGCCAGCTCCCCCAGCTGCACGCTGGGCCTGGTCTTGCCTCTCTGGAGTGACACACAGGTGTACCTAGATGGAGACGGGTAAGAGGTGGTAACCGGAGCGAGGAGGGGCCGGAGGGTGTAACGTATGGGATGGGGGCGGGGAACTGGGGAGCTGCTGCAGAATGTCAGGCTGGGTGTCTGGGGCCTGGGCCTGCTCTCAGCTCTACTTCAGATTTGCTGTGATCTTGGGCAAGTCACTTAACTTCTCTGAGCTTCAGCTACCCCATATTTGGCACAAGGGCTTATTTTGAAGCTCAAATGATTACATATTTTGAGGGCCAGCCTAGTGGGTGGGCCTCTTAAAGGCTCTGTCCCAGGGCCTGGAGTGGGGTCCCACCCCTGCCTGGTCTCCCTCAGGGGCTTCAGTGTGACGTCTGGTGGGCAGAGCCGAATCTTCAAGCCAATCTCCATCCGGACCATGTGGTGAGAGCTGGGGCGGTCCAACCTCGGGCCGGTCTCTCTTCAGAGGTGGCTGCAGGGCCCGGGTGGGAGCATCAGGGAGGGCAGTGTGACCCAGCCCATCCTCTGTCCCAGGGCCACGCTCCAGGTATTGCACCAGGCATGTGAGGCGGCTCTAGGCAGTGGTCTTGTGCCAGGCGGCAGTGCCCTCACCTGGGCCAGCCACTACCAGGACAGACTGAGCTCTGACCAGAGCTGTCTCAATGAGTGGATGACCATGGCCGACCTGGAGTCTCTGCGGCCTCCCAGCGCTGAGCCTGGCAGGTCAGTGTAGGGAGGGGAGGAAAAGGGGGGGGTGCCATGGCAGAGTAGGGAAGGGGCCCGTAGACTGATTGGCTTGGCTCCCAGGTCTTCAGAACAGGAGCAGATGGAGCAGGCGATTCGGGCTGAGCTGTGGAAGGTGCTGGACACCAGTGACCTGGAGAGCATCACCTCCAAAGAGGTAGGCAGAGGGCCGGGCCAGGGCGGAGCTGGGCCTGGACAGGGCGGGGGGACCCTCCATCTGGGGGCCAAGAGTCTTCCTCTCTGTGGAGCCTTCCCACCTAGCTTTCCTCCTCTCCGAGTCAATCCCGGATGCTTGGCCTCAGCTCCTTGGTCTAGATGGGATGGCTGCTGTCCTCAGAAGCCCTGGAGGGAAGGGTGAGGCATCAGTCTCCTTCCTGCCTGCAGATCCGCCAGGCCTTGGAGCTACGCCTGGGCCACCCTCTCCAACAGTACCGCGACTTCATCGATAACCAGATGCTGCTGCTTATGGCTCAGCAAGACCGGGCCTCCCGCATCTTCCCCCACCTCTACCTGGTGAGCTGCAGGGTGAGGGGTGGGAGGTAAGGACCACATAGCTGGGGCAGAGGGAGACCGGTGCTCTCTGCCTGTCCACAGGGCTCGGAGTGGAATGCAGCAAATCTGGAGGAGCTGCAGAGAAACAGGTAGGGTCCTGAGCCCCCTCAGAACTGCCCACCTTCTGTCAGCCCCATGCTTGGCCACTCCTTCAGGCGCCACCTGGTCAGAAACCCCCAGACTCCCTTTGGCAGCTGCCAACTCAGCTTCCAACTCTGGCCCTGGGGCCCTTCCTCCCCTCAGCACGGACTTGGGCCAGAACAGCCACTGTGCTGGCCTGCTGGCAGCTCCCTGGCCCACTCTCCTCCCTCCCCACGCTGTAAAAGGCAGGTGGAGGTGCCCCTCTCCAGGGGCCCCTGGCTGCCTGCTCCCATGCATTTCTGTCATTTGTCCACCATGGGCTAGTGGGAAACCTGTTAGGGGCCCTGTCACCCAGCTGCTGCAGCCCCATCCAGTCTCAGCTGCGCTCAGAAATTGCTCTCAAGCTGACTTCTGAGACTATCAGAAGGCTCAGTGCTGCAGGCCACCCTAGCAGCCACCTGGACTGGAGGGGAAACAAGCACAGTGGGCGAAGCAGTCGGCTCAGGGTCAGAGTCTTCTCCTCCCCCCAGCCCTGTGCCGTCCCCCACTG
The DNA here is from genome assembly GCF_022682495.2 of Desmodus rotundus. Classification (NCBI taxonomy): domain Eukaryota; kingdom Metazoa; phylum Chordata; class Mammalia; order Chiroptera; family Phyllostomidae; genus Desmodus; species Desmodus rotundus. The sequence continues at coordinate 4,121,526 of NC_071391.1, read as the reverse complement.
GACTCAGAACCAAGAACTAAACAGAAACACCCAGGTCCGCCAGGTCTGCTGGCCAGTGGGCCAGGGGCACCTGGCCACGTCAGCCTGGCCTCACACTCCCTGCTGCAGGGTCAGCCACATCTTGAACATGGCCCGGGAGATCGACAACTTCTACCCTGAGCGTTTCACCTACCACAACGTGCGCCTCTGGGATGAGGAGTCAGCCCAGCTGCTGCCTCACTGGAAGGAGACACACAGCTTTGTGGAGGCCGCGAGGTCAGGCTGTCCCCACCCCAACTGCCTGCCCCACCCCAGGGTCAAGAGCTCCCATGCCCTCCTCCTGGCTGCTCTGGCCCTCAGGATCCTTCCTTCCTTCCCTGGTTTGGAAATGAGTCTGCTGCCTGCCCTGCCCTCACACTTCAGGGGCCCTCACAGAGAGGGAGCAGGGAAGGGGGGCTGACCGTGTCCCGCATCCACAGAGCACAGGGCACCCGAGTGCTAGTCCACTGCAAGATGGGCGTCAGCCGCTCAGCAGCCACAGTGGTAGCTTATGCCATGAAGCAGTACGGCTGGAGCCTGGAGCAGGCTCTGCGCCACGTGCAGGAGCTCCGGCCCATCGCCCGCCCCAACCCTGGCTTCCTGCGCCAGCTGCAGACCTACCAGGGCATCCTGACTGCCAGGTACAGAGTGGAGGGCAAGGGGGAGACCAGTGGTGGAGGTGGCTGCTGGGGATGGCTACTGGGTCCCTCAGAGCTGACTCAGGGCCACCTTCTCACAGCCGGCAGAGCCATGTCTGGGAGCAGAAAGTGGGTGGGGCCTCCCCAGAGGAGTCCCTGGCCCCCGAGGTCTCTACACCACCGTTCCCACCTCTTCCGCCAGAACCAGGGGGCAGTGGGGAGGTGATGGCTGTGGGGTTGGAGGAGAGCCAGGCATCCGCAAAAGAAGAGCCTGGGCCAAGGCCCCGCATCAACCTCCGTGGGGTCATGAGGTCCATCAGCCTCCTGGAGCCCCCCCCAGAGCTGGAGAGTGCCTCAGAGGCTGGTGACCTGCCAGAGGTGAGGCTGGGGCTAAGGGGGGAACCTAGGCTGAGGGGGGGTCGGGTCCAGCAGGAGAATGGGGCAGGTGGCAGGAGGATGAAGAAAGACCAGGACTGGTGCTCAGCTTTCAGTCCTAAGCAAGGGGCGCCTGAGTGGGGGGGACCACACCCTAGGCAGCTCCCTTTGGTCTCCTCTAGCAGCAGAGCAGACCTAATGAGGGCAAGTGAGCACTGCCTTCCGTGGGAGCTGGAGAGCAATTGTGGGACCAGGGGCACCCGGGGGACTCCCTGGGAGCCAGCCCCAGGCTGGAGGCTGCAGGCAGCTGTCAGCCTGACAGAAGGATTTGCTCCCTAAGGGACAGGGCTGCCCCGCCATGCAAAAGCATCCTGCCCAGGCCAGGAGCTAGACCACTGACTGCTGACCCTCGATGGGGGCAGATGAAATGATCTCGGCAGCCCCTCCCAAATCTGAGAGGCAACACGTTAAGGGGGAGGTGCAGAGGGGTTATAGCACCAATGCACCCAGAACCCTGGCTGGCCAGGGGGATGGAGGGCTCATCTCACAGAGGAAGGGGACGTTTGGGAGAGCCTCCCTGGAGGGGTTGGCACTGGGTGGGGAAGGATGGGGAAGGATGGATGGTCGGTGGATGGGTGTGTGTGCTCTTAAAGGCAGGGTGTCCTCACTGCACACCCAGCTCAGGGCCCGGAACCTGGAAGGTATTTCTCAATTGACTGTCCAAAGGCAGAGGGTTTGAGAGGAGGAGATGAGGGCCTCAGTGGCATGGCAGGTGCAGGGGAGCTGAGGAGGCTCCTGGGCCAGAAAGAAGCTGTAGACAGGTGAGGGCTGAGACTCGAGGGCACTGGGGTTAGGATGTTGTCTTCCCTCCTAGGGAAATGTGACTCATGAGTAGCTCAGTTTTTTGGTACTCAGTCAACAAACAGTCTGCACTTGCCCTTTTCCAGGCCCTGTGCTCCATGACCTGTCTTCCTTATACTCTCACCCTTCCAGGTTTTCTCTTCAAACGAATCTTCAGAGAAGGACCCTCCTGAGCCCTTCCCTCAGCTTTCAAAGGCTGAGGGAGGCCTGCAGGTCCACAAGGGGTCTTGGCCTGCCCTGAAGTCTCACCAGTCTGTGGTTGCCCTCAACAGCGCCGCCCTGGTGGCCAGCCGGACCCGGGCCTTCCAGGAGCAGGAGGAGGCTGGCCGTTCCTCCACACCCAGGGTCAGGAAGGTGGTGAGGCAGGCCAGCGTGGATGGCAGTGGGGAGGAGGGCGAGGCCTGAGCTCCCACACATGTCCATGCCCTCTTAGACACAGACAGAGGTGCCTGAGCACAGCCCCCAGGATGGGATGAGTGCCCTCACTCGTGTCATCCCGTCTGCACCCCTCTTAGCTCCTCCCCAGGAGGTCCGGGCCCTGCCACTAGAGCCTCAGCTCCCGCAGCCTGAAGTCTCAGACCCGTGTCCACCTGTCCAAGGGCTCAAGACTGAAATTGGGGATATGGTAGAGACTGAAGGTGCTCTGGGGGCATTCTCAACTGCTGCCCGAGACACTTGCAGCCACAGAATAAAACAGTTTCCCAGTACCCCCTCATGCTCCCTCCCTCACCCACGCCTGTCTGCCTCACCCTGGGGCTCTCTAGGCCAGAGAACCAGTGGCCCCTAAAGGCCTAGGGTAACCTCTGTCCTCAGCCCCCAGTCCTGGGAGGCTCTGAGGGACAGAGAGCTGGGCCCTCTGATGGGGTGGGCAGGTCGACCTCCTTCACATACCCTACAGCTGGCTGGGGTCTCTGCTGCTGCCCCCGCCAACCCCCACCCACATCACACCCCTCCACGACGAGGCCCTGTGACACAGGGCACGGCCGAGAGAGCCTTCTTTTTGTTCTTCATGGCCTCTGACCAGTTTTCATAGTCTTAACAGTATCTGGCTTTGTACTCAGAAATAAAAGACATTTTCATATTATTTTCAATTTTATGATAAAGCCACTTACCCGTCAGTCCAGTTCTTCCGTGGTCGCACAAGGAGTTTGGCCTCTCTTTACCCCTTCCAGGCTCCTCACAATTCGCAGGTGTCTCGAGACAGGCCTGTTTCAGGTGGGGTGGAAGGAAGAAAAGGAAAAGGGGGAGGCCAGTGTTGTCTCTCTAATCTCGGAGGGCAGGGCCTGGGTGGATAGTAACTGCCCACGCCCCTTCAGGTGGGTCGGGGCTTGGGGGGAACAGGTGTACACTGGGCAGCAGGTGCTTGGCTCGGTTGGGACAGCTGAAGGGAGTTACCTGGAAGGTAGTGGCACCAAATATTTTCATTGATGGAGACCTCATACCCGGTTTTAAGAATGAGTCTCTCACCCACCCCCTGGTGCTCTGACCCTCGAGCTCCCAGGGGCAGGAGACTTGGGTTCTAACCCCGACTTTATGGCTTACAAGTTACTTCACCTTGAGTCTGTTTCTTTCTCTAAAACAAAAGGCTTTGTTTTAGACCAAAAACCCTTAGGCACCCCTCCCACTTTGACATTACATGCTGTTCTGCATTGATAGAATTCAGCCTCAACGTGCTCTCCAGAAGAATCATCATTTCTACCTGCAGTTGGCATGCCTAGGGTCACAAGGGGGTGGGCGACAGAGAAGCTAGTTCTGATTCTTGATCCACTTGGCTGGTCCACCCTGCTGAGCAAACACTGAGGGCTGCCTGCCACCTACAGCCAGCTAGGACCCCCACCCAGACTGCCCTTTCAGTAACCTAGGCTGCTGCTGGGGCAGGCGGGGGTGACAGGAGCGAGGCCAAGGCAGGGTCCAGGTATGAACTCAGAGCTGTGGGGCCCCTAGCATCTGTGGACTACTCTTGAGAAGTAAAGTTCAGCATGTGGGGGAATGAAAACTAGAAACTTCATCAAAAATGCAAATGACTAAGAACTAATGTATATACAAACTCACATATTGCTAAAGGGGAAAAAATTGTTTTTTAAAAAAGATATAAAATGAAAAGTGTCTTCCTCAGATTCTGTCCCCCAATTCTTCACAGGCAACCATTGTTACCAGCTTCCTGAGGCCCCCTAAAAACATTCCATGCTTATGAGATCAAATATATTTGTGTATTTTTAAATATATAAATTATGGACTTCTGGTCAAGATGGCAGTGTAGGCAGACATGGCTCATCTCTTTGCACAACCACAACAAAATTACAACTAAAATATTGCTCTGGCTGGTGTGGCTCAGTGGATGGAGCACTGGCCTGTGAACCAAAAGGCTGCCAGTTTGATTTCCAGTCAGGGCACACGCCTGGGTTGCGGGCCAGGTTCCCAGTAGGGGCTGTGTGAGAGGCAACCACACATGGATGTTTCTCTCATCCTGCTTCTCCCTCCCTTCCCCTCTGTCTAAAAATAAATATATAAAATCTTTTAAGAAAGTTACAACTAAAATATAGAACCATCACTCAGAACCATCAGAAATCAGTTGAATGGAAGTCTGACAACTATGGAACTAAAAAAACCACATCCATCCAGACTGAGCCAGTGGGCTGGTGCCATATCTGAGGCTCCATCAACCTGGCAAACACTCTGACCTGCCTTGAAGAGCCTGAGACTCTGCCCCACCTAAATTACTGGCCCACCCAAGCTGCTTTTCCTTGTGAATGGCTGGTTTTGGCTCATGCTTCATAACTTCCTAATTCCTATCAAACAAGCAACAGCTGCCCTCAGTGAGCCCCAGGCCCAGCAATAGCAGCAGCCAGCTTAGATTCACAGTCCCTTCTTTGAATATTTATTGCCAGTTTATGGCTTTGCCTGGGAATCTTGAAGCCCAGCACATGTAGCAGCCACCTCAGATTGCTTTATACCTCTGGCAGGGTGCCCCAGCGAAAAACACAGGTGGAGGCTGACCTTGGCCTGCACCAACCAGGAAATTCCAGGGCCTGCCCACCCAGTGGACAGCTACAGACCACAACGGAGCACCACCACCCTGTCCCCTGCACAGCTGATCCTCCACAGAGGGCAGAGGTTGGTGGCCAGTGGTCACAGCCAGTCCTTGCAGCCGACTAGCCTGGGTAAATCCCACCCATTGACCTGCCAACAGCAACCAAGGCTCAACTACAAGAGGAGGGTGTACTCAGCCCACACGAAGGACACACCTCGAGTACCCAGCTTGGGTGATAGGGGAGGTTGTGCCACTGGGCCCTCCAGGACACCCACTACATTAGACCACACAACCAAGACATGGAGTCAAAGCAGCTCTACCTAATACATAGAAACAAACACAGGGAAGCTGCCAAAACGAGGAGACAAACATGGCCCGAATGAAAGAATAGAGCAAAACTCTAGAAAAAGAGCTAAACAAAATGGAGATAAGCAATCTATCAGATGCAGAGTTCAAAACACTGGTTATAAGGATGCTCAAGGAACTCAGTGAGGACCTCAACAGCATAAAAAAAGATCCAGTCAGAAATGAAGGATGCACTAATTGAAATAAAGAACAATTTACAGTGAAACAACAGTAGAGTGGATGAGACTAAGAATCAAATCAATGATTTAGAACATAAGGAACCAAAAAACAACCAATCAGAACAACAAGAAAAAAGAATCAAAAAAAAAAATGAAGATAGTATAAGCAGCATCTGGGACAACTTCAAGAGGTCCAACAGCACATTACAGGGGCGCCAGAAGGAGAAGAAAAAGAGCAAGAAATTGGAAATCTATTTGAAAAAATAAAGAAAACTTCCCTAATTTGTGGGAGGAAATAGACAAGCAAGTCTAGGAAGCACAGAGTCCCAAACAAGATGGATGCAAATAGGCTCACCCCAAGACACATCATAATGAAAATGCCAAAGGTTAAAGATAAGGAGAGAATCTTAAAAGCAGCAAGAGAAAAGAAGTTAGTTACCTACACGGGAGTTCCCATAAGAATGTCAGCTGATTTCTTAAACTTTGCAGGGACTGGCAATAAATATTCAAAGTTATGAAAAGCAAGGACCTACAGCCAAGATTGCTCCACCCAGCAAGCTATTATTTAGAATCGAAGGGCCAATAAAGAGCTTCCCAGACAAGAAAACGCTAAAGGAGTTCATTACCACCAAGCCATTGTTATATGAAATGTTAAAGGGACTTATTTAAGAAAAAGAAGATCAAAACTATGAACAATAAATGACAAAAACAAAACAAAACAAAACAAAAAAACGTGTCTATCAACAATTGATTCTAAAAAACAGCCCTGGCTGGTGTGGCTCAGTGGATTGAGCACTGGCCTGTGAACCAAGGGGTCGCCAGTTTGATTCCCGGTCAGGGCACTTGCCTGGGCTGCAGGCCAGGTCCCCTGTTGGGGGCGCACAAGAGGCAACCACACATTGATGTTTCTCTCCCTCTCCTTCTCCTTCCCTCCCTGTCTCTCTAAAAATAAATAAATAAAATCTTCTAAAAAATGAAAATAAATTAAAAAACACACTAAGCAAACAAGAAGAACAGAGACAGAATTAAGGATACAGAGAGCATTTTGATGGTTACCGGATGAGAGGGGGTGGGGAAGAATGGGTGAAGAGGTGAGAGGATTAAGAAGTACAAATAGGCAGTTATGGAATAGCCATGGGGATGTGAAGTACAGTGTAGGAAATGGAGTAGCCACAGAACTTATATGAACAACCCATGGACATGAACAATGGTGGGGGGATTGCCTGAGGGACGGGGCGGGGGGGGGTTGCTGGGTGGAGAGGGGCAAGGGGGAAAAATCAAGACAATTGTAATAAAATATAATTAATATAAAAATAAATTATAACGTTAACATACCATTCTGCTTTTTGAAAACATTTTAATATCACGGAGTTGCACACGAGTACAAAAAGCTCTGCCGTATTTTTCTTTTTAAGAATAAAAAGCATTTATTTGAACAAAAGGAGCTGCTGCTCTGCCTTATTTTAAAAAAATAACCGCACGTTCTATTTCACTGAATCCATCCCTTACTGCGGTGGTCATCTACTGATGAACATTTAGGTTGTTGTTGGTGTGGTTTTTTCCCCACTCCAGGTAAGTGCCCTTTTATAAACTTTCTTGTGTGCACATGGCCACTAAATCTGTAGGACACACCTATTTCTAGAACTGCTGAAGCAAAGGCTCTGTGCATTTTTCATTTTGAAAGGCATTGCCTAACTTCCTTCCAAGAAGTTGCACCAAAATACAGCGACTGGGAATGGCTGTTTCTGTCCATAGAGGACCGACCAGCCTACACATCAATGTCATCTCATTGGAACCTTACAACACCCCCAGGGAGAAAGGGCAGGCGTTACAACGACCACGGTTTCAGAGAGAAGGAAACAGAGGCCCGGAGAAGTAACCGAGTCTCTGGCCGACCCTAGAATCAGATCCTAGGTTTCTAGGTCTCAGTCCAGAGATCTAACGCGGGAGGGAGAGGGCCGCTGCGGGCAGTCAAGACACTGAGTTCGCAGTTCTGCCCAAGGCAGGCCGGGAGTCTGGAAGCCTTGGGAGCTCCCGGGAGGAGGTGGGGGGAGGATCTGGATGACCCCTGCTCACGTCCCCATTCAACTCCCACCTGACAAAGGAGCCTCTCACGAGCAGGAGCGGTCGCCCAGCCTGACTTGAACACTCGTGCGACGGGGAGCTCGCGCCCCTCGGGCGGTCGCTCCCACCTTCAGAACCTCCTCCCTACGTCGGGCTCGGCTCTGCCTGGGCTGGGACGGGCCCAGAAGCAGGGCGGCCCCTCGTCGGGACAAGTTTCAGAAAGGCAAAAGTGAACGCGCCTAAGAGACCGCGCCCCCGTCTCTGCCCCCGGCATCCCAGACAGCGCAGAGCCGCGGCTGCCAAGAGAAACTACTTTTCGGGCCTCCGCGGCCTCTCCTACGCCGGCGGCGCCCGGGCGGGGCGAACCCGGCGACTGTGAACCGACCGCGACGCTTGGGCGCCATCTTGCGTCAGTTCCTCTCGCCACCGAGTGACAGCCCGGAAACCACACTTCCCAGAGTGCCTGGCGCGCCCGCGCAGGCGCCTAGAGCCTCCTCCGGTTTCCATGGGAACCTCGCCCTTCAGAGTTTGACCGTGGAGCGCCAAACTGTCGCTTCCCGTCGGGTGCCCTGGCGCTGGGACGGGGTCGGCAGCCGGTTGGCGGGGAAAAGTAGGGGACTTGAGGGGAGGAGGCCAGACGGCCTTGCCTCCCGGGACCGGCGCTCCCCAAGTCTCCTCAGCGTCCCAGTGTCCGCGTGCTCCTGGGGCCTCCGCGCTCCCAGGCGAAAGGGCCTGGCTGGGTGAAGTCAATGTCTGTCTCTGGTCCGCGCAGCCCCGCCCGCTCCGCGCCAGCTTCTCGTCACCCCTGGCGGAGGGCCCGCGCGCCGCCGACAGGTACCCCCGGGGCGCGGGCGGGGCGCGGGCCGAGCGCGGCAGGTGGACGTGCAAGTAGCGCCGGGTACGGCAGCGAGCGCGCCCGGGGTGGGGTCCGGCGCTGCCTCTGCGGGGTCCGGGACTCGGAGCTCAGCCTTGTGGGCGTCAGGTCTCCTTCTTGTAAAATGGGGCTTGGGCTGGAATTCTAGTGCACGCTTTGATTCCGTTGCACAGTGGCTCTGGGTGACCCGAGGGACAAGCTCCTCCATCGCTCTGAGCCCAAGTTTCCTTCCCTCCAAAGAAAGGAGGTTGAAGCCGCTGATCCCTAAGGCCTCTGCTAGCGGCTGTGGCAGCGCTGTCCCCTACCACACGCCACGTTCAAGGAGAAAGGGAACTGCATGGGTTGGGCTAGAATCTCAGCTCAGGGTCTAATCAGAGGAACGTGGGTATGTGACTTTGGGCAAAGTTATTATATCTCTTGAGCTTCTCCTTCCTTATTTGCAAAACTGGGGGGATTAATAGTACCACCTCAGGGTTTTGGAAACTAAAGGAGACAATTCATATATAAGTTTAGCCAGAGGATTGTACATGGCAAGCAGCATCCCAAGTCCAGCCATCATTTCCGATACTTAAAAAAAAAAAATGTTCCTTAGCCATTACGAGACTTTTTGCTAATTTTTGGAGCCATTTCTTTTTATCCTGGGCCAGTCCATTTTTCTAGGCAGGATGCTTTTGTAGACCGGTGCTGATGGGGAAGCCTGTGTCTTCCTCCCCAAGGCCAGACGCTCCTGGCTGGGGCATCTCCTCCCTTCGTCTGTAGCAGCACCCAGGGAGGGTGCCAAGCCCCACACCAGTAGTGCAGAAGATATTGTACTTTCCCTTCCTTAACATTCACAGAGGACGGCAGCACTTACGTATTGTGATGCAGAAACAGCCGAATACGGAACGATCATCTCTATGTACTGTTATAACAATCTTATATAAGACTGGATACACACGGTTGAAAGCAATACACGAGAATCCTATGCTACTGGCCCGTAGCTCAAGTTTTGTATTAATTGGGAAAATCCTAACAAAGAGTTTTAAATTAGTTAATAAAATGTGTGTGGGTTTTTTTTTTTTAAATCTGGGAACTACCAGTAGCTCCACAAACAAGCCTTCACGCATCCAACAGGCCTCCTTATGTGGACGTCTGAGTGTTTTTGAGCGCCTCTTATGTCCCTGGTACTGTGTAGGGTACTCCGAGGGATGCAAAGATGTGAGGCAATCTTTGCACTGAGAAACATACAGTCTGGTAGAGAAGACCCACTATGCATCCGAACACATCTAATACAAGTACTTCTCATGATGTGCCTGCCGGGAGACAGGGGCAAGTAATTGTGCTGTGAGCACTCAGAGGCAGGAGGGAACGCTGCTCTGTGGCTATGTAATGAGAGCGTCAAGGAGGAGACAGCATTTGAGCCAGGCCTTGAAGGATGCAGAAAGTGTGGACATGCCAAGAAGTAGGGGAAAGATATCCTGGGCACCCTCCCCACAGCCCCAAGACCCAGCGGAGAAATGTCTGTAGCACTGACTATGCGGAGAGCTCCTAAAAGGCAGGGACTGGGTTCTGGCCAGTATGTTATTTCAGCTCAGCGCATGGGTGGCACACAGTAAATATCAGTGCAGAAAGAGGGGTTACAGATTTCCTGCGGAGAGGAACTGAGATGTGGTCTCTGAGTTACCCTGAGGCCCTTCTGTTAGGCTCACACACCCTCTTACAGCCACTCTTCTCAGGGAAGAATGTGAACAGACAGATGATTATGGGGTAAGGGCCACATTGTTGGCATATTTAGTGCGGTACCAGCCAACTGGGAGCAGAGTGAAGGAGTAGGAGGGTTTGTGAGCCTTTTTTCCTGGAAGTGAAACACAAGGGGAGGAAACTGCGGCACAGGGTCACGAAGCAGTTTTGACAACCAGTGATGGATATTTCTTTGGCTCTTGTGGCATTTGTGTCTTTTCTTGGCCTTTCTTTTTCTGTGGCTCACTCCTCTCCAGAGACGATTTCTCCAATCTGTGACCCACCTGGAGTGGGAAACTATGTTCACCATGCCAACAGATCGCCAAGACCTGCTGCAAAGGAACGAAGTTGGCTTTAGCAGGACCATCTTCAGGCTGACTTCCGGGCCCTGGCCTTCTTCCAGCCCTGCCTATGGCTGAACCTGTGCCAGGAGCCAGTACTGAAACAGGCCACTCAGAGCAGATGTCCAATGACCTGGAGAGCAGAGAAGTGCCTTAGGCCATGGGGTAGAGATGTCACTTGAGGAGGGCAAAGCAGAGAAGATTGAAAGGAGAATATCTTGAGGACAGAGAAAACCCTCCTAAGTCCTATTTAGACTTCTCTCCTATTTAGGATCGCAGAGGGTACAGGGTTTTGAGAACGAGGAATCTGGGGAGAGGTTAAGTGGGTACAACCAAAGAAGGGATGGGGCACTACTGACTGCCAGTTTCGTCCCTAGGTGTGGGATGATGCAGGACTTCTGGGAACCATAAAAGCTCTCTATCCTGGTGCTGCAACCCAAGGTGAGCTGTCACGTCATCTTCCCCTGGAGCTGCCCTTCCTCTTCGTCCTGCCTCTCCAGTTCGCTCCCACTCTGCTGACTGCCGGTAAGTGCCCGCCAGGCGTGTCAAGATCCCCTGCAGCTCGGTGCCACGGGAGGCCTTAGTAACTCTAGAGAAGAGGTTACTGCAGCTCAGTGCCCACCATGGAGGCCTGCTTCAGGCCACTTCGGGGGCATGATGATTCTTTACAAGTTACAACAGCCAGAAAGTCTTGTATTACAACTTTTGCTTTTCCATCTGAGAGATCTGAGTTCTCAGGTTGTAAGTCAAAGAGCATTGAGACCCGTGATTTTTCCATTGCTTCAGTTGTCCCTGAAGGGGTTCACTGCCTATTGGAGAGGCCGCAGTCCTAGACTAACCTGAAGTGAGACCAAGGCTCTCCTTCTTTCCCTTTTCAGCCAGAATTTCCTGTCCATTTTCCTCAATTCTCCAGCCCAGCCCAGCTTCTCTCTGTCATAAGACATATTTAACTAGAGTCTCTCACTCTCCAGGACTTGCTGGACCTGTGTGTTCCCATGGCAGCAGGTCCCATCAGAGAGTAGGTGCTCCTCCCCTTGCTCTGCCAGGTTTGTCTGCTCCCAGGCAGTCACCCTAGGTAGCTGGGATGCTTTGGGGGATTCTGTATATGGGCTAGAGAACCAAGAATACAAAAGCTATTCTCCCACTGGGTAGGGAGGCAAGTTGGCAAAATTTGCCCAGTGGGATACCCTGGCCTGGGGAGTAATGCCCCCGCCCCACTGACACCCCTGGCAGCAGCTCAGTGAGCCTCAGAGGTAAAGGTGGGGAGGTGGGTGTGGCAGAGACTGGCATGCAGGACAAGCCTAGACTAAAGCAAGGCCCCACATGTTGGCCTAACTCAAGCTAGATGTGACTGTGGAGGTGGGCAACAGGCTGAGTGAAGGGGGATGCTCCTGAAGGCTGGGGTGAGGAGACAGAAATGATTGTGATTTTCGTGCATTCTCTTGACATGGCCTGAGAGGGCTTGGAGCTGGGCAGGTGTGTCTCCCCAGGCAGCACACACTGCTGCGCAGCTCATCCCTTGGTCTGGCAGACAGATCCCCATCCGATGAAGGCCTCAAAAGACCTTCTCCACAGCTTCCACTCTCACTGTTGAGTCAGCTAGATTCCTCCTCCAGCCCTGGCCACAACCTGGTTATCTCAGGGTCCCAAATGTTCCTGTGCTAGGCTGAACTTTGCCTCGTAACAATGTCTGCACTTCTGCCAACCTCGAGCTCTTATTTTCTACACAGAAATGGGAAACTGGAAGAGGGAGGCAGAGTGCCGTGACCAAGTGAGTGGTTTGGGGCAACAGATGGAATTATTCTGGGGTCAGTGGGATGCCTGAGCTGGCAAGCAGAGATCCCCACCCCAGGACCGCTGACTGTCCCATGTGGAGGGTGGGGCTGGTGAGAACATGGCCAGATGCTCTCCCTGTTGCCAGATCTGCTGCAGGCAGTCCCTGCTGCCCTACCCACCGTCCTGCTGCAGCCCCCCGCCCCCCCTCAGCCCTGCTGTTTTATCAGTTCCCCCTCCCTCCGCCCTCACCTACCCGCAGATGAGCTGCTTAGGAGTGCCCATCTTGGCCTGCATACTGCAGGACTGGTGCTCCTGGGCAGATACCTCTGATTCCTCTCTTACAAAGGAAAAAGGACTCAGATAAGAGAGGAGGTTATGGCAAGAAGACAGAACTACATGCAGGCGAAGTGGACAGGAACCAGATTGATGGGACATTACTGAAGAAGGACTGGAGGTACCAGTTAGCTCTAAGGGCCTTCTGATCCCTGGGATGGGTTGTGGGGCCAGGTGAGGCTGGTCTGATGGAGAAGCTGTCCTTGGAAAGAGAACTCTGCTTCTAATTGCACACCTGTTTGACAGGCTGAGGGCCTGTTAAGGATCCATTTGACGGGAAGGCTGGGACAAAACTAAACCCATTCTTCTTCCTTACAATTTGTTTTTCTGAGTCTTGAGCTGAAAACTAGCCCCTCCTGCTGACTTCCCCATTTCCTCTATTCTTCTACACCCAGGTGTAAGCCTCAGGGTGATAATTCCCATTTAGCACATTTAATTAATTACCAAATTCTGCCAGTCCTGCACAAAACCAGTTGCCTTTTATTCCTGCTTTCTCTGCCCAGCCCAAGCCCTTGCCCCTGTGCCTCCCAGCTACTTACATGCATTAGTCTGTCTCTAGAACATCAGGACTAGAGTAATCTTTTTGGGTATTTCATCATTTTACATGTTGCTCTCATGTTTATTGCCTTCTGTGGGGCTCCCATTGCCTGCCAAGCGCAGTGCAGACTCTGTTCTTCTGTTCGGGGACTTTCCCGATCTGGCGCCAGCTGGCCTTTCTGGCTGCATCACACAGGGCGTCCTAGTGCTCACCTTTCACTCAAGTCAAGCCAGACTGCTGACTGTTCCTTGAAAACACTTTTCCCACCACCTCGCCTTTTTGCTCATATACTGCTCTCTCTATCAGCGGGAAGGAGGGTGGGGGGATCCCCTCTGACATTTATTTATTCCTTTAAAAATTTTGTTGAGTACTTTCTTTTCATTTTGAAAAAATTCAGAGCTACAAAAGTCGAAAGGATAGTACAGTGAATACATATACACTCTATATATAGAATCACCAGTTGTTAGTCTTTTGCCACATTTCTCTCTTTTTCTGAACCCATTGAAAATAAGAGGTAGGCATTAAGACACTTCACCCCTAAGTTTTTTGGCCCATTTCTGTTAATAAGGACATTGACCTATGTAACCACAATATACTTCCTTTGAAAAAATTGTGGTAAAATACACATAACATAAAATGTACTATTTTAGTCATTTCAGGTGTATAATTGTGGCATTGAACACACTCAGTGTTGTGCAACCATCACCACTGTCTATTTCCAGGACTTCATCACCGTAAATAGAAACTCTGTATCAATTAAACGTCCCATCCCCCCGATAACCTTTATTCTACTTTTCTGTCTGTATTGTTTTCTCTATTCCAGGGACTTTATATAAGTGGAATCATACAAAATTCGTCCTTTTGTTTCTGGCTTATTTCACTTAGCATAATGTCTTCAAGGTTCACCCATGTTCATATATGTAGCGTGTATCAGAATTTCATTCTTTTCAAGGCTAAATAATACTCCATTGTAGGTGTATGTGACCTTGCATTTAGCCATTCTTCTGTTGATAGACCACTTGGGTTGTTTGCACCTTTGCTATTGCGAATAACACTGCTGTGAATGTGGGTATAGAAGCCTCTGTTTGAGTGCCTGCCTTCAGTTCTTCTGGATACGCACCTAAAAGTGGAACGGCTGGATCATATAAGTCTATGTTTAACTTTTGAGGCACCACCAAACTATTTTCCATAGCAACCAAGAAATTTCACAGTGATGCAATATTATTATCTGGACTACAGGCCATAATTACATTTCTCCAAATATCCCTAAATTTTCCATTACAGCTTCTTACAAAAATTTGATTCAGGATCCAATCGGGGATCACAGGCTGTATTTGGTTGTTATGTCTCTTAGTTCTTCTTTAATCTAGAGTAGTCCTGCCTTTTTGTTTTTCATGCCCCTGACATTTTTGAAGAACCCCAGCTAGTTGTGTTGTAAAACATATCTCCATTTGGATTTGTTTGAATATTTCCTCACAATTAGATTTAGGTTAAATCTTTTGTAAGAATATTACATTACAGCCCTGGCTGGTGTGGCTGAATGGATTGAGCACCAGAGCCTGCAAACCAAAGGGTTGCCGGTTTGATTCCCGATCAGGGCACATGCCTGGGTTGTGGGCCAGGTCCCCAGTTGGGGGTGTGTGAGAGGCAACCGATTGATGTTTCTCTCCCTCTCTTTCTCCTTCCCGTCTCTTGTCTCTAAAAACAAATAAAATCTTTAAAAAAAATAATATTATGTTACGTGACACATTCTTTCTTTTGCATTACTTTAGCCATTTAATATTGCTTTATCCCATTATTGTTGATACTGCATTTGTGTACTTGTTTAAAGTGGTATCTTCTAGATCTCTCCATTGTCAAGAAACCCTTTTCCCTTTATAGTCATAAGTAATCTGTTGGGTGATAAATCGAGACCTTGTGAATACGCTGTCTTCAACAATCTGTCAGTTGTTAGTTTCGGCATCAAATAATGACCTTTGCCTAAATTATTTATGTCATTCTTTCTACACTTAGCTTGCATTTAATATAATAAGCTATTATCTTCAGTAAAGAATTTTCCCGTGTTCCCTTTTCAGTATCACTATAGATTAATGTATTCTTTTTTTTATTCAGTGTGTTATAAGCCATTGCCATCATTATTGTTTTCAATGCTCAGATTTTCTTACATTTGTCCAGTGAGAGCTCCTTCCAGCTGGCCCCAGGTCCTTCTGTCATGTCCCTATTAGTCTTTGAGCACCTTGTCGCACGGCATAATGTTCCAGCTGCACCTAGGATTTGCCCTGTCCTAAGTATGGGGTCAGCCATTTGTCCAAAGGTCTCTAGTTTCTTTCATGTGGGGAAAGGACATTTGGAAACTGAGGTCCAGGTTCTAGGTTTACTTGTTGCTACTAGGGTTTTATTGCTTCTAGGCTTTGTCAATGAGCAGAGAATGAATTTTTTTAAATCATTAGATTCTAGGACTCTGCTTTTGACCATGTCAAGCCTTCCCGTTATGAACAACTGTAAAACTGGGAGATATATGTACGTCAACTATTATAAGGCTCTGAACAGTGAGCAAAACTGTGAATACTGAGAGAAGGAAAACACTTGAGGTGAGCCCTCGAACTGTGGCCTGGGGCCAGTTTGCTGACCACAGCACAGAGGTGGAGCCCATGCAGAGCACAGCAGCTCTCCTGAGCTGATAAGACAGAGATCATAGCAGACGGCTGCTGAAGCAGCTACTTTCAGGGCAGGGTGGCAGGGGGGTGGCAGCTGTGCAGAGGGCAGATGCCCGGAAGTCCGTAAGTGGGTTCTCTGTGGGTCCTTAGCTGAAAGTTGGGCTGCATGTATGTAGGGGAGACTCTGTAAGACCTGGCAGAGAGTTGCTGCTGCGGGTTTGGGAGTGGAATGGAGATACTGGAGACTGCACCGTGCTGGGATGATCTGAGTTCTGTCCTAGCCAGAGTGGAAATACTTCACCGATACTCTGGGCATTGGGCTGAGAAACCAGAAAGGCCATGACCTAGAGCAGGGGTTGGCAAACTATACCCCACGAAATCTTGCCCATGGCTGCCTACTATTTGTTTACGTATTGCCAATGGCTGATTTCACACTACAGTGACAGAGCGGAGGAGTTGTGAAAGGGAATCTTTGGTGTAAATTTCTAAAAGTGGGATTGCTGGGCCGAAGGGTAAATGCGATGTCTTAATAGTGTGACCAAATTCCGCCCCCCACTCCCTAGAGGCTCCTGTGTGTTTCGCCAGGTCTTCACAACATACACCGTCCAATGTTTTAGCTTTTGCCGATCACATTTAGAGTGAAGAGTAGACTGAACGCCCTTCTAGACTGGGCACCTGAGCTGTTTGTTCCTCATACTATTCACTCGGTCGTGTGGCCTGTATGTACTTGATGAAGTAATAAAGGAATGAACTGGTTGGACTTACACTAGACTCTTATGAACCCTGTTGCCATGACAAGTTACCTCTTGTCGCAGTGCCAGGTGCCTGGCGGAGACCTTGTAGAAGGATTGGGCCTTCTAGAGAGCTGTTCTGGACCTTCCTACTGCCGGGACCTCCATAAGGACGGGTAGAAGACCCTTCTCTCCCAGTGGGATGCAATGAAACAAGAACAACATCGTGAGTCCAGGGGCTTCCCCAAAGCCCCTGCGGTACCTGACACGAAACCCTTTTTACCCTAGTGGGGTTGATTCTGTTATTGTTAGCATTTGTTAAATACATTAACGTGCACATGGGAAGACTTTTTTCTTACTGATTGATCAATTAAATAGGTAATATAGTTACATAGTTCAAAATTCGAACCTTTTGGAAACCCTTTTTCCCCACGTAACTATGTATTTTAGAGATCATCTTATCTGTACCTATACAGAAGGGGCTTCCTTGAACTTCTTCACAGTACAGTATCCATCGTGCACCACGTACTGACTCCTGATCAATGGACATTTAGGCTGCTTATAGTCTTTGCTATTGCAAACAGTGCTGTAATCCGTAATCTCGTGTATGTTGTTGTACACATACAAGTGTATGTATAGGATAAATTTCTAGATGTTGACTGAAAGGGGCACCTGCATTTCGATAAACAATGCCAAACTGATGTTCTGGGAATCGCACTAGTGTGTGCCTCATCACTGTGTGGCTATAGTAGCAGGAGCCCGAGCAGCCATGGTTCAGAAAGCCTGTCGAGAAGAGGGCAGGGTGGCCCTGTGCTCACGGGATATGATGGTCGTGTCTGCTCTGCATCTGAGAGGCCCTCGAAGGAGCGCTCAGCTGACCGGCCCTGTGGGGCACAGGCTTCGCAACAGGAAGTGAAAAGGAGCCTGCTTGCTTCTGAAGCAGACTGCTTTGATGCCTTCCTTGCTGAGAAGGTTCTAGGAAAAGATGGTTTCTGCTACCAAGGCCAAACAACCCCCAGGAGAACTGACTTAGATAGAGACCAAATTTCACTCAAGTTTACGACTGGCCTTCAAAATTGGTACCTCAATGGTTCTCACGGGTTGGACAAGACCAACAGACCAAACAGTAGGTGTGAGTGAAGTGGGAGGGTTCTGTTAGCTTACTGACAGTTGAGTACTTACTGTGTAGCTGGCCCCGCACAGGTACACACAGACATGGATAAAATGTTCTCCAGCAGTGGAGGCAATGACATGCATTGTTGTAGCAATGCGGTGGGCAATAATAGAATACAAACAGGTTACCAGAGGGAGAAAATGAATCCCTAACTCTTCTTAGGGAAGGCAGCGCAGAGGGAGACAGCATGAAATCAAGGGTAGGACTTGCAGGACTAGGAGCCGCCAGAACCTCCAGGTGAGGTGATGGAGGCATCCACCCCAGAGGAAGTTTCTAGGAAATGTCTTTGCCTTCAAGAAACAAAGGACCAAAGGAGGACTCAAGAAGGACTCAGCACTCGACACATGGTCCAACATCACTTGTCCACCTTGTGGAAACCCCCTCTTGTCTTTAAACACTCAGCTAAAGGGCTGTCTTCAGGAAGTCTGAGTTCCCTTCCTTTGTTTACTTGAGTTTCTTGGTAAATTAGCTCCTCTAAGCCTTCACACTACTACTGAGTTTGTGTGGGTTTGAGGGTGAGTACATGTTGCCACACCTGAGTCAATAAAGAATGAATCAGTACGGCCCTCGTTGATGGGTGTGGCCCTGGTAGTTAGTTACCATGACAGCTGGGGATGCCAGAGAGAACTACAAAACGGGGACAGAATTAGGAGATGGAGACACCATAGGATTATTCCTTATGATATATATTTTTCGACATCTTGGCAGCGTCACACCGCCCATGAGCACTTGTGAAGTTCTTAGGAACCTCCCAGACACTGCTCTCCCTTGCCTCTTCTGCCACTCTGACAACTCCCCTCTCAACCGCAGGCCTTCCACTCAAGGCCATTTTTGGTCCTGACTGAGCACCCTCTCCCTCTCTCTCTTCCGTCTCTCAGAGAACTCATCCATGCTCATGGGCTCCAGTGTCAGTTCTAAGCAAGTAATTTCCCTCTATCCCCTGAATACCACATTCTCTCCTGACCTCGCTGCTAGACTTGACCTCTAGGTTTCCATGGCCAACTAGATGTTTCCATTTGGGTGTCCTGTCGACATCTCAAAGTAAACATGCCTGAAATTGAGCCTCCCAGTTTCCATTTCTCTGCCTATGGCATCAGTATTCTCTCACCCACCCAAGTTCAAGACCTGAGTCATGTTTGACGCCTCCTCCCCATTCTTCCTTTCCCAAACGCGAGTCTTGCCAACTTTCTTTGCACATCTCTTTAGCTTTTTGTCTTTTCCATTCTGTCTGCTAATCCAGGACCCCAGTACCCATGTCTTGAATACTTAATGGCTTCCCATTTGGTCTTCCTGCCTGAAGTTTCTTCCCCCTTCCCTTTTAGTCTTTCATACTTGGTCAGAAACATTCTCTAGAATGATTTTTTTTTTATCTTCTCTCTCTCCTGCTCAAAAACCTTCAAGAGTTCTCATCACCATAGACAAGTCCAAACTCCTCAGGCCCAAGACCCTGTGTCTGATCCCAGCCCGCCTCACTGGCATCGTCCCTCATGATATGAGTGGAGGCTCTGAAGCCTGACTCTTGTCACTTAAATGCTTTGTAACCCTGGGTAAGTTCTTAACCCCTCTGCTTCTGAATTTCTTCTTTAAAATCACTTTATAAAAATTTTATAATCATTTCTAGGGTTGCTGTGAGGATTAAAGGCATTTAGAACAGTGCTGGATGCATAAGCACTGAAATGCTAGTTTTTACTGTGCTGATTTTCATAGAGCGTGTGCTGCAGTCCGCACCCCTCTCCCCTGGGTGTACACATCCTAGTTGCCTTTGCTCAGCCCACTCCTTCAGTCTAGAGTGCTCTTCTCTGCTAGCTAACTCTTACTCACCCTTCAAGGGCCACTTATCACCCATCTCCTTCCGGTAAACACTTGTATGGGGCTTTCTGCCACATTGCTCAGCCTGGGCTGGGTGGTGGTGAACATGTCAGGGTATATGAAGCCAGCCATAGGCCACATGTGGCGCATCTTCCTGGAGGCTTCATTTTACTTGATAAGTAAGTTTATTCATTTTTATGTCCACGTGTATCATGGAATAGAATGCAAAATTAACCGAAGGTTTTTAAGATCAAACACACAACTACTAAGAATATTCAGAGTGGAGGTGTCTTGGGCCACCCCCCAGCTCTAGTGGGTAGTGTGTGGTCACTCTGCTGCAGACAGGTCCGGCAAGCAGGGACGCGGGGAGTCACAGGGGCTGGGCGCGGGTGAGGTAAGGCAGAGGTAGTGCCAGGGCAGCCCAGGTGGCAGTCCTTGCGCTCAAGGCCTCTACAGCAGGGGTCCCTTTAACAGGTGATGCTCTTGAGAATTCGTGTCTATACCACGCCTACTTGCCCCACGGTAGCACTCATACTACATTGTTTTTTCAGCTTTCTATGTGGGTAGGTCTGATGTCTGCAACACCTTCCTAAGCACCTGCGGCACAGGTGCGGGTGGCAGTGCAGGTGCAGCGTAATGGAGTGGGAAGACAGACCTGGGTGTGAATTGGGCCCTGGGTTTTACTGATGACCAAGTCACTTTTCCCCTCAGCCTCAGTTTCCTCATCTGTGAAACATGAGTAATCTTACCTAATGAGATTGTCCTAAGGAGTCAACTAGATAAACCATGTGCCGCATTCAGCACAGCAGACGACACGGATGGCACTTAGTAAACATCAGATCCGTCCTAGCCGTGCCTGGCTCTCAGCAAACATCTGATTCTCGAATGTTCCCTCTCCCAACTGCATCCCGCATCTTCGGCCTCCCTTCCTATCACAGTGGATGTTCCTATCTAAGGTCATCTTCTTCCTGGCTCTTCCCACCTCCACAAAGACCTCATTCACATAACTGCCTCCTCAGCTTCCCTCCCTATTGGCTCACTCTGTTTACCATGTAATTATGCTGTACTTACTAAAACAAAAGACAAAACACAACAATAAATTAAAAACCCTCCTTTGGTCCCAAATCCCCTTCTAGTTACCACTCTATTTCTCTGCTGCCTTTATAGTCAGAAGGTCCTGAAAGTTGGCATGCTCCCTGTTCACACTTCTGCCATTCGCTCTGAGCCCACCCCAGGCACACTCCTAACCCCGCACTTCAGGAACTTGCTTATCTCCAGTGACCTCTGCATTGCAAGTGCAGCGTGCTGTTCTCAGGCTTCTTTTACTGTGAGACCTGAAAACACCTGCCCAGGCCTCCCAGGCCCTAATTTCTCCTTATTTTCCTCCAGTCTTGCAACTCCTCAGCTTGGTTTGCTGCATGCTCTGTTCTCCCTCCCCTGTAAGCGTGGACGGTCCCAGGGCTGTCTTTCGGCCACTTCTTGTCTCTGTCTGTACTCACTTAGGTAATCTCATTCACACTCATGGCTTTAAATGTCATTTGAAAGATGCCTAAACTTATGTCTCAAATCCATAGCTTTCCCCAGAACTCCAGACTTGCATATCCACTGCCTGCTCCCATCCCTGCTTGGATGTGTCACAGATGTCAAATCCAAACTCTTGATTCCCACCCCACCCTTCCCTTCCCACAATCTTTCTCATCTTCGTAATGGGAACTCTGTCCTTCCAGTTGCTCAAGCCAAAACCTTTGGCGGTATCCTTGGCTGCTTTCTCTCAAACCCCACAGCCAACTAATCAGCAAGTCCTGTCAGTCAGTTATTCCTTCAAAATATAGAAGGAGTCTGGCAATTCTTACCACCACCGTCTCCCTGCCCTGGTCCAGATCACCATCGCCTCTCACGAGGCCAACTGGAATAGCCTCCTGACTGGTTTTGCATCTTCTCCCAACCCCACGATCTGTTCTCCAACAGCCAGAATAATGTTTTCAAAACATGTTTGATTATGTCATTTATTGGCTTCATACCCACCAATGCCTTCCTCTGACTCAGAATAAAATCCAGATTCCTATCCTGGCCTGCAAGGCCCTGTGGGACCTACCTGCTGCATCTCTGGCCTCCTTTCCCATCACGCTCCCCTCGCTCCCTCTGCCCTGGCCACACTGGCCTCCATGCTGTTCCTTGGCCAGGCTGGAAACATTCCTGCCTTGGGGAGGGTATAGTTGTCGTTCCTTCTTTCTGGAACACCCACATAGGTGCAAGGCACACTCCCGTACTTCCTTTAGCTCTGCTTAAAGGCCATCTGCCATAGAACTTTCCCTGACCAGCTTCTCTGGCACTCTCTGGCCTCTCACCCCAATCTCGCTTACCATGGACCCCCCCTGCCTCCGACATATTGCTTATATGCTTGTTTTTGTCCACCTCCTCACCACTAACAACACCCAAGGGAACCTCTAGGCCCGGCACATCCAGGCGCTCAGCGGATGGGCAGGACATGGTATAGGTGGGAAGAGCTTATGCACATGGACCCCGTCTCTGCACCGCCACGTCCTGCTAGTGCTGCCAGGCAGCTTGCACAACCTCCCTGGGCTTCAGTTTCCCTCCTGGTAAAATCTGCCTTGAAGGCTTTTAAGGGAGTTTAGAGATAAAACATTTAAAGTCTTTGAGGCATGGTGAGTGCTCAACAAAATGGGGGCTAGAAAGATCACTTGGTCGTTCTCTAGGCCCGTTTCCAAGGAATTCATCATGCTTCTCTATCTGCCCCAGAATGGAGGGCTGAAACAGCAAACGAAGGTGGCATTGTGTGAGGGGTACTGATTACGTTCTCCACGCCATACTGTCCTAGGGTCCCCCAGACGTTGCTTCTGGCTCCAACCAGTTCTCCATGCCCAGCACTATCCAGTTTCCTCAGACATTGGCCATCTCTGAGCAGGTGCTGTGGGTTGAAACCCTCCCCCAACCCTGCTTTGAACCCTGCATGTGGGAAGCAGAGGTGCTTCCTGGGAATGCGTGAAACTGTCTGGACTTTATGAGCCATGGGCGTCATGGATCCTCTGACAAAGGACCTATTTTTGTGAGGGGGAGAACTCTGGGCAGGCTAGATGGCTGGTCTCAGGTTTTCTCCGGCTGGTCCGGGTAGATGACAAGAGTAGTTTCTCTGTGCACCACGAGGGGGCGCCAGAGGTTGCGAAGGGCTCGGGAGGACTTGTCCGTTGGGCTTCAAACCTGTCTTTCAGGGTTAAGGTTAGGCAGGGAGTGGGGTACACACACGCACGTTGTAAAAAAGCGTGCTGCTGGCTCTCTCCCACCTCCCAACTTTCTGCGTGCTGCCAACCCAAGCCGGGCCACATTAAGGGACTGGAGTTTAGGCTTCCGGGCTGCGTTATTTATTGATAAGCATTAGTGAACCCCTCGCCCTTTGAGCTGCACCAGTTCTGCCCTCAGATTCCTAGCCTTAGGTAGGGAGTGCATCTGCCTGAGTCTGCTCAGCTAAGGCTGTGCCTAAATTGCTACCCCACCGCCAGGATCACAGTGTTTGGGTCAGGGAGGTGTGTGGCAGGCATGGGAATCGTCACGGCTGGGTCCTTGCCCTCAGAGACCACCTCCCAGGCAGGAAGGGCTCCTCGACTCTTCAAGGGGCTCCAGGGGCCCGCTGGTCAGATGGAGGGCTGAGCGGGGAGACCTCCAGATTTAGCGTCTTTCCTTCCCTGCGAGACTCCTTCCTGCCAGACATTCTCCACAGCAGAGCTGAGCTGAGGGGCAGCAGTGGGCTCTCACTTGTGTCCTGAGGTTCTTGGGTAACCGGCAGGGGATCTCAGGTGGTGGTACCTCAAAGGGGGTAGAGATGCCAGAGGCTGCACAAGGGGAGAAGGGGGGAAGGAGAAACCAGAGAGAGTCATTTAGTCCCTTGATCTGATTTCAGCAGCACCAGTTCCTGGCCATGGCCTCTAGTCCTTGGTCATCCCCTCAGCACGAAATAGATAGTACCTTGGGCCTCGGTGTACCCTTCCCCCACCATTAGCTCAGAGATAAGAACTATTAAGGCAACAGTAATTCTGCCCTCCTGAGCCAGACAGCTTGTAGAACTTTCTTGCCTGCTCTGCTAGGCCCTCCAAGCCAGCACCCGTTTTCCTGCAGGTCAGGGCAGCCCCCACCCCCAGGGTCAGCAGACTGGCAGTGCCTGGAGAAGACTCTAGCTCCCCCGAAAGCCCTCCCTGGCCTGTCTCTGACCTGAACTGGAAGCGGGGATCTCCAAGGTGGGTTTGCAGCACCTGACGCACTTCCGGTGGAGGCTCCAAGCCCATCTGCTCTGCCCGGTGCCAGCGCTGCAGCCTCGTGATCCCTGCCAGGGAGGGAAGAAGGCCCTCGGTGGGTGGGGAAGAGTCCAGGCTACAGAATGTGTGTGGAGGGGTGGGGAGGGACACTCCCCAGGCTCAGAAGGCAGTGCCTGAGGGGGTCAGGCAGGGGCTTGGGTTGTTTCAGAGACATGTGGGTGATGGGACTGTTCCAGCACGTTCTCCGGGGACCTGAGGGGTTCTCACCTGTGCAGGGCCCATACTGCCAGGCCAGGTCAAACTGCCTCAGCAACTCCAGCTCCACTTCATTGACGCTCAGGGGCTGGATCTCTTCCTCTGCAACGACAGGCTGCTCCTCAGGCCTGCCCAGGACTGTGCCCTGCCGGGTGGGTTCCCTGCCCCTTGCCTCACAGTTGTCCCATGGCTCCTCAGCCCTCACCGCCCCTCTGCCTCTGTCTTCTGCTACCAGGCCTGGTGTAGGAGGCAGAGGACATACTTCCTTCCCCTTGTATTGCCCCTGTCCACCCACGTCCCATGTCCCTTGGTGTCCACTCCTCCCGCCCTCCCCACACCTCAGAGACCTAGCTCTGGTGCCAGCTTCCCCTTGCTGTGTCCAGTGGGGCCCTCCCTCCTCTTCACTACTGGGTAGGAGTCAGTGATCAGCCGCTTCCGGTCCATGGCGCCCACCCAGGCAGGCGGAGGAGAAAGACAGGCCAGCGGTCACGAGAGAGACAGCTGCTGAGGGAGAGAGTGCGAGAGGGCTGGGGCCAGAGAGCGAGCCTGGGACCAGCAACGGGCAGACAAGATGACCCAGACAAGCAGAGAGGAAGTCCGCAGTTTCCAGAGAATGACGTCTCTCCCCTTGCCCGCAAGCACGGAAACATCAAAGACCTAAGCCAATGGCAGGCTGCCTCAGAGGGGCGTGGTCTGACTCTAGCCAATAGCAGACATCACAGGCAGAGGGGGCGGGGCAGCTGCTGCAGCTGTGTCCCAGGGTAGAAGGGGTGAGGCTGGAGTGGGGGACCTGTCAAAACGCCCCAGACTGCACCACCTCCCCCTGTGCCCCCCCACCCCCGCCCCCGGCCTGCAATGAGTCTCAGGGGACTTACAGAGCGTTATCCCCAGCCTCTCACTTCCCGTTTTCCCTTCCTAGGCAAATGTTCTTTTCAGCCTCACTAATCCCCGTGGCAGGTTTGTAACTCCCCAGAGCTCAGCTGTAGCCTTCCACTCCCCACCCCCCACCCTCCCTGGCACACAGAATGTTGTGGGGCACGAGGTCCAAAGAGAGTTTGGGCTAATCCAGCCCTCTTCCCTGCTCCCACCCCACCCCCACTGGCCCCAGGAGAGCTGGCTGGAGAAACCCATGGATTTGGAAATCTCCTTTCTCACAGTCTGCGCCCAAAGATACTGCCCATCCTTAGTCCAGGCAAGCATTTGCCTTGTTAGCACTCCTGGGGTCCCACAGCCTGCTTCCCGCCGGCCCCACTAGTTAGGAAGATTCCACACTGAGCAGGAGGCCAGAGTGTGTTTGGATCCCCACTTCTTCACAGCAAAATCTGCCAAGTCTGTAGCACACTAACGTGAGTGTGTGCACAGAAAATACGAACAATAAACCTAACACCTATGTGGCACTTACAGTGTGCCACATACTGTTCCAAGCCCTTTCCCACAGATTCACTTGACTAAAATTGATGTAAAATGGTTCTCACAAGTAGGAAGTGCTAATAGTCACAGGCATTGTGGGGACCCAGTTAAACCACAGCCCCTCGATGCTCCCCAGGAGCTCACAGGCTGTAGGGGCAGGCAGATAGGACCCACAAGCTGTCCGTGCAAAGATGAAGTTTCTTACAAACAGGAGAGTGGGGAGAGGGTGGGTCAGGGATGGGTTGGACCACAGGGCTGGCTTAGCACTGGAAGACCTCCTGGAGGAGGCAGGCTGAGTAAACAGTGTCTCACAATTCTCCACCCATGACCTTTGTCCCTGCGCTCCTGTCACTGCTGACTCATCCCTACACCCCGCCTCCCCCTCACCAACTTCTTGGCAGCAGGCAAAAGTGCTGGCCACTGGGCATCTGGGAATGGGCACAGGGACCAACCCTGCTCTAATCGCCTTCTAGAGACCCCATCCGGTTCTCCCCTCCGGGGATGTAAGGGCCTGCTCAGAGGGCACTGCCTTCCTCCTCTTCCACTGCTCTGGAGTCTGGGTGCCCTGTGATAGGGGGAAGGTGGGCACAAGGAAAGAGAACACTTTGGAAAGTAGACTACCAAAAGGGAGGAAAAGGAGCAGGCCATGTCTTCAGGGGCCTTCTCCCGCCTGGTTCTCCCTATCTGCTTCCTTGAGGAAGGCTGAGTGGAGGAGTGCAAGGTCATGGCGTGCTGCGCAGAGCTGGAGGGCCCTTCCCTGCTTTATTGTTTGGGCCGGGCCTGATCTAATCCCCCCATCTGCCTTATGGACTGTGTGGGGCCCACACCGAGGGAGACAGGGGCCCTGCTGTGTTGGGAAGGAAGCAGGGAGGCCCTCTGCACCAGGCCCATGAAGGGCTTCGGTGTGGCTTCCAGTCAGGCACTGAGAACCCTGCGGAGGGATGGTGGGACTGACCACCCCTCCCCCAGGGGCCTTGCCACAGGTGTGTGGTACCCAACTCTTGAGCCCACAAAGCCCTGAGGGAGTAGGGAGCCATGGGTGGGGCAGATCCCTCCTCATTCCTGGTCCCTCCCACCCCTGAAAGCTGATAGCCGTGAGGCCCTGCCACCGCCCAGGGAGCGTGAAATGGGGTGTGCCACTGGGAGGCCACAGTGGCTCCTACTGCCGCCTGAACCTATTCCCTCTCCCCTCTGGCACCCTGACCATTCTGTGGGCACTATCTGGACCATCCCCGCCAGCTTCCCCCAGCTCTGCCTGGCTCAGACCCCACTAGCTCCTCCTACCCAGCCTGGAAGATGTCTCCCCCAGCCTTCAGCTTCACCCAGTACCAAGAAAGAGAATCAGCGCAGTCAGCTCTAGGGCAGCCCCCTAAGACTGGCTTTCCAGCCTGGAGCTGCAGGAACTCTCCACTGGCAGCATTGCCCTCCTCTCCTAGTCAGAGAGCTGTGGGATTGCGCTCCCAGGGCTCGAAGGAGTTGGCACCCTGGGATGTAGAACCATCCCTGTCCAATTGGCATCCTTCCCGTAATTGGCATCTGGCTCCCTAAAGTGCGCTGGCAACTAGACTGGACCTTGGCCTGCCCATCCTTGCATGTGTCTTTCTTTCTTTTACTTCCTCGATCTTGTCAGCCCTCTATCACCTTCCTTCCTGGAATCCCTACCCTACTCAGGTGGCCTTCTGGCCTATACCCAAAGCTGCTGTCCTGAGGACTGTTACAGTCCAGGCTACGGGCTAGAGGGCCAGGCCAGAGGTCTGAGCTGGGGGCTAATTCTCTGCCCTTTAGGGAATTTCCTGAGACCAGGGCCTATGTTACTATGTCAGCCCTGACCCCCAAAGGCTAGTGATGGACTTCCAGGAGTAACCTTTGCAAGGAGTATTCCCTTGGCCTGGGAATACTCAAGGTACTTGCTTCATAGTCAAGACCAAAGTCTTGGGGGAACACAAGAGAAAAGGAAAGAAAAGAACTGGAACAGGAGCCCAGAATCTTCCTGAGGGCTGAGGCCCACCCACTGACTGCTCCAAGGGGAAGGGGGATTAAGCCTGGCTTTGCTCAGACAATGTGGCAGGATAGGGGTGCCTCAGTACTGCACATGCGCCCTGAGAGCCTCTTCCCTTCCCCCAGCTCATGATGGAGCTTGTGGGGAGAGCCAGCTAGAGCTAGGAAGGTGGGGACAGGTAGAGGGAGGGAAGCAGCTGCCTGAGGCCCAACTGGCTGTGGGGCGTTGCCCGCTCTCCTTTCCTCTCCCCAGCACACCCCTTCCTCAGGCCCTCAGGCCCTGCCACCCACCCTGAGCTGGAGATTCTGGGCAGCCAGACTCACACCCCAAGCCCCCACATACTCACATACCCTGGGCCCCCTTCCCCACCCTGTGGGACCAAATTTTTTCAGGCAGCTCCTCCTAGTCCCTCACTACCCTCCCAAACAGCCCACCTCAAGCTGTTGCAGGTTCTCTGGCCCGTGGTCTTTAGAGGGGGGAGTATGGTGGAAGGCAAAGGTTCCCCTGGGTCTGGGTTTTTCTGCCACCGGATGTGTCTTTTGTCCTGTCCCAACCACCCACTCC
Organism: Desmodus rotundus; assembly: GCF_022682495.2. Classification (NCBI taxonomy): domain Eukaryota; kingdom Metazoa; phylum Chordata; class Mammalia; order Chiroptera; family Phyllostomidae; genus Desmodus; species Desmodus rotundus. Next base: position 4,093,567 of record NC_071391.1, on the reverse strand, counting down.
AAACCTGTTCCCATCACCTCTTCACCTTGGCCATCACCACGCCTGTGAAGTTGGGGAGATTTGAGAAGGGGCCCTTCTAGCCATTCCTCGCCTCGGCCACCAGGTGTCAGACTTTGTCCAGCTGGGAGGAAGGTCCTAGTTAGTTTCAACCCTATCAGCCCTGCCTCAGAGATCAGGGCAAGTTGAGGAGGGGCCCTGAAGGTTGAGATGAGGAAAGGGCTGGATCTCTGGTTCTAAAGCACACAGTTACTTTCACTGCCCCCACCCCCACCCCGCTGACAAGGGCTTTGTCCACTGCTGGGAAATTGGGGGAACCAGGCTGAGTCAGGGAGCTCAAGAATTGAAGTGACAAAGGCATGGACAGTTGTGGCTCCAGAGAAGGGGGAGCTGAGAGAGAGCCGCCCATCAGAGCATTCAGCCAGGCCTGGGTCACTGGCCATTGCCCTTTAGGTTAAGGGGAAATAGGGCCTCCTTTGGGCCTTCCCCATTCGGGGTGGCTGGGGCTTGTGAGTGAGTGTGTGTGTGTGTAAGATGAACGCCTGAATGAGTCTCCTAACTTACCCAGGGGCCCTAAGTCCTGGATGTTGGGTCAGTCTTTGCAAAAGTGGGCATAAGTAGGAAAGGTATAACTACCTTCTGCCATGCTGTGTCAGAGCCCCTTCTGTACCCACTCCTAGGCCCCTGGAAGTTGCCTCCCCCAAATGACAGTTCTCATTAGAAATCTCATTAGAAATGAGATTTCTAATCCACTCCATGGTACCTGGAGATGACAGAGAGGAGAGCCTTTTCTCCCTCCCTAACACTACCTCAGCCTATCTGGGAACAGAAGAGCTTCCAGACAGCACTCTCTCCCCATTGACACTGCAGGGATTCCAAGTTCTTAGGGTGACCTCCCGATACCTGGGCCCCTGACCACAGGACATGCTTTACAGGTGGAACCTAAGACAACCAATGAAAACTCAACGCCTCTCCTGAAATAACTGTGACTGCAGAAGCAATGACAAACTCACTCACAGAAAAGCTTTATGACCTGTCGGTTACTGGGAGCTACCTGCCCCTTGGTCCACAGTACTAAACCCCAAAGCGGGGGCTCATGCCACCAACAGCATCAATAGGGAGCTCTTTGGGGGAGAGTTCAAGAACTCAAACTATGAAATGTCCTCTATGCCTGGGCTCTCCTCTGTGTCCACCGCCCCTGCCGTGATCCTAGGACACACCCTCTGCATCCTTAGCTGGAGTGAATGCCAGTGCTTCCCCCCACCCCGCCCTTCTCCAGGTCACTCACTCCTGTTTCCTTTTGCTACCTACGTGCCTGCACTGTGCTCTGTGAGGCTCACAGCCACTCCACAGTGTAATTTCTTTTTTAAAAAAATTTTTTAAAGAGAGGGGAAGGAAGGGAGAAAGAGAAGGAGAGAAACATCAATGTGTGGTTGCCTCTTGTGCACCCCCAACTGGGGACCGGGTCTGCAACCCAGGCACGTGCCCTGACTGGGAATCAAACTGGCGACCCTTTGGTTTGCAGATTGGCACTCAATCTACTGAGCCCCACCATCCAGGGCCACGGTACAATTTCTAACCCTCTAGAGTCCTTTGTCCTGTGATTTGCTGTCATTCCTGTCTTGCCAGTCCTCAGCCTTGGGAAATGCCCTTTCCCCCCTCCCCCACCTCCACCCCCCACTGCCAGGCAGCTGGGCTTGCTAGGGATGGTAGGGAATGTCATAATCCATGCCAAATGGATCAGGGACCACAGAGTTGTGCTTGCTGATGTTACCAGGTTCCACGTGGCTGCCCAGAATCCCTTTGGATTCTCCTGTGCTTGCCTCTGATCTCATTCCTCCAGTCTCTCCCTTCTCCTCCAGCTGCCACCCCTCACACCTCAGTGACATGTTTAGGTTTCTTCTGTTTGAAAACAACAAAAGCAAACCAACCAAACAAACTTCCATGCTTTTGCTACCCTCCCTAGATACTCCCTTTACTGCCAAACTCCTGAGGAAATGTATTTACCCCTTCTACTTCTTCTCATCATCTCCTTCTGAATCTCACCATTTGATATCCGCCTCTCAGCTGCTCTTGCAAAGGTCACCAGTGACTTCCTGATTTACCAAAGCCAGTGGGTTTTCCTGTATCCTTTCAGTTCTTCTGGGGCTCCTGATCCTGTCAGCTGCTTCCTTAAAAAAAAGAGGAGCTGCTCTCCTCTTTTGCCTTCTCATATACCAATGGCTTGACACACTTTACATCAGCTCAAATCAAATTATGGAGAACTTCAGTCTGTGCCCAGCACTGTGCTAAAATGGTGTAGGGCTGCAAAGATGAGTAAACCACAGAGTCTGACCTTCAGACACTGCCTCCTTAAAAGGGAGATGGGCTCACCTAGCTATCCCTCGTCCTGCCCGTCCTCTGCGAGTGGGGTCAAATCCCACCTTCTACATCTGTGCAGAAGCATTCAGTGTGTTCACGACCCTGGAAATTCAGCAGTTATCTCAGACACTCGCTTGTCTCCCCTCTAGGGCTCCCAGACTAGCAGAACCTGCACCCTCACTCCTTCCTTGACATCCACAGTATTTTCCCTGCGTATTTCTGCACCTAATTAAGTTCTACCTTGGATTCTAGCATTTCTGGAGAGGGGGGCCCTAGTCCCTTTTCCAGATTGTTTTGTTCAGTACACTAATTGAACACCGTCTTTGGGCTGGAGCCCGAGCTGGGTGCTGAGACAGACAGATGGGAGTCTCTGATCTGCCTCCAATAAACTCGCAGTAGTGTGGGACATCCCCCCTTCTCCCTGTATTCTGTACAGCCCCCTGCCTGGTGCCTTACATATAACAGGCTGCTGCTCGTTTTGCGTCTGCATGGAGACAGCATAGATGCCCTCTCCTTTCTGTCTTGTTAGGCAGGAGGCAGGGCCATGCCTGGGCAGATGCCTCCGCCTGAAGAGCCTGGACCCCTCAGGGTGGGCATGTTCCCTCCAACTTGGGCCAGGTGACTCAGGGACACTCAACAGAGCCCGGCTTGCCCCACCCACAAGCAAATCCAATATCTCCTGCACCTGCATTCCGGCCTCTCCCTTTGCCAGTGTTTCCTGCAGGGACCTCCCAGTGCATGTCACACATGTATGCTTCTGTTGTCGTTTCAGGTGAGCTGGTCTTCTCTTCCCAGGTAGATCACGGGCTCCCCCGTAAGGGCAGGAGCCAAGTTAGGTATGGACTTCTTTTATCTTTTCTACACCTGTTAGCCTAGTAACGGGCAGATAATGTCTTTAAAATATTTGTCAACTGATTGACATCACTGTCACTTGTTAATCCCTTCGCTTAGAGCACCGCCTCCAGGAGGCCCTTGTAAAATATCCACGTATTACCTGGGAGCATTAGCCCATTAAGCGACCCAGCGGCTCTTCACTGGAGTGTATTGACATGCCATGTGCCCCAAGTAATGTTTACTAATCGCTGCTGCTGCAGCCAAGCATCTTAACTTTATTCTCTCTTGTCCTTCCCAACATCTTATAAGGGTACGTAATATGCCCATTTTACAGATGGAGAAACTGGAGAATGGAGAGCTTTAAATAGTTTGTCTGAGGTCATTCAGTTCATAGATTATGAAACTGGAACTTGAGCTTGGACCACCCCTTGCACAGCATCCATCCCCATCACTTGCACTCCAGTAGGAGTCTTTCTCTTTCCCACGAATCTGCGGTCTTACATCTGAGAGAAGGGAGCAGTCACAGCTGAGAATCACCTTGGCTGCGGTCTCTCGCCTTCCCTAGGAGAGGAAGGGCATTGAGAAACGAGGGTCACTGCTGAGGAGGGGCCCTAAGGCAGCCACAGATGCAGGTTCTGGGGAAACTGAGGGCTGAGTGTGTAGGCTGACTGCTTGGAGAGAGCACCAGAGGGACAGATAAATCGCTTTGCAGAGTGACAGACCTATGAGAACATTAAAATAATCCAGAGAGGTGAGGCAGACTGAGCCAAGGTTGGGAGAAGGGAGATCAACGACAGACAAGAAGGCATCTGGGAGGACTAAAGAGACGTGGCATTGATGGAGAGAGCTGGAGTGAAGTCTGCTGTGTACATGTCTTCCATGACAAAGTGGGGAGAGCCTCTTCCCCACACTCTGTGCATCTCCTGAGCTAACCTTTGGATTTCCAGGCCCTCCCAGCAGGCATGGGAGCCAGGAGGAGGGGCAGGGCCGAGCTAAGAGATGCTTCTGGGGCAAGCATTTTATTTGTTAATACAAGAATAGAAATTCTGCAATAAATATAATCTAATAAATAACATCTCCAAATAAATAAATATTAATACAACAAACAGAGTCATGAGTGGTTGGGGCTGGGGTGCAGGGCCTGGGGAAGCTGCCCCCACACCCCCAAAATGCTACTGCAATGTAAACTTTCAGGAAATCCTGTGGCTGTGGCTATGATTGCCCTCCCCAGGCTGGGCAACCCACAGATACCCTGGAAAAGGGGGTGGAGAGGAGGCACCATGATGCTGGCAAGAAAATTCCAGACAAGGTCCTTCGGTTGCCACCCTGTGCCTTGGTGACCCCTGGGTTCAGTCTGTCCCTGCCCCTCTGCTTTCAGTATTTCCTCCATGGCAGATCCCACCTCTCCCATTTTTAATCCCATCTCTTCCTGTTTAGACTTGCCACTGTGTTCGTTTCCTGAATTGAGTGTATGGAGTTAATGGGGGTAGGGGAACAACACCCATCCAAGGAGAGCGGGGCAGCAACGGGCTTCACCCAAAAAAGGCACATGCTGTGGTGGCCCCTCCCTGCCCTACAGGCATGCCTTCTGGAAGTGCCACTTGAGAGGTTCATTGGGCACTGGCAGGTGGTGGGCAGGAAGCAGGAGGCTGGGAGAGCCTTCACACCAACCTGGACCACCTTGGGCTCCCTTGAGCATTACTTCCTGTAGAAATGGGACGGGACAGGGCCTATTGCACCTCTTCCCCAGACCTGCAGAACTTTGGGAAGTGGGGAGGGGATGGGCCTTATTGCATCACACCTTCCTCCAAGTCCAGGAAGGGCCAGAGGCTTCCAGCTTCTGTCTCCTGGCTCAACAGGTGTTGGCATACAGGTTTCTCCCTCCCAGAGTGGGAGCAGGGTTGGAAGGGGAGGGGAAGAGGAGGTGGTAAAGGTCAAAGATCAGAAGCCATGGGCCTCCAGGTGCAGGGTGACCGCAGCTGCCGGAGGCTGTATCTTCTTCTTGAGCCGGTTGAAGTCCTTGGCTGAGCGCCACAGCCAGGTCTGCAGCTCCTTCAGCAGCCAGAAATCGTCCATCTTCTGGAGGAAGTCACTGTGGGCAGGGCCAGGGGCCCAGGCGGGCTCAGCCCCAGGCAGAGGCTGGGGTAGCGGGTAGCCCAGAGCTGCCATGACACCTGCAATGCTGCCCAGCAGGCCCTGGAGGCTGGTGCAGAAGTGGGCCAGGCTGCGGCGCAGCTCAGCAGCAGCAGCCTGGCGGTTGAGGCCGCGCAAGTGGCACAGAAGGTGGCTGTAGGCCTCGTAGTTCTGGGTCAGCCGCAGTTTGTCATTGAGGCTTCGCCACACTTCCAAGTTGACAGTGGCCCTGGGCAGAGTCTCAGCCCCCAGCCGAGGTGGGTTGAAGTCAGGTTCGTTGAAAGGGGGGCCCAGGTAGTTCAGCTGTGGAAAGGAGAGGGCAATGGGGAAGGAGGAGGGCGAAGCAGCCAGCTTGCTGCCACCAGGAGGAGATACCTGTCCCCTAAGCTTCTACTTCCTGTGTCCCCTGACACTGGCCCCATCTCTACACCAGGCCTCTCTGTTCACAGGCCAACCCTAAGTTTCTCCATGGATGTCGTTTGCATGGAGATGACTGCTGAAGCAATGAAGGTAACAAGCTCTCCTATGGAGGGGTGTAGAATGAGGAAAACTGAGCAGCAGATACTCAGGGAGAGCTCACCGATTGGTTGGGTGTGCAAGCCTCCAGAGAGCACCCACCCACCAGCGAGGCAGGGCAGAAGAGGAAGAGGAGCCATGGGGACCCAGGAGGCCAGACTGGAGAGGTAGAAGGTGGACCAGGACAGTGCAGAGCCAAGAAGAGCAGTTCGGGAAGGCAGCAGTGCTCAGCAGTGTGGCTGTAAAACAGAGAGCAAGGGCAGTGAGCCTCAGAAAGTGTTATTGGGTTGGGCAAGAAGGAGGTGCCTGACAACCCTGGAGAGAGCCGTCTCAGTGGCTTGGAAGCCAGATTGCAGGGGGTTAAATAGTGAGTGGGTGGAGAGGAAGTGGAGGCAGAGGGTGTAGACCACTCCTTCGAGAAATTTGGCAGGGAAAGCCAGGAGAGAAAAAGGGTCGGGAACTAGAGGGGGTAGCAGAGTCAAGCAAAGGTTTTCTGGACAGGAAAAGCAGGTCTAAAGGCGGAGGGGCCTGTGGGCATCAGAGTTCCATTTTTCTCTTGACATGCCCAGTCTCACCAGCTGAAGGGCTGTAGACAGAAGGTACACACTAACTCCCAAGGAAAGGCTCAGCCCATAGGAACAGGACTGCAGTAAGAAGAAACTGAGGCAGTCTCAAGAGTTGGGCTGGAGGAAGGGTATGGAAGTCAGTCTAGGGAAGAGGACAGAGCCCTGCCAATCCCCGGGGGAGAAGCCTGGGGCCCAGGGAAAGGGCTGAGGGAGACAGTTCAGTGGGGAGAGAAAGGGAGAAGAGAGGGGCGAGGCTTGGGATAGGCAAGGGCCCAGGGGGAGGTTCACACGCTGACAAGCACAGAGACAAACTAATTTCCTCGGTGTATCCTGGGGCTGGAGCCAGCTCCCCCGCCACCCTCCTCCCCTTTCTTTCCCTGGCTTCAGAGTAGGGTCTGGGATGTGGAAGAGGAACACGGGAAGAGGGGGCCAGTTCCCCATGGTCCTTGCTAACTCTGACCCTCCTTCCTCCTCTCCTGGGTTCTCTGAACACCTCTGGACTGCCCCCAAATTCTTATGGCAGAACTTCAATGTACACCCTGAGCCCCCTGCCACTACTGGCCTGGGTTCCCTGCAGCCCCCTTTCCTCAAGTCCCCCCTAGGAGGCCCAGTTAGGATGGGAGAGGCAGACAGAAGGGAGGCCCATGGGTCCAGAGCAGCAGGGCCCCAGGTCTGGGGCAGAGACGAGCTGGAACACAGGCATGGGAGGTGGGGCCCCTCCATCCCCACCCAGCCCCACCCGTGCAAGAGACACCACAACACGGTGTAAACAGAGGAGACTTCCCCGGCCCCCAGGGGGAGGCGGGCGGCTGGGCAGTCAGCCAGTGGGGCAATGGGCCAAGGCGGGTGCGAGGCCTGCCCACATGCCTAGTCCTGGGGCCTGGGATGGGGAGGAGGGGGCACCCTAGAGGGAAGGGCAAGAGATAGGCCAGACGAGGAGACTGTTTTGAGCCAAAGGTCCCTTCCTCATCACCCTACATTCATCAGGACCCCTCCACCATTATGTCTCTCTTCCCCCAACTCCTCTTCTCATTCTTCACCCAATTCCTAGACCCCTAAGTTGCCCTAGATACTCACGTAGGTCCCAGCCAAGGTGCGGAGTTGGTGCTCCAGGTATCGGGTGAGGTCATAGGTTTTCTGGATGGAGGGACCAGGCCCTGGGTCCCCTGTGCGATTGAGGGCTGGCACTGCAGGGAGGTGCCAGAGCACGGTGCACAGGCAAGCTATCATCCCCCACGAGTCCCCTGTGGACAGGATGGGCAAGAAGCATGAGGGTGGGTCTGGCCTTTTAGAGGAAGCAGCTGGCAGCCCCTCAGGTGTCTGTCCTCACCTTGGGATGGGAGGGAGGGGTGAGGGTGGGACGCCAGATGGGAGGCAGGGGGGATGGAGGAAAGGAGCATTCCTGGCCTGAGAAAGTGTGTGTGTGTGTATGTGTGCTTGTGTGTGTAGGCATGTAAGTTATACATGTTATGCTAGTAGATATTGGAGAGTATATTTGTGGGTCAGCTAATACTTGCTGTATGTGTGCCAACATGTAGGTGTGTGTACAAGGAGGGCCAGGCCTAGGAACACAAGTCAGCATTCCCATGTTCCAGGTGTACCTCAGCCTCCCCTCCTAGCGTCCCACTGCAGCTTGGGGGAACCAAGGGGTGGGAAACAGCACATGTCAGAGCTGCCAGCTGCGAGCAGTCGGCCCTGGGAGGGATGCAACAGAGAGGCTGCCCCCTGAGAACAAGCAAATGAGTCCCAGCCAAGCTATAGGAGGCAAGATATAGGGTCAGACCACTGGGGTCAGGCTGAAGGACACAGCGCTGCCTCGTGGTCAGTGGTGTGGGAACATTCTAGGCTATGATCTCTGGTGTGGAAGTGTGGGATGGGATAGAACGCTCACTCTCAGGGACGGGCTGCAGTGTGGAAGTTTGCCCCATTCTTATCTGGGGCTTTAGGTGGGGAAAAGTTTGACCTGAACGAGACTTTCAGTCAGCCTGCAGGGGAGAAAGAGAGGGAGGAAGAGAGGGAAGGAAGAAGGGAGAGATAGGGGAAGAAGGAGAGAGAATGATGTATTCAATGAATTGGGCTTGTCAGCAGATGGTGCTGGAGAGTTTGGGCAACCTGGGATGCCAGAGGCCAGGGGTCAATGCTGTGAGAACAGACATAGGCAGTTGGGAAACATGATTTTCCCAGCTTTTAGGTGATATCCAAGGTCAAGAGCACCTGGCCAGGATTCAGTGGGCATTGGGACTGGGTAAAGGCCATTAGAGTTAGGACGGGGTAAGGCTGTAACTGGCATTGGGTATAGGTTATAATGCTTTAAGGACTGGGTTACTTTTAAAGTTCCAGGTTAATTTATTGGGATTTGGCTGAGTGAGTGTGGTTGAGGTTTCTGTCCAGCTGGGGGATGTGGTTAGGTTTGGGCAGGCAGAGGGTTGGCTGGGACGAAGGTTTGTGAATGTGTTGATTCAGATTTCAGATGCGCGGTGCATGCCACGCCGTAAGAGCAGGCTGGTTTGGATTTTGAGCTTGGGTAGGTGTGAGATCATGAGTGGTTTTTTTCTTCTAAGTTATGTTTAATTTTTTTAAATTTATTGATTTGAGAGAGAGAGAGAGAGAGAGAGAGAGAGAGAGAGAGAGAGAGATCGGTTTGCTGTTCCACCTATTTATGCATTCATTGGTTGATTCCTGCATATGCCCTGACCTGGGATCAAACCCGCAACCTTGGCGTTAGACAATGCTCTAACCCACTTAGCTACCTGGCCAGGGCCTCTAATGTATATTTTATACTTTCAAATTTTCTGCAATGACATATGTTGTTTTGAGAGAAATAATTTGGATATGGGTTTAACAGTTTAACTGTACTCAGAGTTAGGACAGGTTCGGAGTTAAGACTAGGTTACGTACACAGTCAGTCAGAATGCTTGATCAGGGCTTTAGAGAGGGTAAAACTCGGCAGGATTTAGGATTCAAATCGTACAGAATGTCTCTTACAGAGTGTAGCGTTCAGCTGGGGACTTCCCGAAGTGGTCAGTCTTGACTCTTTCAGACGCTTGACTGGCTGGCTTTACTGACGGAGCGTGGGAGTGGGGGTCCTGCTAGTCTCAGGACCCCGCCCCCTTGGGTGCAGGGCTCTTGGTCTGAGAGGGAGTGTGTGCATGCGCCCACACGCATGTGTGTTTTAGGACAGAGAGCAGCGTCAGGCATGTAACTGCTCCCTGGGGAGACAGGCTCCCCTTTTCCTCTTCCCCATGTGCAGCCTATACCTTCCCTTCTGAAAATTCCTTTCCTGGTTCGTTCTTTCCATCTGAGCTCTTGCCGACTCTCTGAGTTCCTTTCTAGTTCCCGTTCTTCACATCCCAAGACAACTGCAGGCCCTTCTCCTCTGCACAAAGCCTTGGGCTACCCTTAGCCTGCATATCTGACTGAGTCACCCCCAAGTTTCTACTTGGGGACTGGCTGGTTAGTTCTGGAGGTTGGAGACCTGCTGAGGTGGGTAGCGGCATTACAGCCTCAAAGTAGATTCAGGATGGAACCTGGCCTGGCTAGCAGTTAGTGACGATGCCAAGGGTCCTGGCTGAAGTGGTAACTGCGGAGCTGGGCTTGCCTCTTCACCCCACCACGCTCCTGGCTAACTCCCTGTTAGACAGGAGTTCTGGGACAGGGCTCTGCTTATCCCACAACCGGGGGGGCGGTGCAGTCAGGAACCCCACTACAGGTCCTGTTTTCTCCCTCCCCTTCTGGGCCCTGTGGGACATCCCTGGGGAGCACTGGCTCCCTACACAGGGACAGCAGGGGAAGAGGGGGAGAAGCCTTTGGATAAACAAGAGCTAAGTCATCTGGGCAGAAAAACGGCTCATGAAATTAACCAGACGAGGCCGGTGTTTCCAGGAATATTTCAGTTCTGAGGTAACTGTCACTGCAGGCTGGGGGGGGGGGGGCAGGGGAGAGAGCAGAAGGATCCAACTGACTGACCCATGGAGAGAACCAGAAAGTGGGAAGGAGTCTCAGAAACCCGGAGGGAGAAGAGGCTAGGAGAGGAGAAATGGGACCGGACAGGGCTGTCCTCAGTTATGGCAGCTTCCACTCTGAGCAAGATGTTCCCATATCTCAGGCAGCAAAACCGAAAGCATCCCTGGCTGAGAACACCTGTGGTTTAGTTGTAAATCGCCAGCAGCCTGCCAGTGTCCCCAGGAGGGAGAGTGCAGTGGGCATCCTGGAGCCCTCATCTACCCCTCTCCTCTCCAGGCTTGTGGTGTGCAGGTGGACCTGGCCACTGTGGGCTGTGTCCTGGGCCCCCTCTCGCAGTCCTGGCTTCCACCCAGCCCCCGCCCCAGCTCTGCCTCTGGCTGCTGCCCACTGATTGTTTACATCCCGTCTTCCCCTGTGTTTATAAATCCGGCTGAGCACGTGAGGAGCTAATGAGTGCAGCTCACGTTTCCTGCTACAGCCCCCTCACCCCCCATCCTGGGCCCCGCCTGGGCCAGCCCCTAATTCCATCCAGATCCCTGGGCCCTGGTTCCCAGGGCCCCCCTCATGAGTACTCCCGAATGCACGTGTGTGCACATACATACACACTCAGCCCACGCAAGTGCATGGGCACCCTGACACACTGCACAGGCAGGCACACCCATGTATGGATGTCTTCAACCAGCTGCCCCTCAGTCCCTAGCCTAGATCCCCTAGGCGGACCTCATTCAGTGAGGGAGAGGGGCTCAGCGGTACAGATGTGGCAGGAAGGTCAGTGTGGGTAGGACAAGTCAGCCGGGAGACTGCACCTGGGATTGGTGGCTAAGAGCTATCAGCTGAAAGCATAGGATCCAGGGAGGCATCAAAAAGCTCTAGAGGTGTTGGGCGAAATGTGGGAGCCAGAAAGAAAACCTCTGCCCTCAGGCCAGACCAGGACAGCATTCTGGTGCCATTGGAGGGGGCTGTTGAGGGGAATTGGGGAAATGAAGCAGTTTAGGGGGTGGTGTGTCTACTGGGATGTGAGATCCAGGCACTGAGACTGTAAGGAAGGGCTTTGGGGGGAGCTTCCCAACCTGCCTTCCCAGGGAAAAGCCCACAGGAACAGCAGGACTTTCCTTGTCCTCTGGGCTGCCTGGCCGCTGTCCCCTCCTTGGTTCTCCAGCCCCCAGGCCGCTGAGAGGTGGCTTAGTGAGTGGGTACTCATGGGCCCCCGGATGCCGGGAAACCTTGCTTTGCCACCCAGCCATCAGGTGATGGGGCTTGCATGAGGTTCCCCAGCAGAACTACATGGGGCTCTGTCTCTGCTGTCCTCTTTAACAGCCCCTCCCTGCCCTTGCTTCCACCCGAAGGACAGGGGAAACAGGCCTGGGGAAGAAGCAGCCAGGCAGGCCAGCTGCCTGGTCCTGTGAAGTCAGTGTGGACACAGGAGTAGGGCTTTGGATGCAGTGAGAGGGTTCTGGGCCGTGCTGCACGGGGACCCAGGGGGTGCTCACAGAGCGCTGAAGCTGGGGGAGCTGGGCCACCAGCGAAATTGAGGCAGGGGGAGAAGTGAGGATACAACCCGGGTAAGTGTGAGCGTGAATTTCAACGGGTGTTGTTATCCAAAAGGCCAGGGAGGGGCTCAGAAGGACCGCAGGAGCCAGGGTGTGAACGAGCAGGTGGGATTGTGGGGAGGAATGTGGAGTGTCACTAACACACTAGCTGGTGCAGCAGAATGGTGTGCAGTAGTGCGGCTGGGGCAGCAGTGCCGGCTCCGTGGGGCGGGACAGGGAGCCATGACACCAGTCAGGACAGACTTCTGGGGCTGCTGGGTGACAGCCGCTGCCATCCCTGCTGGGTGCCCGTTTCAGCTTGGTGGAGTGCGTGGTTCCAGGGCAGTGAGTGTGCTGAGCCAGTGGTGGGAGGTCTGGTGGGTCAGGGGAGCGCGCCCCCGTGCCCCGCGGGGGGTGGGGGCAATGTGTGCTTGGGAGCCCAGGAGGAGTCTGCGGGTTTACTGAAAGCACGGACGTGTCCGTCTGGGTCCCGGTCAGAGCGCGCCCGACGGGGGAGTGTGGCCAGTGCCCCCGCCCACGGCCTCTCTCCAGGGCTCGGAGGGCTCCAGCCGCGGCGACCGCCAGCCCTCTCTCTGCTCCCGGCAGCCGCCTCCTACCCTAAGGGGGAGGGCCAGGCGGGGCGCAGGGACACTGGGACGGGGTCCTCTGGGTTTGGGGGTCCCTGGGGAGGACTCCTGGGGCGCCGTGGGCAATTGCTGGTAAGGAAAGTGGGGAGAGCAGAGATCAGGGGGCTCTGAGGGGCTCGGGGACGTGGGGTTTCCCTCGAGGGGCTCAGCCCGGGAACCGGGCAGCGGCGGCCGCTTGCTGGCCCTCCCCCCTCGGCGGTGACCTCTCGCTCCCGGCCCCCTCCCCGCGGCGGCGGCGGCGGCGCCTTCCCCTTGTGTGGCCCCGGCGCCCCCGGCCCCGCCCCCGGCCCGCTCCCGCCCGGTCGCTCCCTTCCCGTCGGCGGGGGCGGGGGCGGGGTCCGGGGCTCCGGGCTCTGCCGGGCCGCTGCCCCTTCCCGCGCGTCAACTCCCCGCCCGGTCGCCCGCCCGCCCTCGCGCGGGCAGCCAGCGCCGAGCGGCCGGTGCCGCCGCTCCCTGGCGGGTGACGGACTTTTCCCCGCCCGGTCCGGCCGGGCGGCGCCCGCCCCCCCCCCCCCCCGGCACTAATCACTCCCAGGCCCCCGCGGGCCGAGCGGAGGGCTCGCGGCAGCCGCCCGCCCCGCCGCCGGGCCCCTACCTGCCGCCGGCTACCCGGCCGCGGGCAGCGTGGTGAGCTCCGGCCGCGCGGACGCAGCCAGGAAGCCGCGAGTCCCGCCCGCGGCCCGGCCGGCCCAGCCCGGCTCGGCTCTGCCCTCCGCCTCCTCTCCCCTCTCGCCCGCCCTGCTTCCCGCCCTCTCCTCCCGCCGGGCCGGGGAGGGAGAGCGGCGCGGCCCGAGGTGTCGGCCTCCCCTCGCCTCCCGCTGGCCCGGCCCCGGGCTCCCCTCTGCCGCCCTCCCTTCCTCCCGCCCCCCTCTTCCTCTCCCGGCCCCCACCTCCCCGCGCTCCGCGTCTTCCTCCCGCAGCCCCGCTCCCGCCTCGGACTCGCTCTCCTCGACTTGCGCGCGGGGCTCTGTCCGTCGGGATCGGCGGGACCCCGCCTCGCTGGGGCTCCAGGTGGCCGGCTCCCCAGGTCTGCGGGTCGCCGGGACTACCCGCCGCGCTCCCTGCGACCTCCTGGCCCCGCCGAGCGGACTCCAGGAATGCCGTCCCCGCCGGGCCGCTCTCGAGGGCGCCCAGCCGTGCCTCCCCCGGCCTGAGCCTTGCTGGCGGGGCAGCTCCCGGCTCCTCGGCTCGGGGCTCCCGGGGGAAGGACGGAACCGGATCTCGAGGCTCCTGGGTGGGGGCCGGGGCCTCGGACGCCTGGCTCCTACCTGCTCGGAGGTCCATGGGGCCAGGGGCCGGGCCGGCCGGGCGAGGCTGCTCTCCCGGAGGCTGGCGGAGTGGGAGGGCGAGCCGCGGCTCCGGCGAAGCTTTAATAATCCCATCCGCCAGGCCCACTCGCAGGTTTTTTTCGCTCGGTTTCGGATTTTTTTTTTTTTCAGTGTGGGACATTCTGCAAACTTTTTTTTTTTTTTCTGACGTGTAAAGCTGTAACCACAAATTGTAGCGGCCCTCCCTGGGGTGGGGGGAGGAGGGAAGGGAGGGCTTCTGGGGCTCCTTTCCCTCCCACTACACCGAGGGGGGGTGAGGTGAGGCGAGGCTGCGGTGGTACCACCCTGGGCCTCCTGGGGGAGGAGGTGGGGAGGGCATCAGTCCGTCTGCAAACTCCGAGAGCTCCGGGAGGGAGCGGCCCGCTCCTTTTCCTCGCCCTCGGTGTCGTCCTAGGGTGCTGCTCCCTGCCCCGCGTGGGTCCTGCTCTCACCCTACCTCTGCCTTCTCATCTCTAACCGCCCCCCCCCACGCCACACACATACACACACACACACACACACACAGTAAATGCAATGACACATTCTCCCAAATGCCAGCGAGCTGGCCTCCAAGCGAGTGATGGTGTTTTTCCTGCTGCCCTTTGTCTGGGCTGACCGCCCCCCTTGCCTATTGTCCCGCGGCTTGTCCCATTTCCAAAAGCTGGGGCTAAGTGCGGCGCTGGCCGGGGCAGGTGACTAACCGGTTCACAATGCCCCCTGCGGGGGCGGACGAGGGCACCACAGGCCCACTGCCCCGCTGGGAGGAAAGCAGAGGGCACTTGGCTGAGGGCTCTTCCCTCAAGTTCACAAGGTTCTTCATTCTTCTTCCCAGTGGCTAGGAGAGTGCACATGAGTGGGGGATTTGTAATTCATTAATCAGCACGAGGCACCCAGACCAGTTTCGACACCAGGACTTCAAGGGTGACTCATAAAGAATGCTCAATTCAAGGCGATGGAGAGACCCCGTTTGTGGAATGCTCCCCCATAAAGACATTTGGCTTCCTCCTGCCTTTAGGGTTTAGGTTGTTGGTTTTTCCCAGTGTTGGGGTAGGGGTGCTTCAGCTGTGGAGTGCTCTCCCTCCTCTTCTTCCCTCAGGCCTGTATTGGGACTTGCTTAAGCGGGATACCCAGGGGACCCATAAGCCTAGACCCTCCCTGGAGGGCCTTCCTCCGGCTACAGAGGGCTGCTAGGAAGAGCGCAGGGAAACAGCTTTGGTCTGGGGTCGTGCCTTTATTTGATCTGCAGTGCCTGAGAGCTCTAGAACCAGACCAGCAATAAAATCATTTGGTAATTAGTTGCTTTTGTTGTTGTTTATTTGTTGTTTCAAGGGATAGAGGTGATGGTGGGCCAGACCTGGAAGGTGATTCCTCTCTCTGGAACAGCATCAGAGCCCACGCGCCCCACGCTGTCCTGGTGCCCCCAGAGGAAGGCGTACACCCCGCTAACCCTGCCACAGCCCCTCCGGGCTGCAGGTCAGAGCAGGCAGCCTGGTTCCCAGGGCAGCTCTTCCCTTTGCTGCACTTTGAGAACTGAGGTGGGGGGAGAATGGGGGGGTGGGGAAGAAGTTTGTTTTCAATTACCTCACTGGAGTGGGACAGACTTTGTTGTTGAGTTTTTCCCCCTCTTCTTTCCTTTTTTCTTTCTTTTTTTTTCTTTCCTAAACAAGAAAAAGAGCTGGGAAAGGGGCGCTGGCCTGAGGTTGGGGGCAGGGGACTTTCTGGGACACAAGCAGCAGCTCTGATGAAACCTGCCTTGGAGGGGCCTTTTCCAAAAAGGCCTCCCTCTTCCCCCTCATGCCCCCCCCCCCGGCGGAACGCTGGAGTTTCAATGACATTCTTGGCCCGTGAGCCCAACAATCTTTGATGCCCATGCCAAGGTCAAGAAGGCAGATGCCCAGTGGGTGACTGGCACTGAGGCCAGCCAGGAGATCCCCTAGCAGCTACCCTGTCAGGGTGGGGAGCCACGAAGGGGAGGGGAGAGGGAGAGGGAAGCCTGCGCCTTGTGGAGAGCGTCTGCACAGACAATGTGGTTTGGATTTGGCTGAGCCCCTCAGCACCTTATAAAGCACCTTGCTGAGTCAGGGAGAAAGCAGCCCCACCGTGGGAGAGGAGGAAGGGGCCAGGAGAGAAAGGGGGAGAGGGGAGCTGAAGGAGGAGGGTGGAGGCTGAGGGAAGAAGAGGGGAGAAGGGACAGGGCAGGAAAGAGGAGGCACAAAGGCAAATAAATGGGTGGGAGTGGGAAGGAGGGGAGGAGGCAGGAGCCCAAGGAGGAAGAGGAACAGACTCTGCAGTTGGGGGGAAGCTTACCATGTTGCCCCCCCACCCCGAGTGTTTATCTCAAGAGTCTAGGAAGCATTGGTTTGCAGGTTTGCAGTGACTGAGGGCTGCAACTCTAAAATGAGGACCAGGCCAGGTGGGTGCAGGGGCAGTTGGCTTTACAGACCACCCCTGGGCTTGATGCTGTGACCCCACAAGCTGGGGAAGTTGTATTCTGCCCTGCCTCTTGTCTGGACTTGTATCCCTGCCCTCTCCCCTCACGGGGAGGTGAGGGGCCTTCTCCCTTCCCCCTCTTCCCTACTGCCAAAGGGAAAATCAACTCCATCTCCAAGCTGCCTGTGCCCCTCTGCCATGTCTGGGCAAAGGCAGCAGGCTAGGAGCTGCCAATTGGGTTGGGGTGGGGGCTGGAGTAAAGACTGTGCCTTTATTTTGCCAAATCCCAAATGGGAGTGGGCTGCTGGAATCGGGGGGAGAAGGAAGGAAGGAGAGGCAGACTGGAATACACCTACAGGGTTTCTGTGGGTGGCAGGGCACAGGTGGCTGCCCTCTCGTTTCCAGCTGGGGACCTCCGGAAGCTTCCTGCTCCCCTGTGGCTCTTCCTGCTTGAACAATCTAGGATTGCTGGTGGGGGTGGGGCAGGGGTTAGAGGAGACGCCCCCCAACCCAATCCCAGATCCTTGGTGTGTTGTGCAGGCCTTTCCTGACCCCCTGCTGGGTGCTGGGTCCTGTGAAGGATGGAGTGGGGAGGAAAACCCACCCCTGCCTTCAAGAATTTCAGTCTTGTGACAAGGGACACTCATTAAACCATCTGAGGTCAGAGGATGGTCAGAGAAGGAAAGCTCTGGGGGGAGGTAGAGCTTCAGGGTTGAAATGTGATTGGGTGGCTCAGGGACAAGCTAGGTTCCCACCTCTCCCTCCCATTGTCCCCCCATAACTGGCCCCCCCAAGGAAGGCTCTCTAGATGCCCCAACGACACCACGTCCCAGGCAGCCAGAGAACTGGCCCCGTATGGGCCCTGGGCTCTGGGCGTCCTGGGCTCCTGGACCTGGGAGGCTTCTGGTCTGGTCCCTTCCCGGTGGGTGGGCAGGGGTGTGGCGGTACAGAAGCCCGCAGAGGTGAGTGCGGGTACCCACGAATTTATTCATTTGTTTACCAAACATTCCCTGAGTCCCTGCTCCATGCCAAGTGCCAGGGACACAGAGAGGAACCCTTGGGAGCTGTGGGGTCAAGGGGGAGGCCCTGCCCTGGCAACTCTGCCAGCCCCGCTGCCACGCCTGCTTACTTGGTGACGTGCTACTCCTTCAGGCTTAAAACTAAGGCTTTACGTGGGTAATTTCATCTCATTCTTACCATAACCCCCTAAAACAGGAACTGTGATTTCCCCTTTTACTCAGGAGGAACCTGAGGCCTGGCAAGGTGAAGTCACCCGTCTAAGGTCACACGGGTAGGGGAACCGGACCGGAGCCCAGGACCGTCAGCCGTCAGCGCCACGCCCTTTCACTGAACGGAAGATGCAGACCTGGGAGGGCTCCGGGGTAGGGGGACTCTTGAAAGGACAAGAGGCTGGGTGCTGAGAGCGGCTCCAGAAGCAGCGGGACTTGCCCGGCGCCCGGCCGTGCAGTCGGCCTCTAACCCGGGGCCCTGCCTGGTCTCTTCAGGACACTGAGGCGCTTTGCCTGAAGCAGAAACCTGGGGTCTCCTGACTAACACCCACCAGTGACGCTGGGCTGTCACCCCACATCACCCTCCTGGGCCAGTGAGAGGCACCCCCCAAGAGAGCGTGGGCCCCTCTGCTGGAACTACAGATTCCAGGAGCAGCAAGATGAAACTGGGAGTTAGAGGACCACCTGCCTGCAGAGCCAGGACCACGGTGGCGCCCTGTGCTTCCTGAGGGCTGCAGAGGCGGGGCGGGGGGGGGGGGGGTGGGGGGTTCTAGGTAGGCTCAGAGGCCCTGCCTGGGCTGCCAGGGACAAACAAGGCCACCCTCCCCCTCCACATCTGTCCCTGGAAAGAGCACCTCCCCACCACTCCCGTGTGAATGTGCAGGCCTGGGGGCCACCAAGGGCAGGAGAGTGAGGAAAGGTAACGGGGGTGTCCACTTTTCCTTTCCCTCCAGAGGGCCCTGCCTCACCCTGAGCTGGCCATGATGTCAGCGGAAGCCCCTGGGCCTCCTCCTACCTCAGCAAGGCCCTGCCCTGCCCTGCGTCCCTCACCCACACCTGGACCAGCTCAGGCCTCTCGGAGGACACTGCACCCACCTGCCTCCCCTTGAAGCAGAGAGGAACTGGGCTCTGCTGCGGGCCACTCCCTGCCCTACCTGGACTCTAGCTTCCCATCTGTAAGGATGTCCAGGTGACTGGGTGACAGGCATGTGAGATGGGCAGGGGCAGAAGGGATACCCCCGGGTCCCAACTCCTCCCTTGCCTGCCAGA
The DNA here is from genome assembly GCF_022682495.2 of Desmodus rotundus. Lineage (NCBI taxonomy): Eukaryota > Metazoa > Chordata > Mammalia > Chiroptera > Phyllostomidae > Desmodus > Desmodus rotundus. Next base: position 4,075,005 of record NC_071391.1, on the reverse strand, counting down.
AGCTTTCCCTGCCGCCACTCTCCCAGGATGTTCCGTTGCCCTGGCCAACCCATGCCTCGGGCTCCGTGACTCCGTCTCCCCTGGCAGAGGAGTGGGGTTACCTCTTCCTGGGCTGGAAGATCCTTATCCTGCCCTGCTGAGTCACTGCCGGCTCCTCCCGCTCTGTCCCCTCCCTCCCCACCAGCCACCCTCCCTCGGGCTTCCCAGGGCTTTCTCCAGAATGTCTGGGCTTCTCAGGGGCCCTGGGGAGTTAAGGACAGAGAGCACCTCCTGGGGCCACCCCTGTAGGGTAGTGATGGGAGTCCCACCCCCAGAGCCCATTGTCCCAAGTGCCTGCACTGTTGGGAGAGTGACATGGTTGAGGGTGACCACTCCGCCTTTCCTAGCTGGGTGACTTTGGGCAAGTCATTTGGCCCGTGTACACCTCACTTTTCTCCTGCACAAGATGGGGGTGATGACCACGTTACCAGCCTCAGAATAAGGGGTGACTGAGTTAATACAAGTCAAATCTCTGGTACCTCTCACTCAATGATGGGAAATATTACTGTTCTCTGCCCCTCACGCCCTGTCCTCCTGCTCCTGCTAACGAGGCCACTACCTCCTCACGAGGCCCCTACGTCCCCTAGGTCTGCATGTCAGCACCTTCCCCGTTCTTGTGACTCTGCCCTCCTGAAACCTGTCCCCATTGCCCCACTCTGCCTCCCCACACAGGGCACAGACGCGGAACTCTAGAGAGCACTAGAGATGGATAAGTGGCTCCTGATTGCTCGACTTGGCATCCCGGACCGCTTCCAGAAGGAGGGCCGAAGCCCGAGGAGCCACTCCCAGGGCCTGGAAGAGATGAGAGGAGCCCGCCAAAGCACTCTGGGGTGCAACGGGGTGCCAGCCCCATCCTGGGCTTTCAGGCCACCTGTCTGCAGGCCCCAAAGGCACCTTTGTGCGGTCACCTTTTCCTCAGCAGAGCGCCCGGAGCCACCATGGTGGTCTCCGACACTGACTGCTGCAACCTGTGTTGGACGGCACGGGGCCCGAGGAACTTGAGGAGGTTCATAAGGGGCTGTGCTGCAGGGAGGGACAGGCCAGCGGGCAGAGCTGCCAGGGCAGACTGCAGAGGGGCTGGGAGAATCCCAGTGGCACGAGGGGTAAAGCCACACCTGGCCTGGCACCCGTACCAGGGCTGGGGGGTGCTGGCACACAGACCTGCGGGGTCCAGTTGCCCCCCAAAGCTCTTGGGAGCGCCTCTTGTATGTGCCCCACAGAACAGTTTGGACCTATAGAGACCCATGCCTGCCAGCCAAGGGTTCAGGGTCTCCTGGGACAGAGGGCAAGATGGCTCCAGAGCCACTCTGCTCTTAATTACTGGACTCCTTTCCGCCACCCTGCCCCAGTTCCCTGAGAAGTCTCTCCAGCCCCCTTGCCCTCACTGTGGTAAGCCCATCTATGCCCCTTCTTCCTCAGATGCCTAGCTAGTGTCGGGGAGAGCTGGGCCCCAGGGGTTCGTGCTTGCTCTACCTGGCAGAGTAGCCTGGCTCTGTTCTGGGAGCTGGACTGGACACGGTGTCTGTCTCCCCCTGCTGGTCCTTTAGGGGACAGCCTGGCCAGGGCTCTCCTGGAGAGCTCATGGTGCCTGAGTCTCTCCAGACAGTGGATGGCGAGTGTCGGGGGTTGAGGAAAGAGCCCGAGAACTCAGGCGGGGCTCCAGCTCGCAGGAGCACCGACACTGCCACCTGAGGTCCCTGTGGCCTGAAGCCCGTGAAGTGCTCTGAGGGAGGCCAGCTCACCGCGCTGAGGCTTTCCCCACCGACCAGCAGGCCCCAGACAGCTTCCTCCCCTCCTAACCCATGAATGGAGCTGTCATCCCTGGATTTATCTAAACCTTTTGTGACGCTATTTATATTCCCAGCGAGACCGCAGCCTGGAGCAATGAGTTCCATCGGTGTCCTCCCCTGCTGGGCGAAGCATGCTGACTTTGATTTGTCCTAAACTCACCGCACTTGCGCTCCAAGGGGGCCCTGTAACTCCAGCGTGCCAGGTTTCAGTGATCAAGCCCAAGCTTCCCCATTCTGTTCCTGCTGTGGGTTTAAAAACTTCCCTCCCATCTCCCCTCCACCACCCGCCCTGCAGACTGGAGAGACCTGGTCCCATCTGTGCACCGTGCCTGGCGGTGTGGGCACAGCCCCCGCCTCATGCCAGCCCCCAGCAGCTTTCGAGGACAGAAGGACTCACATTCTCCTCAGAGACACAGGGCGCCTCCGAGGGCGCAGAATCGAGGAGTCAGCCCGTGGCCTCAGCCACAGCCTCCCCCGCAGCTCTTTCCTGTGGCTGACTTCTGACCCCACCGGAGTCCTGCGAGTACTTTCCGGTCCCTGGCCTTCCGGCCTTTTCTCTGTAATGTTTTTCTCTGGGGGGCTTTCCTCTCCTCTCTGCTTCCTAGTGTGGATTCGCCCTGGCTTCGTCTACAGTGATGATTTCTTTTGTTCTTGGTTCTGACCCTAGAATCCTGCGCGGGCACACCCCTGATGGAGGAGGCAGGACAGAGCAATAATCACCCCAGCAACACTGACGGTGTGCGCTAAGAGCTTTATAAACATTGACTAAGTTAATCCTGGCAACAGCCTTTCCTCCCCCAATTTATAGATGAGTAACCTGAGGCTCAGAGACCGTGGGCAATGTGACGATTTGCACACACTCTGAAAGCGACGACGCCAGGACTCAGACCGAGGCAGGCTGGCGCCTAGAACCCCATCATCCACCGTGACAGACACCCTGGTTCGGGTCCTGTAAACTCTCGTAGTCCTGTGCTCTTCAGTCACTCAATACGTGCTCATTAAACCGCTGCTACGTGCCGAGCTCGCGCTGGCTGCTGGGAGAAATGCCGGGGGATGAGGAAGGCCTGGGCAGGGCTTGGCTATAGGCGTGCCTGCACCTGGTGAGCCAGCAACAGTTACAGGTGGGCAAGTAGTGCCCTGCCAGCTCAGCACCCCCAGCAGCTCATAGCTGCCCGGCTTTCTTGGTTGCTCCAGAAAAATCACACAAATTCCATTTTCTGTGTGTGTACCACCCAGCAGACTCCATCACAGCCCTTTAGTCTGTCCCTCTCCAGCACAGTGGAAGCCCAGGATAGCAGGGATCTGTGTCCCGTACTCACTTTCCTGAACTTAGTGTGTCTAGTATGTTTTGAATGAATGAATTACTGGGCTCTGGGGATTCCTAACCAATTGGGTGAAAAGTGGTGGCTGAACTGGAGAAATTTCCCAACAGAGAGTTAGTTGTAAAGTGTGAAACGGTAAGCACCTTCCTCAGTTCCACATCCGCCCCCTCCCACATCCCCACACACTTCAGTGCTGGCGGGAGGCCACCTCTACTGCGGGGTATGGCGGAGACTAAGAATCTAGCGGTTGAAAGGGTCCTGAGAGAGTATGTCATGCAATGCCTTCATTTTATCAAGGGGAAACTGAGGCCCAGAGAAGAGCCTTCACTTGCTTGAGGCTATCTGTCAGTAGGACTAGGGCTCCCCCCTACGCCACCTGACTTCTAGTACAGATCCCAAATTGTCTTTGGGTCCCCATACACCCCCCCCCCTGCCCAACACAAAGGGTGGCTGACTGTTCAGAGGCCCTTGTACCCCACTGAGAATTGTCCCTTCTGGACCGAGAGGTGTTATTGGCTGTGCCAATTGCAAGCCTGGAGAGGCTACTCAACCCGATTGTTGAGCTCCCTTCCAGCCCCATAGCCAGGGGGAAGCAAGACAGCCAATTGCAGCTCCTCTCCAGAGCTGTGGCCCATGAGGGGCACCTCAGTGAGCATATCTTGCCACTGACAGCTGCACAGACAGGGAGGGACCTGTGCAAAGTCACACAGCGAGTCCATGTTGAAGCACAGATGAGGAACCCACATACGTCCCGGACTCTCAGCTCTAGGCTGCGTTCTGTTGTCGGAGCCCTTCAGAAGGGCTGACTCCTGGCAGGCATCTGCGAGACCGAAGAAAGTCCTAACAAGCTTGTGTCCCTCTCCCCAGGGCCTTGCTCCAAACACCTCGAAGCCACAGGACCCTACAGCCCTAGGGGTCATGGGCAGACACAACTGTGTGATTATTCACAGCTTTTTCCCCTTGGCCTTCCAGGGAGCTTTAGCTTCTGTCTCCTATTCCAGTTGGGCTGCTCAGGGAATGGTGTGGGGCAGATGTGTGGTGGAGATGCTGGGAGGCTGCTCTGACGTACACTGGGGTAAAAGGGAGGGGCAGATCCAGTGAGGAGGACAGGTACGGAGGAGAATAGCTGTGCCAGGTTCTTTTGTCCTTCTGACAGATCGTGCAGGGCAGCTCCTGTCCCAGGAAGGGTGGGGCTGTGGGCAGGGGTTTGTGCTAAGCGTGACTCGGAAGCAGCTCAGCTTCATTTGGATCACATGTTTATCCACTGAACACGTGTGTGCTGCTCAGCTGTGAGAGGCACGGGGATATGGCAACAAACAAAACGGACATGGTCCCTGGGCTCAGGAGCTGACATACTAGTGGGAGTGACAGCCTTTAAATAAACACACACACATGAAACAATGTTGAGTGGTGCTAAGTGCTGTGGCTAACCCAGAGCAAGGGCTGAACAAGAGGGGAGGAGGCAGAGAAGGCCTACTGATGGGCCACTGAAGCTGAGCCCTAGGAACAGGAGGAGCCAGCACATGAGAGGGGGAAGAGCATTCCAAGCGGCGGGATTAGCCTACAAAGAGATCCCAAGATGTAAAGGGGTGTGGTGGGTTCAGAGAGCCGACGAGCTGCAGAAGTCCAGAGACAGGTGAAGAGATGACCAGGCCAGGTCCTGCAGGTTTGGGGTAAAGCATTTAGATTTTATGGCATGTGTAGCAGTTGGAAACCACTGGAAGTCTAAATTAAGGGAGAGGTGTAATGTGACTGACATTTTAGGAAGGTCACATTGGTGCTACATGGAGAGGGGACTGGAGGAGACAGGCCGGAGGCAGGAGGCCACTCCAAGAGCTCCTACAGTTGGTCATCCAGGTGGGAGACAATGGTGTCCTGAACCAGGAAGATGAAGTTGACATCTGTTTGGGAGGTAGAGTCAGGGCTTGTCAAGTATGTGGGGTGATGGAGGGTGAGGTCAAGAATGACTCCCGGTTTACTGACCTAAACGCCTTGGGAGAGGCGGTACCATCCACACTGATCCCCAGTAACCTCTCCCAGGGCTCTAAGGAAGCCGGGTGAGGGGGGGGAGCTGGGGGCTAGGACGGGGAAACCAAGTGGAATTCACGTTCACCATCGCAGGTTAGGAGAGGGAGGGCAAGGGGTCCACAGACAAATATATCCTCTTCACTGCAGACTGTACCAGAGGGGCAAGGCCAGGCCCGCCCTAAAGTAACGCAGGGATGCCCCGGCCCTTCAAAGCACCCGAACCTTCCTGTTGCGGGAAACCAGGTGTCAGCGAGCCCCCCCCAGGCCTTTCCTTCCACACTACACAGGGGGACTGAGGCCGAGGCCCAGGCCCAGGGCAGACATCCCTAGCTGGTGAAACCCGTTCTTTTGCACAGTTCGGGTCTTTTTTTTTTTTTTCTCAAGGTGGTCACACATCTGCCTTTATTGTGAGCAGCAGGCGGGACACATCCCACAACAGTAAAAAAATTAATTTACAAAAGCAGGGATTCAGTGAAGCTGCCTGGCTGGAACCCTTGGGAGCTCACACATATATGCCGACCCAGAGCAGAAGGAAGAGGACCCCAAAGCCCATGAAGAGCAAGGCCACCAAAAAGATGAGCTCTTTGTAGATGCCCCGAGTGTACTTGGTGGAGGTGACCTCATACACGAAGAACCAGGCGGTGAAGAACATGCGGACGGCCAACAGTACCACGGCCGGAGGGGGGAAGACAGCTGGGTTCACTGGGCTGGTGTATCTGCTCGTGGCCTCGAGCTCCATTTTGCCGGGGACAAGGTGAACCGCTGCTTCGCCACCGACTGGGTTTTTTTTTTTTTTTTTTAAATGGCCACATAAGTACGGTTCTACCCTAGTAAAACGTTTCCAGTGCCTCTCACGTGGGTCCTTTGCAGTTGGCAGCCCCACCCCCCTCCGAGGCTCACAGACCCACTTCGCTCCCCACGGAGTAAAGCCGCACGCACCAATAAGCCTTTCTTCTAGCCTTCCCCTGCGACGCACACCCTTCCACCCCTCCCTGCCCGAGAATCTTCTGTTCTTCAACGATAAATGAAGGGTCCTCGGAGCCAGAATGAACAGCCACCTCTCGCAACGGGATCCGGGAGCAATGGCTTTCCTCTCTTTTTAGTGCTGGTGGTTGCTGCGGGCATCCGAGTCCCCGGCCCGGGCTGGGTGCGGGCGGTCTTCGTTCGACCTTCTATCCCCAACAGACACCCAGGAAATCCGTACTAAACTGGTGACTCAAGAGGGCTGCTCCACACGCAGCACCCGGGGGCCACGTCCTCCGTGCTCCTCGCGCTTGTGTGCGCCGCCGCCCCGAGACCCGCTGCGGAGGGGCGCGGACGGTTTGGGCAGCCCAGGCAGGCTAGGAAAGGAGCCAGGTCTGCACCAGGCGCTCCCAGCTCACGTGACCAGACCCCCCCCTTCGTCCTCCGTCACGTGACCGCGGAACCCAGGGACGTTTTCCTCATGTGACGGAGGCCCTGCTGTGTGGACCAATGAGGAGGCTGGGGCGGGGCTGTCAGGGGCGGTGCGCGCGAAGAGAACCCTGGCGGTCCACCGTTGGGGAGGCCAGGTGGGAAATCACTACAAGGCCCGTTTCGGCCCGGTCGCCGGCCAGCTGCTAGTCTCAGCTCGGTCGCCGGCCAGGCCCGGCCCCGGGGCTGAGGGCGGCATGAAGTGTTTGGTCGCAGGCGGCAACGTGAAGGGTGAGCTGGAGCTGGCCGGGGAGGCGGGGGCACGTGGGACCGCCCGAGGCGCCAGTCTAACCCCCAGTTCTTCTCCGCCCTCTCAGTGCTCGGCAAGGCCGTCCACTCTCTATCCCGTATCGGTGATGAGCTCTACCTGGAGCCCCTGGAAGACGGGGTGAGGGCCTGGGGTGTGGGGGTGGATGGGATTGCAACGGGGAGCCCTAAGCTGGGCCTGAGTCTCTTCTGCACCCGGCCGGAAGCCCGTGGACGCATTTGTCAGCTGGGTTTCAGTCTCCAACCCCCGGTGCTGGGGCTTCGGCTTGGGCCTTGTCATCTTCCCAAGCCTGTGTGTGAATTGAAAGCAGTTGCCCTCCCTGAAGGGCTGCGTGGGGGGTGGGGCCAACGAGGGAACAAGGCAATGTCCTGACAGCCTTGTAAGGCCCTTGGCGGTGGGAGCAGCCAGGCCCTCCCTTAAGTCAGGGAAGGCGTCATGGAGAAGGTGTCTGATGCCTGGAACGGGACAGAGGAGTTCAACAGGTGACGGTGGAGATGCAGGACTTCAGGGCAAGTGTGTGAGCAAGAGCAGGCCAGAGGGGTAGGCCTGTGGCTGCTCCTGACTGCATCCCTCTCCCTGCTTTTCCCTGGCCCAGCTCTCTCTCCGGACGGTGAACTCCTCCCGCTCCGCCTATGCCTGCTTCCTCTTTGCCCCACTCTTCTTCCAGCTATATCAGGCGGCCACCCCTGGTCAGGACCCACCGCGCTGTAAGATCCTGATGAAGGTGAGTCCCTGCCCTCAGCCGCTGCACCGCAGCCCCGCCAGAGCCCCACCAGCAGTGCGCCTGCTCCGCGGCACGTGCGGTACAGGCTAACTGGAGAGAGGGGTGGGTGCAGGGGCAGCCCGGTGCTCCTTCCCCGGGGCGGTAAGGGGCGTAGTGAAGGTAGCCCCAGCAGGTAATGGCAGATGTGCAGAGGGTGATGGATCCTACCAGGGACCAGGAGAGAGCGGTGACATTCAAATAGGACTTTCAAGGCGTTCCAGGTGGGGAGCAGCATGAACAAAGACCTGGGAGTGTGTAAATGTCTGATATGTTGAGGGAACTCCCTTCCTGATATGACAATGCTGAGCCCCTGACGGGGCCAGGCCTACAGGGGACGTGAGAGCTGGTCGCTGGAGGGGCAGTGCTGGCCTGATGTGTTTCCCCTACTTAGTCGTTCCTGTCCGTCTTCCGCTCCCTGGTTATGCTGGAGAAGACCGTGGAGAAATGCTGCATCTCCATAAATGAGAGGAGCAGCCGCCTGGTGGTCCAGCTGCATTGCAAATATGGTGAGTGGGCAGCGGGCCAGCCATGGGGCCCTGCGGTGTGAGGGTGGAGGTTGGCGAGGCCCTCTGAGACCCTGTCTGCCTGTCCAGGGGTGAGGAAGACTCACAACCTGTCCTTCCAGGACTGTGAGTCCCTGCAGGCTGTCTTCGATCCAGCCTCGTGCCCCCATGTGCTCCGGGCCCCAGCAAAGTAAGTACGCCCCCTGCCCAAAAGCTGAGTCCCACGTCTCTGTCTTCCTACTTTGGGGCCTCAAGGGTCAGCTTAAGAAGGCACCTCTACCATTTCCCCTTCAGGGTTTGTGTGAACCTCAGCGTTCACCAGCCCTTGTCTGGCTCTCCACGGGAAGCCACTGAGTGGAGGAGGGCAGGGGCTCCCGTGCTGTAGGCTCCTCACTGTCTTCAGGCGCCTGTATGCTCCACGCCAGGTGTCTGGCTTGGCGTTCTGGCCAGTCAGATCCACCCTGACTTCTCTTCTAGAGAGCAGGGCTTTGGCCTGAGCAGCCGTGAAGGTCTGTCTTTAAGCTTTGTGGCTCAGGGGCTCAAAACCTCTTTGGCTTGGTTATCCTTCTGGGCGTATTCCCCATTCCAGGGTGCCTTTCTTCCTACCTGCCCTGTCTCTAGCCTTGAGGAGTTCTCAGGACAAGGCAGGAGGGTGGGTGAGGAGGTTGTGGCCTAGGACAATGGCCGAAACAGGCAGCTCTGGGGCTGGAACCATTCTGGGCAATCCAATCACCCGGGGCCATGCCCGGCCTGGGAGACGGGCGCTCCAGTCCAGGCACGGATCCCTGGCAAAGACCAGTGTGGAGGAGTGGCTCCCTTCCCACCCATGCTGGATGCTCTTGGCGTTCAAGTAGCTCAAGGTCTTGTTCATTTCTTTGGATAGCCTAAGTTATGGTAACTTGAAGTTCCGTTTGGCTGTCTACAGACTAATTTTCTAAGCTCTCTTGATCATGCTGCTTAGGGCTCCTTTGAGTAAAGAAAGAGGAAAGGCTGTCATCTCTGGTCTGGATTTTGAAGCTATTTCTCTTTTAATGAATACTCCTCTTTTTCTCATGGTTAGTTTTAAGGACCTATAAAAGCAGATGCCAGCCCTGGCTAGTGTAGCTCAGCGGATTGAGTGCCAGCCTGGGAACCAAAGGGTCACTGGTTCGATTCCCAGTCAGGGCACATGCCTGGGTTGCGGGCCAGGTCCCCATTAGGGGGCGCACAAGAGGCATCCACACATTGATGTTTATCTCCCTCTCTTTCTCCCTTCCCCTCTCTAAAAATAAAATCTTAAAAAAAAAAAATAAAACCAGACGCCAGCTCCTGTCCCAACTGTTTTGAAGCTAATTCTAGATTGTTATATCATTTGTAACTGTCACTCGTGTATGCCTAAAAAACAAGGATGTAAGAGCTCTTTCTGAAGGTCAAGTTTATAAAGACGGCATGGATGTGGTTTCCCACCCCTGGATGGGCAGGTGCTGCCTTCTCTGGCCTTGACTTTCATCTGCCCATCCTTTGCAGTGGACTTCACTCCCACGACAGCCTGGGAGTTTCTGATGGTGCATGTCCTCCTTCCTGGGGCATGCTAGGCCTGGCCCATGGCTGTTCCCCTACAATGCTGGCGGACATGTCACTGCTCTGCCTCAGGTCCTCTGAGAGCAAAGCCACTGGGCAGGGCCAAGCCTCAAGTGTAACGCTGTGCCCTCTTCACAGGGTTCTGGGGGAGGCTGTTCTGCCCTTCCCCCTTGCACTGGCCGAAGTGACGCTGGGCATTGGCCGTGGCCGCAGGGTCATCCTGCGCAGCTACCAGGATGAGGAGGCAGGTGAGGGAGCAGGATGTGGCCTGGGATGGGCAGCAGGGCTGGGGTGGGAGGGGCTGGCACCCATGGGCCCGGGTTCTTCCTGTTCCGCCCCCACAGGCAGCAACATCAAAGCCATGGTGACCGAGATGAGCATTGGGGAGGAGGACTTCCAGCAGCTGCAGGCCCAAGAAGGGGTGGCCATCACTTTCTGCCTCAAAGAGTTCCGGGTGAGCCTCTCCCTATGTCCTTCCCACCCTGTCCTCCCTGCCCTGCCCAGGGCCTCAACTGCTCTGCCTCTCCCCTCCCAGGGGCTCCTGAGCTTCGCAGAGTCAGCAAACTTGTCTCTTAGCGTTCACTTCGATACCCCGGGCAGGTAACTCCCAGCCTCAGGGCAGGGAGGGGAGGGCTCCGGGGTGCCAGAAGCCACAGGGCCCTTACCTTCTCTGGGACCCATCACCTGCCCAGGCCAGCCATCTTTGCCATCAATGACTCTCTGCTGGATGGCCACTTTGTCCTGGCCACGCTCTCGGATCCACCCCCAAAGTCCCAGGACCTACTCTCCCTAGAGGTCCGCCGGCCAGCGCCTCAGCTCCAGGCTCCCAGGTGAGGGTCCCCCTAGGGCCACTCCTGTCCTCACCTCTGCGCACCCTGGCCTGCGCCTGCTGCTTCCAGCTTCAGTGCCTCCCCCTCCACGCACACACAGACACTTCCTGTAAGGCCCCAGCTGCTGCAGTGCTCAGCTCCCAGCCCCACGGTCTCAGCCTTCCTGGTCAGCTGTGCTCAGAGATCCCTCCCACCCAGGGAAGTGTCCCCAAGGTCAGGCTAGCTTCCTTCTCTGGCTGAGGCCTCCCCTCTGAGCCACCTCCCAGGCAAAGAGGCAAAGGGGGCTGCTGGAGGCAAGAGGCTTCTTGGGGTGGGAAGCAGGTGGCTGGAAGGGCAGGTGGGTTGGGGAGGATGGGCCCAGTATAGTTAAGCAGAGGAAGTTGGGTCTGGCCCCTCGCCCAGCAAGTCCCTGGGCCCTAGTGCTCTCCAGCTCCAGTCCCCTGGGGAAGGTAGGGGCTTGGGCTCCAAGTGGCCCAGCTCACCAGACTTGCTGCACCCCTCCCCCAGCTGAGCTAAACTGGCCCCCAGGATGCCTCCCTCAGGCCCCTACCTAAACTCTGACCAAATGATTCCAGGCCCACCCCCTCCAGGACACTGCCACTTAATCCCTGTATCCTCTTTCCTCCAACCAGATCAGGAAGTAATAAAACTAAGACATCACCAGTGGTCACAAGGTCCCCACAGCAACCCCCACCCCTGACCCTCCAAGGTGGGCTCTATACCCTGTGCCTCCTTTCCCTGTTCTGTTCTTCGCTGACCTCATCTCTACCTGCAGCACGCCCCACCTGGATGACTTTGCCAGTGACGACATTGACTCTTACATGATCGCCATGGAAACCACTGTGGGCAGTGAGAGCTGGAGGACACTCCCATCCATTTCCCTCTCACCTGGCCTCCAGTCCCCCTGCCACTCTGAGGAGGAAGAGGACGAAGCTGAAACTGAACTCAGTACAGTGCCTGGTACCCCCCCACCCAAGAAGGTAGGGGCCTGGGGTAGAGACGGGGGATGGGAGGCCAGTAGGGAACCGTCTCCACAACTCACTCAGCGTCCTTTTCTTCCAGTTCCGCTCACTGTTCTTTGGCTCCATCCTGGCCCCTGAACAACCCTCCTTGCACCCCAGCCCCGTGTTGGCTGAAGACAGTGAGGGCGAAGGCTGAACCGAGAACCTCTTCTGTGTCCAGGGGCCATGGACTACATGAAGCCACAGCCTCCTGCTTCTCAGGGCCAGCCAGGGGCAGAGCTGGGTCTCTTCCTTGGTGGGTGGAAAAGGTGGGCTGGGCTGCGGCTGAGCTGGCTGGTCCTGCTGCGTCCCCATGCCCTAAGTGGCTATTGGAAACTGGCCTGGGCCCTGTCCTGTCCCCCCAACCCCCAACCCATCATGTCTGTTTCCAGGCTTGGCACTGAAGGGAGGTGCACCTTCCAACCTTGTGGCCAAAGCTGGACATACCTGTCTTCCCCAAGAAAGGGATTGCAGTGTGGCTGCTGGCCCGGCCACTCCACCTTTTCTGCCAATCGTGACCTGTCCCTCCCCCGAGTCCTGGGCTTACGTCTGGGATCTGCTGTGGTCGGCAGATTGCTGTTCCTGCTTTTTTCAATATTCTTTGGCCCTGTGGGCCTTACCGTGTGGTAGGGGTTGCCCTGGCTGGGGCCCCATGCCCAGCAAGCTTGCCCTCCCAGTGGCTCTGGGCAGAAAGATGCCAGGCCCATTGTTCGGGACAAGGGAGACAGGCCAGGGCAAGAATCCAGCTTTGACCTTTATTAAAGAGACCAGATGGGTTGCCCAGGATGCAGCTGCCAGCCCTGAGGCCAAGCAAGGCTGGAGACCCACAACCTGGCCCTGCTTTGCCCTGAGCTGCAGCCTCAGCTCCAGGATCCCGCTTGTAGCCACCAAGGCACAGGCAGAGGAAGCCATGGGGACTGGACGCTGCTATTGATTTGTTTTTGTTTTTAAAAAAAGCAGAATACACCAAGGCTCCATGTTCCCTGTGACGAGCAGGGCTAGGAGGCCAGCGTGACCCCCACGGCTGCGTGGTTTCTGTACAATCCACCATCTGGGGCAGAGGGCGGGCTTGTGGATGCTATTTCTTGGCTTTGGCAGAGTTACGGGGTGGGGTGATGGGCCGGCCACCAGGGTTCAGGCCACTGAACTGCCCATATTTCCCCTTGTTCTTGTCGGCCGGCTTGAGGATCTAAAGGAGAGAACACTGGTCAGGCTCACGGGGCCAAGCCATGGGGCCAACCCATCCCTTCCCCATCCCATCCCCACCTGGAAAGAGCACATGAGTGTCTCGTCCACGCTCATCATGGCGCCTGCGTTGTCAAACTCGCCACAGTAGTTGGGAGCTGAGAAGAGTGTCACCAACTGTCGCTTGGCAAAGAACTCATAGCCATCTTCTACCACCTGGATGAGGGTGGGGCAGTTCATTAAACAGGTGCGGACTGCTCAGGCCCCACTCCCACCTGGACCAGAGCTTCCAGCCCACCTGGTGTGCCCGGCAGATGAGGTCCAAGTCATGCTTGTGCAGGAACTTGGCCACCACCTCAGCCCCAAAGGTAAAGGAGACACCACGGTCATTCTCGCCCCAGCCCTGCACGTCCTTGTCAGGGTCAGACCACAGCAGGTCACATAACAGCCCCTGGTCGGGCACATCTGTGGGCCGCATGATACGCCGGATCTGCTCCATGGACTGCAGGTCTGGGGACAGGCCTGGGGGACACAAATGGCACATCACTTTCTCAAGCCTCAAAAAGGGGACCCTTCCCTCCAGAAAACCCTGACTAGTCAAACTCTGTCCCCAGCCCCTGGGCCCTCTCCTAGACTTCTGGGGGCCCAGGCAGGCAGAACTCTGCGCCTTCTGCCTCTTCCAGTCCCTGCCCCCAGGAGCGCAGAGCTCCCTAGAGAAAGAGATCAAGCAAATTCCGCGCACAGTGCTGAGGCCACAGCAGCAGAGAGTGCAACCTAACACTGGGAGCAGGGAAATATCCTGCAGTAAGTGACATCCAAGCCTAGACCCCAGGCAGGTAGGGCTGTTCTAGGCGACTGAGAACAGGCCTCCAGCTGGCAGCTTCTTCCCTAGGCCTCAGGGATGTGGCCGAGCTTCTCTTTCCATGAACTCTCTAAGCAGGTGCCCCAGAGCCACGCTCACCTCCGTGGCAGCAGAAGATCTTCTCGTCCACAATGGCGGCGATGGGCAGGCAGTTGAAGCAGTCGGTGAAGGTTTTCCACAGTTTAATGTTGTAGCGTCTCTTGCCTGCACAGAGGAAGGAGACAGGTCGTGATGAGGCCTCCCGGGCCTCTGGGGCCTCCCAGACACAGCTGGGAGAAGAGTGTGGAAGGCAAGGAGTGAACCCCCCACCCCCACCCCACTGCCTCCCAGCCTTCAGGAGGAATTCTATAGCAGCTGTGTCCACAGAAGCCCAGACTTCAATCCGGAACAATGTCAGGGCTGACACCCGCCCCTACCCTGTGAGCAGGACCAGGCCAAGACCAGATCCAGTATAACTCAGCTTCTGGCCACAGAGTTCTGTCCAGCTAGGCATCTTAAGTGTTTAGGTAACAGATGCACCAGAGGGAGTGTCACCAGACAGGGCCCTGCATTAGAATGGGAACAGCCCTTCAGCATACCCATGCTGGGTGCCAGACCCCATGGCAGGCGGGCAGGACCCTGCCTTCACATTGTTCAGTCTAGCAGGTATCCGTCACATGCGCATCCTCCCCACCACTGGCCAGTGTGAGAGTCCCACTAGATAGCAGGCAGAGACCTTCAGGCCTGGGGCAGCCCCGGGCACAAAGCCACTCACACTCATCATAGAAGCCATAGATGCGGTTGATGCTGGCACACTCGTGGTTCCCACGGAGCAGGAAGAAGTTCTCTGGGTACTTGATCTTATAGGCCAGGAGCAGACAGATGGTCTCCAGCGACTGCTTGCCCCTGTCTACATAGTCCCCCAGGAAGAGGTAGTTGCTCTCTGGAGGGAAGCCCCCGTATTCAAACAGCCGCAGAAGGTCGTAGTACTGGCCATGGATATCACCTGTGACCCAGAGAACCAGGTCAGCCATGGGTGCAGGGTCTAGACGTGAACCCAGGGCCAGGGTTGGGCTCAAGAAGGATCCAAGGATTTGGGAGGCCAGTGCCACCTTCGGGAAGCAAAGGGGCCGGGCAGGAGTCTCACCGCAGATCTTGAGGGGTGCCTCCAGCTCCAGCAGAATGGGCTGGCTCAGGAAAATCTCCCGGGATTTGAGGCACAGACCACGGATCTCGTTCTCTGTCAGCTGTACATTCTTTCCAGGCCGCGAGCCCTGCACTGAAGGCAGAATGGGCGTCAGGACCCTGGTCCCTCCGGCAGGAGGAGGGTGGGTGACACAGGTGCCCCATGGGCACTTCTGGGGGCGCCAGGGCCTCGTGGGCCCCTCCTTGCCTGGGGCAGATGGTGCTCCTGAGCCTCCCAGGAGAGGAAGTAACCTCCCCAAGTACCCTCAAGGCGCTCTAAGGGACTTCTGAAGCAGGGGCTGCCACCCCAAACCCCACAGCGCAGGACCCTTTCCCAGGGTGTGGGGGGTGGCTAGGTTTCTCAGGTTTGTTCCTCACTCCAAGAAACCAGGCCAACCCGTGTGACCACAGCCCAGGAGCGGGGGGCTGCTCCCCGTGCCCCAGCAGCCCCAGACTCCTAGGTGCGTCGCGAGTGGGGGGCGGCTGCGGCCGTGGGACCTCGCGGGCCCGTCCCCGCCCCGTCTAAGCTGGCCCTGGGAGGGGCAGGCGCGCCCGCGCGCCACTTCCGGGCCGGGCCGGGGGTCAGGGCGCGGCGGGCGCCGACCTCCCCCGCCCCCAGCCAACCTTCCAGCAGGCGCCCGATGATAGAGTCCAGGTTGAGCTTCTCGCTGTCGGACATGGCGGCTCTGCCGCTCCGGCCCAGCAGCTCCGGACCCGCTCTTGCCTCCCGCCCTCCACCGCCTCCTTCCGGCCTGGCGCTCCTTCCGCCCTCCCCGGTCCGCCCCGCCCCGTTCGCTCCCGGCCGGCTGCCCCAGCTCCATAGCGCCTCCGCTGGACCCCGGGCGCAGCGGCCTGGGCGCCCCGAGAGGCGGGGCCTCGGTGATGGGGCGGGGCGGTGTGTGTGTATGGGGCGGGGCCTGATCGGTGGGCGGGACTTTATGGGAGCGGGTAGAGTCTGGGTCAGCCCCTGTGAGGATTACCCAGCCCCTTTCGGAAGATAAGGGACCGGAAGTACTGAGGAAGTTGTTTTTCTTTTTCAGTGGCTAAGCAGCCCCTCCCACCCGGTGTGAGCACCTCGTTAATCGCTTCCCCAGACACTGGGTTCAGTCCTTGAAGTGCAGAAAAGGAGACCTAGAGCTAGCAAGGGACTGGTCTCACATTCACTGAGGACTTCTACCTCAGGAATCTCTGCGGGCCCCCCCACCCCACCCCCCAAGGTGGCTGACCAGACCCAGACCGCAGAACTCGGGGACCATTTTGGCTCAGGCTGCCTGTGGTTCCATCTAAATTAATATTTATAGCCCCACCATTGCCTTTTGAGTTGCATAAAAATGCTGCATTTTGTTTATGTTAAAAGTATTACTTCGTAAAGAGCAAACATTAAATAACTGCAATTCCACCCTGGCTGGTGTAGCTCAGTGTACTGAGTGCCGGCCTGCGAAACAATGGGTCACAGGTTCGATTCCCAGTCAGGGCACACGCCTGGGTTGTGGGCCAGGTCCCCAGTTGGGGACATGCAAGAGGCAACTGGTTGATGTATTTCCGGCACATTGATGTTTCTCTTTCTCCCTCCCTCTCTCTCTAAAGATAAAATCTTTACAAAATAAATAAACCATAAATCTTCCCTGAAGTGAGTGTTTTACATGCCAGTATCTCAAAACTGGAGGCAGCCTGGCCTCTTTACCTGTGGCGGGGCCTGGCCCCATCACACCCAGTGCAGAAACACAAGCCTGCCGGTCTTGGGGCGGGTGGGAGGAGCCCATGGCCCAGGGGCACTGGGGTAGGCCGGAAGAGCCGCTGAGAGGAAGGGGTGACCCCCCCAGCACACCGGGGAGGGGCCCCCAGTGGGCGGTTGAAGCTGTGGCTGAGGAGGAAGTGAGAGGAGGTGAGGTGCGGCAGGGAGGTAAGCTGGGCTAACGGGGCCGGGGGCCGGGCCTGGGGCCGAGTCTCTGTACAGAACTTGGCCTTTTTGCCACCTCAGGGCCCAACCCCCTCCAGAAGAGGGCACAGACGGGTCTTGGTGAAGTAAAGTACCCTGAAACCTCCTCCCTCTGACCCCACGGCCAGGTTCTGGGGCTGGGGACGGGCGCCAGGCCGGCCGGGAGCTGCCTCTCACACTGGCTCTCCCCACGTCTTGCAGCCTGTTGCATCGGGGGTCTGGGGCACCATGGCCCAGGCCCTGGGCGAGGACCTGGTGCAGCCTTGTGAGCTGCAAGATGACTCCAGCTCTCTGGGGTCTGACTCAGAGCTGAGTGGACCAGGCCCATATCGCCAGGCCGACCGCTATGGCTTCATTGGGGGCAGCTCAGCGGAGCCAGGGTAAGTGGGGAAGGGAGCCCCGACTGGGTGTAGAGTGCCGGGATTTAGGATGGGGGCTGAGGGCTGAATTCTAGAGTGAGGGTCCTGGGAGGGTCTGGGGCCTCAGCCAGTGTTACCCCTCCTCAGGCTCCAGGTAGAACCCTAAGGATGGCAGGGCTGGGGCAAGGTGTCCAAGTGTGTTTCTTTTACCCCTAACCTCCAAGGGTTTGCTTGCATCCACCCTTGGAGCCAAAAATCCTTCCCCTTTTCATCTCTGGCCCAAGAACCCCAAATATAAATCATAGAACACACACTCTTTTCCCCCACTCTCCCCTTTCCCAACATACAGGCAGTATGACAAGTCCAGAGACACAAAGGAACTTGCCTGAGGTCACGCAGCAGCTCAGTGACAGAACCAGACTCAAACTCAGGACTCCTGGCTTCTAGCACAGGGCTCTGTCCACCCAGCTAGGAGTCGTCTGTGTCCCAGTCCCGGGGGACAGCCAACCAGCCCCTCCCCCAACTCACACCTACACACCCCCTTCAGTCTTTCCTGCTTCTGCCCACATCAGAGCCACATCCTTTCCTGTCCCCATGACAACCACTGGCAACTCCTGGGTGACAGGTCACCCCCCAGTGGCTACACAGGTTGCATGGGAGTGGCAGATGTGGGCTCTAGGTAACAGCTGCGCTGCACTGGATGTCGGTGCCATGTGCTCCCAGGCCCGGTTGCCCTTCTGTGGACCTCATCCGCCAGAGGGAGATGAAGTGGGTGGAGATGACTTCGCACTGGGAGAAGACCATGTCTCGGCGGTACAAGAAGGTGAGCGGGACAGGGACCCACCCAGGCCTCCGTGGCTCATCCTCCTTTGCCTTGGTCCAGGCCCAGGCCACATTTACCACTCCTGTGTCCCAGTACCTCCTGCCTTTTCTCCCTACCACCTGAAGTGGCCCTTGCCTGATGACAAGTTGTGCTTGACGCCTGCCACGAGGAGCAGGGGAGGGTTGGCCCAGCTGGCCTAATGGGACCTTGGCCTTGCCCACAGGTAAAGATGCAGTGCCGGAAGGGCATCCCTTCAGCCCTGCGTGCCCGGTGCTGGCCCCTGCTGTGCGGAGCCCATGTGTGTCAGAAGAACAGCCCGGGGACTTACCAGGTAAAGGAGTTGGCAGGGGTTCCACCTCCCCTGCCTAGAGCCCCTCGCCCCTCTGAGCCCTACTCCCTAGCTTCCTATGCACCCACAGGAACTGGCTGAGGCCCCAGGAGACCCACAATGGATGGAGACCATCGGCAGGGACCTGCACCGCCAGTTCCCTCTGCACGAGATGTTTGTGTCACCCCAGGGTCACGGGTACGAGGCCAGTGATGCCCAGGGACCCCCAGCCTCACGACCCCAATTGTTGGTCCAGCCACCCCTCTCCACCCTGGCTTTATGTTTTTGCATCTCAAGGGGACACAGCAAGACTGGGGAGGGGGAGGGCGGCGGTGAGACCTGGGCAGAGGCTGCCAGCGGGTGGGGAAGGGATGGCTGAGGGCCTGTCCCCTAATGGGGTCTTCTGGCACAGGCAGCAGGGTCTCCTGCAGATACTCAAGGCCTACACCTTGTATCGGCCGGAACAGGGTTACTGCCAGGCCCAGGGCCCTGTGGCTGCTGTGCTACTTATGCACCTGCCCCCAGAGGTGAGTGCCCTCCACCCTGCTCTGGGGACCCAAGACCCTGACCCCCAACCCCTGTGACTTGTGTCCCCCAACTCCAGGGACTCTGAATTCAGGATCTAGGATCCCTGAGCCCCAACCCTAGAGATCTTGGGACCTAGTAATCCTGTGCCTTGGACCCTTGACTGCCTAACCCCAGGAAGTCTGACCTCAGGGACCTGGGATCCTTGATTCCCAGGTCCTCTCTTAGTGACCCAGGCCTCATTATTGCCAGCCTCAGCCACCTCCAAGCCCGACAACCTTGACTCCAGGAACCTGGGACCCTTTACCTTTGCCCCTTGCCCAGTGATCTCAGAGTCTGGATGTTACCACTTGACCTCATGACTCCTGATTCTGAACCCTGTGATCATGATCCCTGACCCAATAATCCCAAGAACGCAGAATTTGAACTTTGAACTTGAACTTTGGGATCCTTCCAACCCTTGCCCAGTGAGCCCAACCCTGTGACCCTCAAATTCAATCCCCTGAGCCCTGTGACTTCCAACTGCCTAAACCCACAGGTAGGTCTCTGTCAGGGCACGGGGTGGCTTCAGGTAAGAGCCCCCCCAGCTCTGAGTCTAGGCTCCCGGCTCCAGAGCTGCCGCAGATGGGGTCCAGAACCACTCCTGCGCCCCTTGGCCGCCCTGCGGTCCCCTTTGTGTTGAGCGCTCACGACCTGTGCTCTGCCCTCAGGAGGCCTTCTGGTGCCTGGTGCAGATCTGTGAGCTTTACCTGCCTGGCTACTACGGGCCGCACATGGTGAGAGGCTGGGGTGGGGCAGAGGGCAGGGGGAGGGCTGGGCAGGCGGATGGGGGCCTGGGGCAGGAGCGGGGCAGAGCCTGGGCTTTGGGAGGGGAGTGCTGATGGACATGGCTGCAGGAGGCCGTGCGGCTGGACGCTGAGGTGTTCATGGCCCTGCTGCGGCGGCTGCTCCCTCGCGTGCACAAGCACCTGCAGCAGGTGGGCGTTGGGCCCCTGCTCTACCTGCCCGAGTGGTTCCTGTGCCTCTTCGCCCGCTCCCTGCCTTTCCCCACGGTGCTGCGTGTCTGGGATGCCTTCCTCAGTGAGGGTGAGTGGGGGGCCCCAGGCGGGTGGGGAGCCTTGGGTGATCAGTGTGCTCCAGGAGCAGCCCACCAGCTCCGCTCCGCCCCACCCACCACTGCCAATCCTGACCTTGGGTCTGGGTGCCTGGTGTGCGGAGGGTGATGGCACCCTGCCGGCTCTGGGGAAACAGCCCAGCCCCCAGACCATGCACCCCCGGTGTAAGGAATGGCAGCCCCTGCCCCTTGCGGTGGGACCACCACAGACAGGGCAGTCTGGGGGTGGGCTGGAGCCACGGAGGCTCCCTCCAGATAGATGGGGCAGGAGCTGGCAGATCACAGCAGTGCAGGGGCGCAGGCGCTGGCACCGTGGGGGTACGGCCAACGATAGAGGCCGTCCTCCCGGAGCCCAAGTGCCTACTTGGTGCTCGCTCCCTGGTGCCAGGGGCTGCCCTGGACACTGGGGCCACCTGAGTGAACAGCCCTACATTCTGGAGAGTGGGGATGGCAGGCAACTGTAACAAAGTTAACGAAATATTTATAGATTGTCGCCAGTGCCAGGAAGAAAATAAAGCCAGGGATGTGAGTGAGTGTCAGGGGAATGAATGGCAGGAAGAGACTGCCGCTCTGAAAGGTGCTTGTGGGGCTCCGTGGGCGGGCCGGGGGGAGGTGCAGGGGCAGGTGCAGGCCGAGAGCCAGGGCAGCAGCCTGCTGCAGGGACCAGGCTACAGATGACTTGGGGGTGCGGGCATGGAGAGAGGTGAGTGCCTGGGCCAGGCCGAGAGTGGGGGAGTCAGCACAGAGCCGAACTGGACTCTGCCTCAGTTCTTCCATCAGTAACCCACCTGCATTCTGCCCCCTAGCGTCTGTCCAGCAGTGGCACCTAAAAGAGTGGTAGAAATCAATCAGTCCATTTATTGAACTGCTGTGCGCTGAGTTGGCTCCAGGCTGGCTTAGAGCTCTGACCGTGGGTGTCCAAGTCGCCATCTGTGGGTCATGGGTCGCCTCCCCTCCAGCCCCCAGCCTCTAGGGCTAGACGGGGCGGGGCCTGATCTGAGTGGCTGAGCTATCTCTGCCCTCTCCATGGACACAAGCGCTGCCCTGGGCTCCCTTTCAGAAAGACGACATTAGTAATCACTGTCATCCCTTTACAAGTAACAGCGGTTGCCAGCCCTCTGGTCCCCTGGCTGCTCTGCTCAGCAGACCTGAGGCTGCCTGGAAGGCGTTCTGAGGATGGCCCAAGGTTGTACCTGTGTGCAGTCTGCTCTTGGCTTAGGGATAAGGGGCTCTGGCCAGAACTCTCCGGAACCAGAAGGTCACAGATCTGAGCTGGAAGTGCCTTAATGGGCAGCCCCCACCGGCCCTTCCTCAAGGGACAAGGAGCTGAGGCCCAGAGAGAGGAGGCTTGGTGTGAAGTTGTCAGTCGCCCTTGGCTCCTGGCAGACTGCTCTACCCAGGAGCATCTGTGGCTGCTGAGACATGCTCACCAGGGGCCCCACGTTGCACCCCTCCCTCAGCCCTTGCTCCTGGCTGGGTGGTGGCTGCAGAGCCACGGGAGGGTGGGCGGAAAGGGTCTGGCAGGGAGGGCATGTTCAGTGCGGAGCTGAGGAAGGGCGGGGCTGTCCCCGCTGAGTGAGCCCCCCCCCCCTCCGCAGGTGTGAAGGTGCTGTTCCGTGTGGGGCTGACGCTGGTGCGCCTGGCCCTGGGCACCACAGAACAGCGCCTGGCCTGCCCAGGGCTCCTGGAGACGCTCGGTGCCCTACGAGCCATCCCCCCTGCCCAACTGCAGGAGGAGGTCTTCATGTCCCAGGTGGGTGCCTCCGCCCATCCTCCCCTGCTTCATGGTTGGGGAAACTGAGTCCCAGAGCTGGAAGTCAGAGTGAGAACCAGCGCTCAGTTCCTGTCCTCTGAGCTGCAGCGAATGTGAAAGCCCCAGGCCTCGAGCGGCTCGTTATGGCTTCCCTCAGTGAGGCTGTCTGTCACCCCTCAGCCCTCAGCCACTTCCTGGGGCTGTGTGCTGCCTGCCCTGTGGGGGCCTCATGACTTCCTGCCTTCCCACAGTCCGGGCAAACTCAGCGCCCCCCGCTCCCCACAGGTACACGGTGTGGCCCTGTCCGAGCAGGACCTACAGCGGGAGATCAAGACCCAACTAGCCCAGCTGCCAGAGTCGACATCTGGGCCACCCCCACGGCCGAAAGCCCGCCTGGCCGGGGCGCAAGCCATCTTTGAGGCCCAGCAGCTGGCAGGGGTGCGGGGAGGCACCAGGCCTGAGGTGCCCCGCATCGTGGTGCAGCCCCCAGAAGAGCCCAGGCCACCACGGCGCAAGCCCCAGACCCGAGGCAAGACTTTCCATGGGCTCCTGACGCGGTCCAAGGGCCCCCCTATTGAGGGCCCCCCCAGGTCCCATCGAGGCTCCACCTCCTTCTTGGACACCCGATTCTGAAGGTCCCATTACCACGGACCCCAATCGCCTGACCAGCTGACGCTGCCTCACAGATGGGCACCGCACTTCATCGCGGGGGTTTAGTGGCTCAGCTGCCTTCTCTGTCGCCAAGCGTCCAGGAACCAGGAGGTGTTGACTACAAATAAATGACGACGATTTATTCAAAATGCTGAGGGTTTGCAAACCAGGAACCTGACTAGGCAGTACCCAGAATGTCCCAAAGAAGAAAGAAGGCAGAGAGTTCTGGAGTAAAAAGTATGGTCTGGAGAAGAATCGCCCATGTTTTCCGGCTCTGGGTCGGTAGGAGATGGCCGTCTTCCAGATGTCAGGCAGTCTGGGCACGCGAACATTCTTTCCTAAGTTCTTCATTTTTTCCTAAGTCCCGTGTATAGGAACTTATAAATCTCCAGGCGTTGACACACAAATGAAAAGTTGAAAAGTTTAAGTCCTCAGGCTGCAGTAAATAGTTTCCTAGTGAACCTGTTGTGCCAGCCAGGCGGTGCCGACTCCATTTTGAGTCAGCTTAGCTATTCTGACTTCATCTTGTTTTCTTCACTCATTCCTCACCACCAACTACGCCAGGCCCAGGATGGAGGAAGGTCGCAGACAGGGGTGAGGGGGCCCAGGCCCACCATCAGCCCGCAGAGCTGTCCCACTGCAAGCCCAGAAGCAGCATGGGGGGTCAGGCAGCCATCTGGGCTAGGGGACCCCAAAGGACTCCTGGGGAGGCCTGGAATAAAGTCTGATTGAGCAGAACCCTGGCTGGAGTTGGATCAAATGCCCTCCCTCCATCCCTAACCCTAGACCAGCTGCCCCTCCCTCCTCCTCCTCATAGCCCCGCCTCTCCTCCGCCAGCCCTGGGTCCACCAGACACACCTAGGCTGCCCATTGGCTGCTGGAAGCTGTTTACCAGCAACAGGACCCAATGGTAAGCTGTTTTGCTCAGCCTCTTAGGGGCAGGTAGCACCTGTGGGAAGAGGGATCCCCAAGTGAATGCTGGGCCCAGACTCTGGGCCTATTCTGCCTCTTCCCAAGTCTGGTTCACCCCCGGGGGGGGGGGGTGGCTCTAACCCAACTCCACACCCCACCCATGATCCTGGTCCTGTTTTCACTGAGAGCCAGACGGGGACAAAGGCCTAGTGTGTCTAGGACAAAGAAGAAAGGTCCCGCCGGCCCTTGTCCCCTCCTGAAGCCTTGCTGCAACCCCTTGGGGCTGCCACCATGGAAACCCCCCGCCCATACTCACTAATTGCCCCCGTGGGTGCCTGGGACAGGAGCCATCGCCAGGACAACAGGCCCGGTTCCGGCGCACACTTGCTTCGCTGGGTGCCCATTCCTACCCTGCCTCCTGCCCTGGGTGCCTTCCCCACGAATGGAAGGTGGAGGGTGGGGGGCATGGCAGAACTCAGGAGAGAAAGCATCTGGAGTCCCGCTTAACTGGGTGAGGAGTCCACCGGCCTGTCCCAATGGCTGTGCTGGAACATCAGCACAGCCACCGGCCACCCATCAGAATGTCCTAACGACAGGGCCACAGGCTACAGGAATGTGCTCCCCACACCTGGGTTTGTGTGGCACTGACTCTGTGCCTGGCGGGGCCCTGGGCCCAGAGTGGAGCATTCCCCTCCCATGGAGCCTGGAGGAGGCATCACAGTGGTCCAAGCCCAGATCTGTGGTTTCCTGGGGGTACTGAGGCTCCGGGGGATTGGACTTGGCCAAGGCCACACTGCCTATGGCAGACCCCAGGTTTACTCCTACCTCCACACTGGCAGCCATGAACCTGCCCCCTACCACTGGGCACCCACCTCAGTCTGCCCTTCTGGGGGTGCCCTCTCTCCTGCTCGCTCCCGCTCCCGAAGCTGCCCCAGCCTGGGTCCTAGGCCCTCTGAGCCTGGAGCAGCAGCTGGGCCACCTGAGTTAAAAGAACATTGAGAGCCCACCCTACTAGGGAAGCCGCATTAATAATAGCCCACTCACCTGCAGGTCGCAGCTCCTTTTCTCAGACCCTCTCCCCATGCCCTCTCTCTGCAGGAGGGACCGACAGCCTCATTAGACAAAGGCAGACATGGAGACCCCGGGCAGGCCGAGTACCCCACCCAGAGTCACGGAGAGGGCATGGGCAGGCTGGAGTGGAGGCCTCCGTGCCTCCTGAACTACGAGTCACTCTTAGAGCCGGGTGGCAAATGGGGTCTCAAGTACTGTAGTGGGTAGGGTTGGGGAATTTACCCCTGGAGTCCCCCAAACTCCTGGCCCTCCATGGGCTCAGCTCTTCTTCTGGGAGAGTCAGGGAACAGGATAGGCACAGCCTCGGCGGGGCCCAGGCACCCATCAGGTGGCTGGGAGGGGGGCCACGGTGGCAGGTTGTCTCCAGCAGGGCCCCTCCAGGTGGGGCTGAGTTACTGACTTTCCTACTCCGGAAGGATTTTCTGGACAGGTGCGCTTAGCAACCGCCCACGCGGGGAGATGGAGCCAAGGCCTGAGGCCAGAAGACCAGCCCCCTCCTCGTGAGAGCGCTTGTCTGCAAGCGCCCTGCCCACAGGGCTGCTCCAGCCCCGCAGCGCCTGTGCCCTGGTTGGACGAAGACGCCGCTCCTTGGGGCGCGTGCAGCCCTACCGGGCAGAGGGGAAGTGACCGCTCACCTGGGTACCTTTGTGCAGCGAGCAACCCGAGCAAACACACTCGGTGAGCCTGGCAGACCAGCTCCCTACAAAGCTTGTGGGAAAGGGGCTCAGAGAAGGCAAGCTGTGTGCCTGCAAGCACTCAGCCTGGGGGGACTGAAGCTCCGCCGTCAGCCAGCTATGTATGCTGGCCCGGGTCAGCTTAGGAGATAGGAGTGGGGGGAGGGCCCATGGTCACCATCTGCTACCCACCGTGCAGGTCCCCCCCATCCCCACACTGTCCCAGGCACTTAGAAATCAGCTGTGGACTCTTTGCAAAGTCTATGCGTGGGAAGGGCCCTCTCACGCTCTCTGGGCCTCAGTTTCCTCCTACAGATAATGGGATAATAACTGCTGTCACCCCAGCGCCACCCTCATTATTGTGATGAGTGCCCAGTGGAGCTGGGTGGCAGCCCAGGCATTGAGTCCCCTCATCCCACCCCACTTGACTCAGCTCCACCTCCAGTGACCTGCAGGAGTTCCTGGCAAGGACAGAGCAGGACCGCCCTGCCCTGCCAGCCTGCCTGCCCCAAACCCCAGAGCCCCGGGCCTGAGCTGCAGTTGCCCCACCCCGATTTTCCTTGCTGCACCCACACAGCAAACACCATCACAGCCAGCGCCTAGCCAGGGCAGTCTGGGAGTGGGCACAGAACCACGCTGCTCTCGGGCATGGTGGCAGAGGGAAGAGCCCAGCTCCGCCACTCACCAGCTGTGTGACCTTGGGCAAGTAACACCAGCTCTCTGAGCTTCACTTTCCTCATCTGTAAAAGGCAGAGAAGCATGACTCCTACCTCACGGGGTCAAGTGAGATGTAGCACATGAGACCCTCCCCGCAGCGCCTGCGACAAGGTCAAGAACCGCTTGCCACCCAGACCGATGTGGCTCAGTTGGTTGGAGTATAATCCTGTAGCTGAAGGGTTGTGGGTTCAATTCGCAGTCAGGGCATATACCTAAGTTGTGGGTTCGATCCCCAGTCTGGGTGCATGGGATCCCTGGTCCAGGGGCTTGCTCGAGGCAACCAATCGATGTTTCTCTCTCTCCTTCCTCTCTCTAAAAGCAATGAAAAAAATGTCCTTGAGGGAGCATAAAAATATAATAAAACATTAAAAAAAGAGAGAGAAACGCTTGCTGTTGCTGCTCCTGAGCACTCACCTTCTCCCGGACACTCCTTGCCCAGCCGAGTCTACGCTAGAGGGTGCACTGTGATCCCCACCCGAGAAAACTGGGTCTGCAGACAACGACTTGATGACAGCTGCAGCTCTCCCAGAAGTGGATCTTAAACCCGTCAACAGGAATCACCGGGTCGGCATTCATTAGACCCCAGCCATCCACTAAAGATATGTAATAACTGCCCTGGCTGGTGTGGCTCAGTGGATTGAGTGCTGGCCTGCAAAGCAAAGGGTTGGGGGTTCGATTCCCTGTCAGGACACATGCCTGGGTTGTGGGCCGGTCCCCAGTAGGGGGCATGTGAGAGGTAACCACACATAGGTGTTTTTATTCCTCCCTTCTCCTCTGTCTAAAAACAAATAAAATCTTAAAAGAAAAAAGAAAAGACATGCAGTAACCAGCCTTGCACCAACAAGCTGCTCTTTTTGCATAGGAACTTCCTTGTTCCCGCCCCTCTGCCCATAAAGTCTTTTATGTCACACAGCGCCTCAGAGCCCCTTTCTCTGTGCAGGATTGGATGCTGCCCAATGTGTGACTCGCTGAATGAAGCCAGTAAGATCTGTAACATCTACTCAGTTGAATTTTGCTTTTCAACACTTACTAAGTGTCAAAGCTCACACTCTTTGATGAATTCATGCCCCACTCCCGCTCCCATGCTGCAAGAGAAAGAACCTTCTAGGGTGGCTGCCCCTCATTCCAGTGGACCTGGGACCTGGAGCCGGCAGATCCCCAGCAGCCAGACCCGGAAAGCTGTGAGGGAAATGTGGGTGGGGCTGGGGGACCCTGCAGAAGTCACTTCTCCCGTCTTAGTCCCTTCGGTGGTGGGTCCTCACAGGCTGCTCTGTGTGCAGTTGCAGAAAGGACCCCACACTGCCACCTCTGTCCCTACAAGTGCCACAAGCCCCTCAGTACTCTCTCCAGCCCAGGAAGCTCTCGGGGACAGAGCTTCCTAGGGAGAGCTTCTCTAGGGAGATGGGGTGAGTTTGGGGGCATGAGGTGGCAGAACTGTAACAGCAGCTCACCTGTGCTGGGCGCTGGCATGTGGCATGTGGCAGTAGTCACAGCCCTGTGAGGTGGGAACCAGCCCCATTCCAGGCAGGGGGAAAGTGAGGTTCAAACCGGAAAGTGGGGGTTCCCAGGTCCCATGCTGGAACTATGGGTGGAACCCACCGGTATGACACACTCACGCTTGAGTAGAGAGGGTGCCTGTCTCTGGCTGCGTTACTTAGGGTGAATGTGTGGCTGTGAACTGCATCTCCAGTGGGTGAGCTTCTGTGGGTGCATTTGGGTGTGAGGATGTGTGTCCGGGGGAGACCATGGGCACCCTGCTGACCTGGGTGTTGGTGGGCAGGGCAGGGCAGTGCCTGTAGACGGCCCCTCCCGGTGCTCAGGCCCACTGGCACTCCCCCAGCCTGGCCACCCATTCCCTCTCCGCCCCCTGTAGGCCAGAGGGTGTCCCCAGAGAACTGGGACTGCCCTTGTTGGGGCATCTTACTCAGTGGTCACTACTGTGGTAGGGGCTGGGAGAAACCAGGAGAGGACCCACAGGGACACCTCGCCAAGAGGGTCTTTCCAGAGAGAGAGTCGGCCTTGGGCAGCGTGCCCGTGGCTGGGACAGACAGCTGTGCGCCAGTGCGTGCTGGGGCGCTTAGGCCACGAGCCAGGGACAGAGCTCTGGACAGTGTGCCCCAGGGCTCTCCTGGCCACCCCACCCCCAAGGGCCAGTCCTAGTACCAGTCTCTGTGGGCTCCACTCTTCCTTCCCCTCACCCCCCCTGTCCTCTTTCCATCTCTTCCATTGAGGGACATCACTCTCTGTCCCTGTCCTCATGTCTGCCTGTTCCTTACCACAGCTCTATGTCTGTGACCCTCTCTGGCGACCACCGTCCATGGGTACCTGGCTGTCTGTTCGACAGTCTGTGTCTCTGAGGATCTCATCTGTCCCTCCTGTATCTCCCTGGCCCTCCTGGTCCACCCTGCTTCCTTTGGGACCCCAGATTTCCAGACGGGGGAGGAGGGTTTGGGCGGGAGGGGCAGGGCGGGTCCTCTGGCGGCCGGTGTGGCCCCAGGGCCCCCGCGCCGCCCCCGCCGGGCACTGGGCATGCCCCAGGCGCTTCTATATAAAGCGGTGCTGTCACAGCCCGGCGTTGTGTCGGCACCGTGCTGTCGCCAAGTCCCCGCCCGGTCCCTGCCTCCCACCGAGCCCCGCCGAGCCTCTGTCACCGCCAGGTACCCCGGCTCTTGCCCACGCCCGGGGGAAAGCCAGGGAGGGGAGCTACCGGGGCAGCGGCCGCGAGCACCGGGACCTTGAGCGCCCGAGCCCCCCAGCAGGACCCGCGACACTACTCGCCCCCACACACCCACGCGGGGTTCGTCCCCCCAAGCCCCGCTCTCGCTTAATGCGCTGAGCGCCTGGACCCCAGCGCTGCAGGGCTGGGGCAAGCTCGCGGCGCGTGGGTAGAGGGGCGGGACCGCACTGGCTGCAAGGGCCTGGGTCAGGGCAGCAGAAATCCCTCCGCCTCCTTGGGGTGGGGGTGGGGCTGGGGCAGCCTCGGACATTTCCTCGCACAGACAGCAGAGACGCGCTGCGGCTTCCACCTCTCCACCCCGAAGTCTGAGGGGCCGGGCAGTGGGGTGGAGATCGGGCTGCCCTGATCCCCTCTTTTGTCTCTCTCCCTCCGCCGCTGCCGTCGGGCTCTCAGCTTCTGTCCACCTGTAAGATGGTGAGTCTCCTCTGGTCTCTCTCCCAAAGTGCCCAAGTCCCTTACCAGAGTCAGTGGGACATGCCCAGAGGGGCGCCTCCGCACGCAGAAGCCTAGCCTAACCTCCGGCAGCCCTGCGTGCATAACCAGCTGCACGCCCCTCCGCCCTGGGTCCTCCCCATTCTGTGTCCCGTGGGGCAGCAGAGGCAGCTACTGCTTGTATCCGGCGCTCTGTCTCACCCCATCCGCTGGGAGGTGGGCGCTGTTGCTCTCCTTTGGCATTCACTTATTCCTCAATATTGATTGAGCACATACTATGCGTCTGGCACCATTCTAGGTTTGGGGACATGGCAATGAACCCAGTCTGGGTTCTCAGGGCTCCCGCCTTCTAGGGGAGGGCCCCAAGGTACCGAGTTTGGCCCTGGTGAGCTGGGATTCAAGCCCAGGTCTGGGCCCTCTGCCCCCCGGCTGTGTGCGGTATACCAACCCTCTAGTACCGAGGTGATGCTTTCAGTCCAAGGTTCGTCAGCACCCAAGGGTGGGACACGAGGCACCCAGCACCCACAAGGCACACAGAAACCTCATAAGCTGTCTACCACGGCCCAGCTGGTCCCCTGGAGGAGGGCCCCGCCCATGTTCACAGTAAGCCTCTGAGCAGCCCCATGGGGGAGTCGGCCAGATGCAGAGAGGATAAGAATATAAAAGTGCATCCAAAGAAAGCATTTCCATGATTCAAAACATCTGAAAAAAAAAGGGTTTCAGCTTCTCCCCTGCCAACGCCTAGCATGGGGCTGGGCACACAGTAGGTCTCTGAGGCCAACCTGGAGATGACAAGCAACAGATTCACCAACATATTCAGGTCTCAGCAGAACTCCCTGATGGTAGATGGGCACCGAGGCCAGAGAGAGAGATGAGCAGCGGTCCTAGAGTCACTGCTTGCTTACCCTGTTCGTTTATTCTTCTGGCAACAAACAGTTACTGTGCAGGCGCTGTCATGGGTGCCAGGGCTGCCTTAGCTTGGTTCACAGGGGCAGAGGTTTCTGTCTGTTTTGTTCTTCAACAGAAGAACGGGGGTGGGCAGCAGTAGTCCAGCCAGCGGCACCCCCTCCCCTGCCGGGGGCACTACACATAGTCTAGCACTGCCACCTCCATGTTCCCGGTCTTCATTCCCCAGTCCAACCTCACCCTCTGCTGGTTCTCGGGACAGGGTCTGCCCCAAACATAACCCCAGGTTAGGAGAATGGGCACTCATTCTCTTGGGCAACCTAATGTGCCCCTTCACCACCCTGCCCAACACCTACCACTTCTGCCCCCCCCATCCCCCCAGCTCTCCTTGGATCCGCTGGGTCCCAAGTGGGACTGCCCCCTGGGCTCCAAGGTTCTGGAGGATGAGGAGGAGGGCCCATGGGGAGGAGGCTCTGGCCTGCCACCTCCAGACTACTTCCCCGGCTCCTGGCGCCTCGACGTAGGCCTGGACTGCAAGGGCTCCACCGAGGGGGCAGAGGCCCGGGCCTGGACCACCTACTACTACAGCCTCCTGCAGAGCTGTCTGCAGCAAGCTGGCCTTCCGGAGACCCAGGACCGCAGCCAGATGCCCCGAACAGGTGCCCAAGGGCTCCACAGAGGGGGACCCGTGGGTTGAGGGAGGTGCCCACGGCCCTTCCCCCAGACTCTGGCTAGGTCTGAAGCCAGGTGAGCCAGTCACCTGTGGGTAGGCAGGCATTGCCTATGGCGCCAGTCAAGTCAGAGATCAAGGCTCCCCTCCACCCCCCAGGAGATCCAGCCCTAGACTTCGCACCCCTTGCTCTGAAGAGCCAAAGCTTCTGCAGAAGTGTCTGGGGACGCTGCTTTAGAGGCAGCCAGCAGCTGGGACCCAAGACTCCTCCCCTGCTTTACCTATTTTACATACCAGGTGGCCACCAAAGATTTAGAATACATGAGGAATGACAGCCTCGGCTGCATTGTACAGACCTGGACACCGAGGTGCAGAGACCCCTCCTCTCACTGCACAGGGGCCATGGGTCCCACAGAAAGTCAGTGAGAGCCAGGCTAGAACCCTGGTCTCTGATCACCTCTGGCCTCCAGTGCCTTCTAGACCAGCTGCAGAGAGACGGGAGCTAGCCTCACGGGGCAGAGCAGGGCAGCGCCTTCCTCGTCCCTCCCCAGCTTCCCCCCTGTTCCCTTCACTCTTCTCCCCCATGCCCAGGACCTCGGGGGTTGGGAAAGGCAGGCAAAAAGACAACATGGGGAGCCCCTGGTGAGCTTGGCGATGCTCTCTCCCCCCAGGCTGCCCTGGGGCGGAGGTGACCTTGTGCATTCTGGGCTCCCCCAGCACCTTTCTGTCTGTGCTGCTGGAGGGTGGTGTCCAGAGTCCGGGTGAGTGTGTGCCCGAGTTCCCCACCCCCTCCCACAGAAAGGGCAGCCCTGCCCTGGCCCAGCCACATCCCAAAATAACCGCCAGCCCTGGCAACTGCCTGCATTCCAGGGGAGCAGCTGCCATGCTGTAAGTGGGGGTGGGTTCTGGGAGCAGCTGCCCCCCGATACCCAGGGGCCCGGGCTGGAGGTGGAGGGCATGGGGACACGAAGCCTTTCCTGGCCAGCAACCCTCCCTGCTTTTCCCACAGGAAACATGCTTCTTTGCCTGTCCCCTGCTTGGCTGACCAAGGTGCCAGCACCGGGGCGGCCAGGAGAGGCGGCCCTGTTGGTCTCCAAGGCAGTGAGCTTCCACCCAGGGGGCCTGACATTCCTCGATGACTTTGTACCCCAGCGTCGAGCCACCTACTTCCTGGCAGGCCTGAGACCCAGGCCTGGCCTGGGTCAGGAAGCGGCCGAGCTGGCTCGTGACCTCACCTGCCCTACAGGAGCGTCAGCAGAGCTGGCCAGGCTGCTAGAGGACCGACTGCTGACAAGACAATTACTGGCCCAGCAGAGTGGCGTGGCTGTGCCAGCTACCCTGGCTTTCACCTACAAGCCACCCACACTGCTTCAGGGAGGGGATATCAGCCCGGGACTACGGCTGGTGGAGCTGAGCGGCAAAGAGGGCCAAGAGACACTGGTGAAGGAGGAAGTTGGGGCCTTTCTGCGCTCTGCGGTCCTGGGTGATGCCCTGCAGGTAACAGGCTCCTTCCCCCGAGGTCTGTGCACATGCCAGCAGCATGGGACCCATGCATGGTTACCAAGTCCTGCTGGGAAGTTAACCCAAATTTGGTGCCCATCTCTCTTGGCTCCTGTGGTATGACATCTCATCCTGCAGTTACATGGCATGGCGAGGAAGCCCCGTCCCCTTCCTGTGGTTGCAGGTGGCCATCAAGCTCAGCAGCTGGCGATGGCGGGGGCAGCAGGCACTGCGTCTGCACCCACGAGTAGAGGTGGGCAGAGTGGTGGATGTGGTGCTGGCGTTACTGGAGAAACTGGAGGAGGAGGAGAGTGTCTTAGTGGAGGCTGTGTGCCCACCTGCCCGGCTGCCCTTCCCAGGTGAGGGCCCCCTGAGTCAGCGGGGGTGGGGGCTTGGCCTGGCCTCCTGGCTGCTCTGTGCTGGGCTCAGGCCTCCCTGGCCTTCCCGCAGGCAACACTCCAGCTGGCCCTGAGCTAGCCGTGCGGATCTGCACAGTGGTGTGCCGGACGCAGGGCGACAGGCCCCTGTTGAGCAAGGTGAGCATGGCCAACATCTTTAAAGGGGATCCTGGTTGCCTCTGGGGGTACTCCCAGGTCTGACACTTTTTCCCTCCCCTCCACCCCTCCTGTACCTCTCCCACGTTGGGGCCCACAGCTCAGGGATGAATACTCTTTCCAGGGAGCTCTTGCCCGCAGAAGAGGCTGACCCAGGGTCCCTGATAAACTTTCAGTGCCTAGAGCTCTTTAGGAGGGGCCTGCAAGCTAGAGAGCTCAGGAAGGCTTGGGGACCCTCCTGGGTGTACAGCTCTGGCCAAGCTGAGATGGAGAGACTCAGTCCTGTCTGCAGGGTGTCCCTGGGCTGGGACACACGAGGGTGGCACAGGCCGGAGGGGCTGCAGGAGCTAGGAGCCAGAGTGCTTGGGGCCCTCAGGGAGCAGAGACTCCAGCTGGGCCTGGAAACCTGGGTGGAATCCCCCAGGGGTCTAGGGACCAGATGGGCATCGGCAGCGGAGGTGGTGTGCAGTGGAAGTCACGTTGGATAACCTGGCTT
Organism: Desmodus rotundus; assembly: GCF_022682495.2. NCBI lineage: Eukaryota > Metazoa > Chordata > Mammalia > Chiroptera > Phyllostomidae > Desmodus > Desmodus rotundus. The sequence goes on along the minus strand of NC_071391.1, from coordinate 4,042,077 downwards.
CATAATGTTCAGAGGGGTCTGGCCTGGATCTTGGCACTGGGGGAGGTGTGCGTGCAGGGGTGGGGGGTAGTTCTGAGAGGAGGACTCCTGGGCTGTCTGTCCTCTGAGCCACACCCTGCCCAGGTGGTGTGCGCCACGGGTCGTGGGGACCGGCCTCTACGGCACCAGAACTCTTTGCCGCGGACGTTGGAGGTGGTGCTGGCCCAGTGCGGCCTGGGCGAGGAGGCCCAGGTGGCGGTCGTCCGGCAGCGCGTCAAGGCGGCGGCTGAGGCTGCTCTGGCTGCTGTGCTGGCCCTGGAGGCCGGTCTTAGCGCCCAGCAGCGCGGCGGGCGTCTGGCCCGCACGGACTTCCTTGGTGAGTGCGGGCAGTCCCGGCCGGAGGTTGGCGTGGGGCGGGAGCGGGGCAAGGGTGGGTGGAGCAACGCCCGAGGCTGGTCCGCGCTGAACCCACGCCCCTGCCCGGCCCAGGCGTGGACTTCGCGCTGACGGTGGCGGGTGGCGCGCTGATCCCGGTGGCCCTGGAGCTGAACAGTGGCCTGTGCCTGGAGGCATGCGGCGCCCTCGAGGGGCTCTGGGCGGCCCCGCGCTCGAGGTTGGCCACCGAGGAGGCGGCGGCCGCCGCGCCGCTCGTAGAGACCATGCTGCGGCGTTCGGCGCGCTGCCTTATGGAGGGAAAGCATCTGCTGGTGGTCGGCGCGGGCGGTGTCAGCAAGAAGTTCGTGTGGGAGGCTGCGCGCGACTACGGGCTCAAGGTGGGCGGGGCGCGTGGCGGAGCCAAGCTCGGGAGCGAGTCTGAACGGTCGAGGCGGGGCCCAGGGCAGGGCTGGGGCGGGTTTGGAGGCGGGACCAGCGCCACTAGGGGCGGGGTCTGCGCGGGCGGACAGCTGGGGGGCGGCCACCTGGCCCAGGTTAGAAGTCAAAACTCGGCCGCTTGCCCAGTTCTGTCCCGGTCAGTTTTAAGCGGAGCTCAGTGTAGACAGGATGGAGGAGCGGGAACGGCGTTCAGGGTTAGTGCCAGAACCTGGGCTTTGAACGCCAGGCTAAGGAGCCTGGCTGGCCCTGTCCTGCAGAAAGGTCAAGGGCTTCCTTTGAGGTTGAATTCCTGAGGGCACGAGGAGTATGCTGGGGAGCAGCTTACAGAGCCAGAATCACACTCACAACAGTGGTCTTGTTTCAGAATCTGGAGCCCTGCAGGCCCAGTAGACGTTCTTATCCCCATTGAACAGATAAGAAAACGGAGGCCGAATGTCCAGACTTTTTCTGGCCCCAACCTACCACAGTGGCCTCTTCTCCCCTCACCCACAGTACAACACCCCCTTGCCAACCCTCCCCTCCAGCCATTCCTATGCTTCTTCGTCTCCAGACTCACACTGCATTCATCTGGACTGTCTCCTCACACTGCCAAGGGTTACAGTGCAGAAAGCCACCCTCCCCACCCTCTTCAGGGGCTGCCTCTCCCCTCAGTACCAGCTGTTTTGTGTCTGTTCCCCCAGCGGGCAGCGAGCTTTGGAGTGTGCCACCCCCCACCCGATTCTTCTGTGGGCACCTCCCACTGTCGGGACACATTGGATAAATGACAACCAAGAGCATAATGCCCAAAGACACCAGACCACCTGTCCCGAGACTCCAGACTGGTGGTTTCCCTACAAGCCATGGCCAGAGTGAGGCTTTCTGTGGGAATGGGCCCACTTGCTCTCCTCATCCTTCCCCTCTGCCTGCTCCCTCCTGCAGCCAGCTTTCCTCTGGCTACCTCTCATTCAGCTCCCAGCTTAAGCACTGCCTCCTCTAGAATGCCTTCTGTCCCCTCCAGGCTGGGTTAAGTGTCCCACCTCTGCACCTTCCATTTACTCAATCATCAACAAATATTTTTTGAGCAGCTCATGTTGGTGACCCCATCTCCTCTGAGGGCCAAGACCACCTTTTAGGCCCCAGTCTGTCTCCCCAGTGCCCAGCACAGGTTCATCTGAGTGTGTTGCTCTCCCATGGTTTCTGCAGCTGCACCTGGTGGAGTCAGACCCCAACCACTTTGCATCCCAGCTGGTGCAGACCTTCATCCACTTTGATGTGACAGAGCACCAGAGGGATGAGGAGAATGCACGGCTGTTGGCGGAGCTGGTGCGGGCACGCGGGCTGCAGCTAGATGGCTGCTTCTCCTACTGGGATGACTGCCTGGTGCTCACAGCCTTGCTCTGCCAGGAGCTGGGTCTGCCCTGCAGCCCCCCCGCCGCCATGCGCCTGGCGAAGCAGAAGAGCTGCACCCAACTGCATCTGTTGCGCTGCCAAGGCCCGCCCTGGCCTGCGCCCTCCCTCCATGCTGTGCCTTGCTGCCCACTGGAGAGTGAGGCCGATGTGGAGAAGGCTGTCTGCCAGGTGCCCCTGCCAGGCGTCATGAAGCTGGAATTTGGAGCAGGTGCGGTGGGCGTGAGGCTGGTAGAGGACGCACCACAGTGCCACCAGCACTTTTCCAAGATTGCACATGACCTGCAGGGTGAAGCAGATCACCCTGGCATTGGGCTGGGCTGGGGCAACTCCATGCTGCTGATGGAGTTCATTGAGGGCACAGAGCACGATGTGGACCTGGTGTTGTTCGGTGGGAGATTGCTGGCTGCCTTTGTCTCTGACAATGGCCCCACACGCTTGCCTGGCTTTACTGAGACAGCAGCCTGCATGCCCACCGGGCTGGCTCCAGAGCAGGAGGCACAGCTGGTGCAGGCAGCCTTCCGCTGTTGCCTGGGCTGTGGGCTGCTGGATGGTGTCTTCAATGTGGAGCTCAAGCTGACCAGGACTGGGCCTCGGCTCATCGAGATCAATCCCCGCATGGGTGGCTTCTACCTGCGAGACTGGATCCTGGAGCTCTACGGTGTGGACCTGCTGCTGGCTGCTGCTATGGTGGCCTGCGGCCTGCGGCCTGCCTTGCCCACCCACCCACGGGCCAATGGCCACCTGGTGGGTGTCACTGGCCTGGTATCCCAGCACCTGCAGGTGCTGAGTTCTACTGCCAGCCAAGAGGCTCTGCAGGCTCTTCATGACCGGGGCCTGCTGCGTTTCAATCAGTTTGCATCTTTGGAGGAGGTCCGGGTGCCTGGCGAGTATGAGGAGCCCTACTGCAGCGTGGCCTGTGCTGGGCCCAGCCTGGCCGAGGCCCGTCTGCGTCTGCTGGGCCTCTGCCAGGGCCTGGGCATCGATGGGCCCCACTACCCCGTTGCTCATTTCCTGTCCCACTTCAAATAGCACTGGGACCAGGGGGCAGGGGCAAAGTGCTGGAGGAGGTGCTGTGGTGCCTTCTGCTTCCTGATACTTTCCCTGCCTCTCTTCCCATAGCCCTTCCCCAACACTGGCCTCAGGCCTCAGGTCCCTTCAGAGTGGCAAGGCCATTTTGACACTAGGCCTCCTGGGCTTAAGGGCCACAAAAAAAAATAATAACTGGGGTACTGTGGGGCCCTCTTGCCCTCCCAAAAGTTCCAGTCCAGCCCTCAGCTGCCCAGGACTCTGGCCAAGGAGAAGCGACAGCGGCTGCACATACACACACATACCCATACCCTGCCCCACCTGCAGGGAGGTGGGAGTGGGCCCAAACCTAGCCCATCCTCCCACTCCTCCGAGCGTCTCTTCCTCTCACCCACAGGAGAGAGCCTGGCAGGCCCCTGGCCATGGACAAATCCTAAGAAAACCTGAGACTAAACCCCCATCCTCTGACTGTCACCACCTTTAACAAATTCCAGGACAGTTCTAGAGTCTGCTGACAACTGGCAGTGCGCACCTGCCTCAGGTGACCCGAGCAGTAGAGGCAGGTGACCTGGGGTCAGCAGTTACTATCTCCCCTCCAGGCAGACACAGTTGTCTCATTCTGCAGATGAGGAAATGTGCTCAAAGAGGAAAAACCACGGCCTCAAGGTCATGTCGAAGTGGATGAAATGCTGAGGGAAAAGATGTAGGGCCCGGGTTCCTGCTTTTGCTAAGTCTTATGTGCCCACTTAGTTTCTAGGCCTTGCTCACCTCCTTGCCCTCATTCATATGTGGCCCTGACACATGTGAACAGCCCCCTCACGCACCAGGCATCTTCTGCAACAAGCTGAGATGCTTTGGCCTCTGGTGTACACCTAACTAGCACTGGCAGGGGAGAGTCTACGCTCCCTTCCTAATTCAGGGGAGTCTGCTTTAAGAACTTCTGTTCCACAAGCATCCCTCTCCAAATAAAGGCTTAAGGACTACTGGAATGTCCAGAATCTGGGATAGGTTCTTGCGACTTGGACAACAACTCTCAGGCTCAGCTAGATGGGGTTGGGGAAGGGAGGAGGGAGAGGTGGCTAGGGGATACCCGTAGCATCTGGAACTAAGGGTAACTGCCAAACTGGCCAGGCCTTTGGGTTGACCTGTGGGAGCCTGCTGGGGGCACCCCCGCCAGGACTCCCACCAGGACCCAAACCTGAGAGCCTCCTGAGGGTGGAATTACAATCAGAGGGCCACATGACAGATAACCTTCATCCAGCCTGGAGACCCCTGAGATCTCTCCATCTGAGTTTATACCTACTCATCCAAGGCTTCATCTGGCCCAAATTCAGCCCTCAGACCCCATCTCCATGGCCAAATCCAAGTTCATTCACTCATTTATTTTTTATTTTTTTTAGAGAGAGGGAAGGGAGGGAGAAAGAGAAATATCGAAATATCAATATGTGGTTGCTTTCTGTGCGCCCCCATCTGGGGACCTGGCCCGCAATCAGGCATGTGCCCTGATGGGAAACACACCGGCGACCCTTTGGTTCGCAGGCCGGCCCTCAATCCACTGATCCACACCAGCCAGGGCTTCTTTTAACAGTTTTATTAAGCACTTACTCTATATCCAGTAGCCAGAGATTACTAAATGTGCTTAAATTGGCGACGGAGCAAATTCCAACACAAGCCCATATTTACAGGTAGATTAATAAGACACAAATCCTTTCTGGCAGGAACCTAACAACAAAGCCTGGAGGTAAGCTGGGCACGGAGCAGTCACCCAGTAAATGCTCTGACCTGCAAGTGCCTCGGAGGCACGATAGGGAGAGGCTGATGCAGCCGACTGTGCCCCTTTCAAACTCTTAACTCTCTCCAAGAGCCAAGATGGTAGCTTCCCAGGCTGCCGCTGTCCGGTGCTGCTCCGCGAGAGCTGTGCTCTGAGGACTTCAGAGGTTCAAAGACAGACCCATAGGTTTTGGCACCCGGGCACCCTGAAACTACAATTCCCGAGAGGCCTTGCGACGGACGCCATATTTTCTCCTCGCAAGTCTAAGCGGCCGGCTCGACGGAGGACGATACCTCCTGCGTATCGGCGCGCGCGGCCGCCGTCGCAGAGTGATAACGTGAGTCCCGGGCCCGGCTGTCAGTCACAGCGCGGCCACGCACCCGCCGAGGGGTCCGCCGGGGCAGCGCCGCCATGGCGGCCGTGTTTGACCTGGATCTGGAGACGGAGGAAGACAGCGAGGGCGAGGGCGAGCCAGAGTTCCCTGCGGTGAGTGGTCCGCCTGGGCCGTGCTCGATCCCGGAGCCTATCTCATCACGGTGGCGATGGGAACGCCTTGGCTTCCCCACCGAAAGTAGGCCTGCTCTTGCAGACCCCCTTCTCCCTCAGATCCCGGCTCCTAGTAAGCTCCCACCCCACCCGCACCCCCGACCTGCCGTCCAGGACCCTGGTCTTTCCCGTGATTCTCCCTTTTCTACCCTCGTCCTCTCCTCCCCAGTCCTGGCCCATCACCTGCTGGCTCCCATTCCTGACCCTCTCTTCTGCTGAGCCCAGCAGCCTAGCTTGTAGGGGAGGGATCCTGGTGCCTCCCTTGCCTCTTACCCCTCGGTTTCTCACAGGACGTGTGTCCCCTTGCCGAGTTGAGGGCGGCTGGCCTGGAGTGAGTGGGGGTCGTGATGGGGGAGGAGCAATGGGCTGGGGAAGGGAACTGGGGAGTACAGAGCCTTGCCCCCATCGACCTCCTGTGTCCACAGGCCTGTGGGACACTGTGAGGAGGTGGAGCTGACTGAGACCAGTGTGAACCCTAGCCCTGAGCGCATTGGGCCCCACTGCTTTGAGCTGCTGCGTGTGCTGGGCAAGGGGGGCTATGGCAAGGTAGGGCCCTACCTCCTTCCTCACTGGCTTCCCAACAAAGGCTTCTCCAAACAAACAGACTTGTAAATCAGGAGAGCCCGGGACAGAACTCAGAGACAGAAACATTAAGGAGGGAAGGGCAAGTCCTCTGAGTCAGACTGGAGATCTTTCCTGCCCCACCCTCGGGTGGATGTCGGCCTCTGGGTCCCAAGTATCAGGGTGGGGGCCTTTCAAAGATAGGGTGTGGAGAGGGAATTTGATCTGGTCTCCCCTGCTCTGCAGGTGTTCCAGGTGCGAAAGGTGCAGGGCACCAACTTGGGCAAAATATATGCCATGAAAGTCCTGAGGAAGGTGAGTCATTCCTTCAGCCAGTGAGTCTGCGGCTGAGTGGCCGCCATTCCCGATGCACTGCACTAGGTTTTGGGAGGACAGCAGTGAACATGATGGAGGAGGCAGTCCCTGTCGTGGGCATCCGCCGGTGTGTTGTCTGCGGTGGTTACAGTCCTGGGCTGCTTAACGAGGGCATACATTCTGAGCAATGCGTTGTCGGGCGATTTGGCGTCTGTGCGAACATCGCAGACGCGCCTGCACAAACCCAGGTGGTCTAGCCTCCTGCACACCGAGGCTGTGTGGCGGAGCCTGCTGCTCCTGGGATATAAGCCTAGACAGCACATTGCCGTACAGAACAGCACGAGAGAGAATCAAGCACAAGAGAAAGCGATGCGATCCAGATATGCTGTAAACTTGAGATGCGAGAGGCTGCTGCTGGTGTAACACGGCGCTGTTTTACAGCAAACTTTTTTTCTTTTGCGCGCGCGCGCGGGAGGAGGGATTTCTTTTTATTATTTTAAAAAATATATTTTATTGATTATGCTATTGCAGTTGTTCCAGTTCTTCCCCCTTTATCCCCTTCCACCCGGTAACCCCATTCCCTCTAGCAGTCACCCCCTTAGTTCATGTCCATGGGTCATTCATGTAAGTTCTTTGGCCACTCCATTTTCTATGCTGTTCTTAACATCCCCCTGTCTATTTGTACCTGCCAATTTGTACTTCTTAACCCCTGCACCACCTTTTCCCACGTTCTCCCCTCCCCTCTCCCAAGTGGTAACCCTCCAAATGATCTCCGTATCTATGATTCTGTTCTGCTTGTTTGCTTAGATTCAGTTCTTGATAGTTGTGAATGTATTGCCATTTTAATGTTCTTAGTTTTGATCTTTTTCTTATGATTCCCTTTTACATTTCATACAGTAATGGCTCAGTGATGATGAACTCCTTTACCTTTACCTGGTCTGGGGAGCACTTTATCTGCCCTTCCATTCTAATGATACATAGCTTTGCTGGGTAGAGTAATCTAGGTTATCAGTCCTTGGTTTTCATAACTTTGAATACTTCTTGGCAGTCCCTTCTTGCCTGCAAAGTTTCTTTTGAGAAATCAGCTGACAGTCTTATGGGAACTCCTTTGTAGGTAACTATCTGCTTTTCTCTCTCTGCTTTTAAGATTCTGTCTTGCCCTGGCTTGTGTGGCTCAGTGGATTGAGTGCTGGCCTGTAAACCAAAGGGTTGCCGGTTAGATTCCCATTTTAAGGCACATGACTAGGTGTGGGCTGGGTCCCCAGTAGGAGGCAAGCAAGGGGCAACCACATATTTATGTTTCTCTTTCTCCCTCCCTTTCCCTCTCTTAAAAAAAAAAAAAAGTAAAGATTGACTTTAAAATTAAAAAAAGATTCTCTCTTTATCTTAACCTTTGGCCTTTTATTTTTTTTAAGGATTTTATTTATTTATTTTTAGCGAGAGGGGAAGGGAGGGAGAAAAACATCAATGTGTTGTTGACTCTTGCTTACCCCGGGCATGCGCCCTGACTGGGAATCAAACCAGCAACCCTTTGGTTTGCAGTCCAGTGCTCAATCCACTGAGCCACACCAGGCAGGATGACCTTTGGCATTTTAATTATGATGTGTCTTGGTGTGGTCCTCTATTTTGGGACTCTCTGTGCTTCCTGGATTTGCATGTCTATTTCCTTCACCAAATTAGGGAAGTTTTCTTTAATTATTTTTTCAAATAAATTTTCAATACTTGCTCTTCCTCTTCCCCTTTTGGCATCCCTATGATTTGGGTGTTGGTATGTTTGAAGATGTCCCAGAGGCTCCATAGCCTATCCTCGTTTTATTTTTAATTCTTTTTTTCTTCTTGCTGTTCTGTTTGAATGTTTTTTCTTCCTTAGTTCTTTTTTTAAATATGTTTTATTGATTATGCTATTACAGTTATCCCATTTCCCCCCCTTTATTCCCCTCCACCCTGCGCACCCCCTCCCACCTGCATTCCTTCCCTTTAGTTAATCTCCATTGGTCATATATATAAGTTCTTTGGCTTCTACATCATTTCCTATGCTATTCTTTTTATTTTTTAAGATTTTATTTTTTTTTAGAGAGAGGGGAAGGGAAGGAGAAAGAGAGAGAGAGAAACATCAGTGTGGGGTTGCCCCCTCACACGCCCCCTAATGGGGACCTGACCGGCAACCTAGGCATTTGCCCTGACGGGGGATCAAACTGGCAACCCTTTGTCCTGTACTATTCTTACCCTCCCCTGTCTATCTTCTACCTACCATTTATGCTACTTATTCTCTGTACGTTTCCCCCCTCTCTCCCCCTCCCACTCCCTCGCTGATAACCCTCCATGTGATCTCCATTTCTGTGATTCTGTTCCTGTTCTAGTTGTTTGCTAGTTTGTGTTTGTTTTGTTTTTGTTTTAGGTTCAGTTAATAACTGTGAGTTTGTTGTGATTTTACTGTTCATATTTTTTATCTTCTTTTTCTTAGATAAGTCCCTTTAATATTTCATATAATAAGGGTTTGGTGATGATGAACTCTTTTAACTTGACCTTATCTGGGAAGCACTTTATCTGCCCTTCCATTCTAAAGGAAAGCTTTGCTGGATAGAGTCATCTTGGATGTAGCTCCTTGCCTTTCATGACTTGGAATACTTCTTTCCAGTCTCGTCTTGTCTGCAGGGTTTCTTTTGAGAAATCATCTGACAGCCTCATGGGAACTCCTTTGTAGGTAACTGTCTCCTTTTCTCTTGCTGCTTTTAAGATTCTCTACTCTTTAATCTTGGGTAATGTAATTATGATGTGCCTTGGTGTGTTCCTCCTTGGGTCCAACTTCTTTGGGACTCTCCTTCGTTATTTGTTCAAATAAGTTTTCAATTTCTTGCTCTTCCTCTTCTCCTTCTGATACCCCTATGATTCGGATGTTGGGATGTTTAAAGATGTCCTGAGGTTCCCAAGCCTATCCTCAATTGTTTTGAATTCTTGTTTCTTCATTCTGTTCTCGTTGAATGTTTCTTTTTTTCCTTCTGGTCCACACTGTTGATTTGAGTCCCAGTTTCCTTCCTGTCACTATTGGTTCCCTGTACATTTTCCTTTATTTCACTTAGCATAGCTTTCATTTTTTCATCTAATTTGCGACCATATTCAACCAATTCTGTGAGCATCCTGATTACCAGTGTTTTGAACTGTGCACCTGAGAGGTTGGCTATCTCTTCATTGCTTAGTTGTATTTTTTCTGGAGCTTTGATCTGTTCTTTCATTTGGGCCATTTTTTTTTTTTGTCTGGGTGCACCTGTTACATAGTAAGGGGTGGAGCCTTAGGTGTTCACCAGGGCCGGGCAACCCAGGTGGCTGCCTTGTGATGCTGTACATGGAGGAGGGTCCAAGAGGGAACAGTGCCGCTTGCTCTGCTCTCAGCTGGCTGTCAGTCACTTCCCCCGCTGCCCACAAGCAAACTGGGTCCTTCTGGTGCTGATTCCCGGGTAGATGGGCTCGTGTACGTTCTAGGACCCTGTGGGTCTCTCCAACGAACTCTCCTGTGAGGCTGGGAGTCTCTCCGGCTGCCACCTCAACACCCACAGGTGTTTTCAGTCAGAGGTTTGAGGCTTTATTTCCCCGCTGGAGCCCTGGGTTGCGCAGTCTGTCTCGCTCCCCAGTTGTCCCCCCACCCCCGTCCATCTACACTGGAATGTGGGACTGCCCAGTCCTCCATCCGCCACCTTGCCTCGAGTCCTCTCTGGCCAGCTGCCCATCTCCGCCCCTCCTACCGGTCTGGATGAGTGTTTCTTTAAGTCCTTGGTTGTCAGACTTCATAGAGTTCAATTTTCTGTCAGTTCTGGTTGTTTTTTATTTTTAAATTTGTTGTTCTCCTTCTTTTGGTTGTTCAAGCAGGCACAGTGTGTCTGCCTACAATGCCTCCATCTTGGCCGGAAGTCCTCTTCCTTATGTTCTGAATCATTGATTTGATTCTGGGCTTCATCCCCTCCACTGTTGGTTCCCTGTAGATTTTTCTTTGTTTCAATTAATGTAACCTTCATTACTGCCTGGGCCTTTTTTATGCCTTTGAAGTACCCGGTGAGTTCCTGGAGCTTCCTGGTAACAAGTGTTTTGAACTGTGCACCTGATAGGGTGCTTATCTCTATTTCATTTAGTTCGTTTTTAGGAGTTTTGTTCTGTTCTTTCATTTGGGCCATATTTCTCTGACTCCTCATTTTGGCAGCCTCCCTGTGTTTGTTTCCATGCATTAGGCAGAGCCGCTTTGACCCCCCTGTCTTAGTAGTGTGGCCTATTGTAGGAAAGGCACCTATAAGTTGTATAGGGTGGAGCCTTAGGTAATCACCAGGGCAGGGCAACCTATGTCACTGTTCTGTGTTTCTGTGTGGGAAAGGGCTCAGAGAGGGGACAGTGCCACTGCCTGGCCTCTGGAGTTTTGTCTGGGAGGAAGCTGTCCCCTGGCACTCACCTGATGCCAGGCACTTCACTTTCTCCCCGTATGCCACCAGTGCCCTTCCGCCTGCTGCCCTGGTGCTGAATCCCAGAGGGAGTGGGTCTGTGTAAGTCTTAAGTCCATTTTGGGCCTTTACGAGGAGTCTCCTGTGAGTCCCACAGTTTCTTCCGCCACCCCAACCGCCACTGCTTTTCTAGGCAGAAGGTACCAAGACTTATCTCCCTGGTGCTGGCACCCTGGGCTGGGTGGTCTGGTCTGGAGCTGGGATCCCTGCTCCTGAGGTATCCCTCTCAATTTTTGTCCACCACCTGGGTGGATGTGGGACCACCCGTTCTGCCTCCCCCTGCCACTCCTCGTCGCCACACCTCTGCACCTCTCTGTGCCTCTGCCCCTCTCCTCGCCTCTTCGGGTGTCACGGTATCTCAGCCCCTCCTACCTATCTGGATGACTGTGGCTTCTTTAAATCCTTGATTATCAGACTTACATGCAGCTGCTTTCTGATAGTTCTGGGTGATCATTGTTTTGTTGTCTAGTTGTAATTTTTTCTGTAGCTGTGCGCAGAGGCAGGCTGTATTTACCTACGCCTCCATCTGGACTGGAAGTCTCACTGCATTACAGCAAACTGTATAAGTAGAAAGAGTACACTCTAAAGTAGAGAAAAAAGTGTAGTGTAGTACCAGCATAAGTCGGTAACTAGTCATTTATTGTCACGAACAGGTATCATCTACTGTCCATAGCTGTAGGTACTTTTACACAGCCGGCCGCATGGCAGGTCTGTTTACGCCAGCGTCACCACAAACAGGCGAGGAATGCGTTGCGCTAGGACTTTGCCTAGGAGATAGGAATTTTTACCTCCATTATGATCTGTGGGACCGCTGTCATATGTGTGGTCCATTGTTGACCGAAATGTCATTATACAGGACATGACTGTGTGTTGTTTTTGCAGTAATTGTCAATCACGGGCAATTTTGCCTCCCAGGGGACATTCGGCAGTGCCTGTGTACCTTTTGGAGTCGTGACCAGAGGGGGGTGCTAATGGCGTCCAGTGGGTGGAGGCCAGGGATGCTGCTAAATGCCCTATAGCGCACAGGGCAACCTCCTACCCCGAGGAATGATCTGCCCAGGACGTCAGTGGTGCCGAGGCTGAGAGACACAGAGCTGGGGAGGCAGCTGGTCCCTGGGGAGGGCTGCTGACGGCAGCAGCAGCATGGAGAAATATGGTGGAGTGACAGACAGTGCACAAAGAGGACGGCAGGAGGGACTGCGGAGCCCCAGGCGCCCACCAGCTACCCAGCTTCTGCCTTTCCAGGCCAAAATCGTGCGCAACGCCAAGGACACAGCACACACACGGGCCGAGCGGAACATTCTGGAGTCTGTGAAGCATCCCTTCATTGTGGAGCTGGCCTATGCCTTCCAGACTGGCGGCAAGCTCTACCTCATCCTCGAGTGCCTCAGTGGTATGAGGGGGCGCCCAGCCAGGGGCGTAGGCAGGGCCAAGGAAGTGGCGCACACAGCCCTGAGGGCTCGGGGGGCAGCCTGGAGAGGTGTGGTGTGTAGAGCGGCTGGGGGGCCCCCACACCCATCCTTCCGTCTGTCTGTCCACCCATCATTCATTCGTTCAGCAAACATCTGTCCAGCACCTGGTGTGTCCCTCACCTGTGTCTGGGGTGGATGGGAATGGTGGGGGTTTGGTTAGAAGTCTGAGGGTTGTTTTGTCCATTTCCACTGTCCCTTCATGTCCTGTTCCTCTCTCCTGTGTGTCCTGCATGCAGTCAGGTCCCAAAGCCAGTTGGGTTGCTCTCTGCCATGTCCTCCATCCTCTTTCCTTTCTCTGAGGGGGGTTGGGGGTGGACAGCTGTGTCTCAACTGCGGTTCACCCACTCCTAGCATCTCCTCCACCAGCCCCCGGGGCCTCGTCTCAGAGCCCGGCGTTATTCCCCACACTTGTCCTCAGAACCCGCGGCTCCCCGTAACTGCCTGGACGGAGCCTGGCCGCCTTGGCTGGGCCCTTCCTTCCCTGGGGCCTCCTGTTTGCCGTGGAGCGGTCCAGGCCTGCTTTTCCCACCTATCCCGCCTATATCAGCGGAGCCCCGTGACTCCATTCCCTGAGTTCCGTCTCAGCATCGCCTTTAAGTCACACCACCACCACGGATTTCCTGTCTCCTCACTTTGGGGTTAATTTTGCCCTCCCTTGTCTCCTCTGGGAGGTGTTTTTGGGTTAAGCTCTTGGAGCTGTGGCCCCAGTCTGGCATGTCTGTCTCCTCTCAGACTGAGCATCCTGAGGGCCATGGCTGGGTCTCTTCATCTCTGTCCCCAGCTTCACCCAGCACAGGGCCAGGCACCGAGTAGGCGTCGGTAGATGTTTGCTGAATTGAACCCCCACGGCAGCTCTGTGAGGCAGGTAGGGCGGGAATTGCGAGCCCCACTCTCCCCAAAAAGAAACCAAGACTTGGAGAGCGAAGGAGCTCGGTCCCAGCCCACAGCTGCTGACGTGTGTGTGTGTGTGTGTGTGTGTGTGTGTGTCGCAGGCGGTGAGCTCTTCACGCACTTGGAGCGAGAGGGCATCTTCCTGGAAGACACAGCCTGGTGGGTGTTACTTCCTGCCTCCCTCCTGGGGGCGCCAGGGATCCACTGTGGCCTTCACCCTGTCCTGTCTCTGCAGCTTCTACCTGGGAGAGATCACACTGGCCCTGGGCCACCTGCACTCCCAGGGCATCATCTACCGGGACCTCAAACCCGAGAACATCATGCTGAACAGCCAGGGTGCGCGTGAGCGGCTGTGTTTACCTGCGGGGTGGGCCGCAGAGCCCCATGGGCTGGCCCGGGTCCCTGACCGCCCCCAACATTCTCCCTCAGGCCACATCAAACTGACAGATTTTGGGCTCTGCAAGGAGTCGATTCACGAGGGTGCCGTCACCCACACCTTCTGTGGCACCATTGAGTACATGTAAGGGGCAGCTGGCTGGGCCCAGGGGTCGGGGGAGCGGCCGGGAAGGGCCTTGCCCAGCTGACTGTCCCCCCGGCCCTCAGGGCCCCTGAGGTCCTGGCGCGCAGCGGCCACAGCCGGGCGGTGGACTGGTGGAGCCTGGGGGCCCTGATGTACGACATGCTCACTGGATCGGCAAGTCCAGCCTCCTGGGAGGGCGGGGCTGGGCGGGGTGGGGGAGCAGGGCCCCTCTCACCCTCCGCCTCCTCCAGCCGCCCTTCACTGCAGAGAACCGGAAGAAAACCATGGACAAGATCATCAAAGGGAAGCTGGCGCTGCCCCCGTACCTCACCCCGGATGCCCGGGACCTCATCAAAAAGGTGGGTGCCCTCCTGCCCTTTGACGAGCCCCTGTCTCTTCTCCCAGGCCCTGCACGGGTTCCTGGGTGCCTCTGGGCCGTGGGGAGCCAGAGCCACTGCTGCCTGTGTGGCGTGCATCTGGGATGGAGGAACACTGGCTTTGGGGACCCAGACGTTGAGCCTGGGCTGAGTGTTGACACAGAGCTGCTGCTGAGCCCCCCGCAAGTCCTTAGTCTAAGTGCTAGTCCATTGAGGGGGGGGGTCAGGGCACAGAGTGGGGGTAGGCCTGTGTGCCTTTGTGAAGGCTTCATGGAGAAGTGGTCATTGGACCAAGCCTTGGGAGTCTGGGGGTGTCAGTAGGTGGAGACCACACTCCAGAGGCCTTCTCTTCCTGTTTCTTCCTCCCCTCTCTTTTCACCAACCTCGGCCAGCCCCTGGGAACCTGGGGACACAGGAACCGACCTCTGTCCCTGACCCTCACCCCCTGCCCTTGTCCTGCAGTTTCTGAAGCGGAATCCCAGCCAGCGGATTGGGGGTGGCCCAGGGGACGCTGCTGATGTGCAGGTGGGTCTAGGACCACCATGAGGGGGTGGGTGGGGTCATAGGGCAGAAAGAGTTACTGAGGAAGCCAAAGTGGGTGAACCCTTGGCATGTCTGGGGGCTCTCTATCCACAGAGGCACCCCTTTTTCCGGCACATTAATTGGGATGATCTCCTGGCCCGCCGCATGGACCCCCCTTTCAGGCCCTGTCTGGTGAGTGGAGGTCCTACCGTCCCAGGGGTGGGTGGCAGACCCCTATGTTGGACGCCCCTGACCCTCCCCGCCCCCCACCACTTGGGTCTGCCTGCAGCAGTCGGAGGAGGACGTGAGCCAGTTTGACACCCGCTTCACGCGGCAGACGCCGGTGGACAGTCCAGACGACACGGCCCTCAGCGAGAGTGCCAACCAGGCTTTCCTGGTGCGGTTTGGGGGGCCTGCGGGTTCTGGGGACATGGGCCGGGATCGTGGCTAAGGAGCTGTGGACGCTGAGCATCACCCAGCCCTGCCTCTAATTCCCAGGGCTTCACATACGTGGCGCCCTCTGTCCTGGACAGCATCAAGGAGGGCTTCACCTTCCAGCCCAAGCTGCGCTCCCCCCGGCGCCTCAACAGCAGCCCCCGGACTCCTATCAGGTACCTCAGGACGCCTACAGCTGGGGCAGGAGGCCAGTTCCAGCTCTGGCTCTGCTGCCAACCCTGGGGCCACCTGGGCTGAGTCCCTTAGCCGGTGTTAGCCTGTTTTCCATCTACCATGGGGACCCCTGTGGCAGGGGCTGCCTGGGTGGGCACTTGGCTTCACAGCCTGTGGCACCCAGGCAGGTGGGTAAGTCGGCCCTCCTGCTCCGGAGCCAGTAGGCACTGACTGTGCCTTGGTTTCCCCTGCAGCCCCCTGAAGTTCTCACCCTTTGAGGGGTTCCGACCCAGCTCTGGACCACCAGAGCCCATGGAGCCCCCTCTGCCTCCTCTGATGCCACCACCGCCACCACCCTCAAGCACTGTCCCCCTCCCCATCCGACTGCCCTCAGGGACCAAGAAGTCCAAGAGGGGCCGCGGGCGCCCTGGGCGCTAAGAGGACAAGTCGGGGTGAGGACAGGTTGGGGCTCCTCTCTGCGGGGTGCAAGGGCAGCGGGACCCTGGGGGGCATCTCGGGGCACAGGAGGCAGTGTGTGAGAGAGTGTGTGTCTGTGTTGGGAGTGGCTGTGCCCCTGAATCATGAGTGCAAAGGGCCGGCCGCCAGTGGGGGCCTCCTGCGGCCAAGCTGTGTGCTTTTGGAATTAAAGCGTCTGATCATGGCGGCCACCTGGCTCTTCCTTTGGCCGTTTGGGGCAGGCGTGGGCAGGGTCGTGCCCGAGGAGCCCCTGCTTAGGGACAGGAGGGTCACTACAGGACCAGAGGACCACAGGGCTGGAAGGGTTTTATTTCAGGTGGGTGGCCTTCCTGGGGCCGGGAGGGTGGCGCACAGCCTTGGGAACAAAACTAGGGGCAGAGTGACAGTCTGAGGCTCTCCACATGGGGGAGGGGGTGACAAGGGGGCCCAGGGCAGGCAGTGTCCAGTCATAGCAGCTGGGGAAGCAGAGGCAGTGACAAGGGTGTGACCCCACAGCTGTCCCCTACAGTGCGGTGACATGGAGGCCCTGGCCCCCGGCGGCCCTGGTGCTGTCGTCCCAGGCTGCGCTGCCTGCAAAGGCGTGCAGGTCGCTCAGGAGGGCCTCAGAGCTGCCCGCGGAGCCCTCTG
Source organism: Desmodus rotundus (assembly GCF_022682495.2). Taxonomy (NCBI): domain Eukaryota; kingdom Metazoa; phylum Chordata; class Mammalia; order Chiroptera; family Phyllostomidae; genus Desmodus; species Desmodus rotundus. Next base: position 4,025,677 of record NC_071391.1, on the reverse strand, counting down.
GGCCCTGGGAGCTGAGGCCCAGGCCCCCTTCCATGTCACCGCTCGGTGCTTCCTGCACAGGCTCCGGACCCCGCTGTGGGCCGGGCCGCTCTCCACACCTCTGCTCCTCCTCCTGGGGTTTGGCCTCCTTCTGGCCCCCGCCAAAGCTGTCATCCTCCACTTCCTGCTCATCCTCCTGCCTCTCAGGGTCTTCATTTGGTGACTCGAGCTCAGCCCGGGCCCGGAGCCAGCGGCCTGGTGGGCTGGCCCAGAGCAAGCGGCGGGTGCGGCCCCACAGCGCGGCGCCCAGGCGGGCCGGATGGTAGTAGCCTCCAGAGTCGCGGCTGAGGCGGCGCCAGGCCAGGGCCAGGCCGGTGGCCAGCAGCAGCAGGAGTAGCAGCAGCAGCACCACAGTGACAGTGCTGGCGCCCTCGCTGTCCTGGGCACTGCCGCCCAGGGCCCCAGGCAGGGCCAGCAGTGTCCAGAGCCACAGGGCACAGGGCAGGTCCTGTGGGGAGACAGGAAGGGGCTCAGCATCCTGGCTGGGGCCAGGCCGTGGGCAGGTTGGGTGATGGGGTCCTTGGTTGCCTTTTGGGCAAAATAGGGACAGTCACGCAGACAAACCCTTACTTGGGCAACAAGGTCCCGGCCATGTGATACCTACCCACCCCCCTCCCTCCCACTGCACCCTAAAAGCCTGGTCCTGTTGTGGGGGGCAGTTGGAGGACTCTGCCCAAAATGTTCCATCCCCCCTTCCCTTCTTCCCAGCCACACGACTCCTCTGCTCACCTTAGCTCAGGGCACCTCATAACCTCAGTGAGGCCTAACCTGACCTGGGCCACCACCCTCGTCCCCGCAGCCCAGCCCAGCCAGCTCTCCTACCTGCCCTGCCTCCCCGGCCCTGACCCGGTCGTTAGGTAAAGCCGCGTGTTTATTGGGGTTACTGTCATCACCGCCGGCAGAATCAGCTGCAAGACAGCGATCTTTCTGGTTCAAGCACCTAAACAATTCCTGGCACATAGTAGGTGCTGGATAACTATTGGTTGACTGTCAAAACTGCCCACAGGGGCAGCAGTGGGGATGGACCTGCAAGGCCAGTGTTGGGGTAGCCCTTCATGAGGCCTGGGGTGCCAGAACCAGTCCCAGGGCAACTGTTTGCCGTCCACTTGGCCAGGTCTGAGGAAGGGGTCAGAGACTCCTTTCTCCCTCCTAGGCCCTCAGGACAGCCCCACTGCCACCCCAGCTGCAGCATTTCCGTTCAGTCCCCCTCCTTGCCCCTGGGGGCCTCAGCGGCTGGGGCAGGCTGTGTAGCTGCCAGAGGAAGCCTGCGGTTGGAACAAGGCAGGTGGGGAGTGTGGGGGAGGAGGGGTGCAGGGGCACAAGCAAGACTCCCGCCCCAGGCAGGCTCCAGGGATGCTCCCCAGCAGGGCAGGGCAGGGCAGGGCAGGGTCTGTCCCCAGGTCTGGAAGCAGGTCAGGGCCTGGAGTGGGTGCTGGGGCCACAAGCTGAGCTCCGAGGTGTGAGGTGACAGAAAGGCCCAGTTTCTGTCCTACACCTGTCCTGGCCCCCTGCTCTCTCGCCTCTACCCGGACTGGTTGCTATTGGCCCCAAACACGGGGAATTGTTCCTTAGCTCCCAGGCCCAGGCACCCCAGCCCTGACCTGTCACCCCCACCCAAGGACACAGCGGGCTCCAACGCTCACCATGGGTCCGTGGCCTCTCAGCGCTGGCCGTGCGGAGAAGTGAACTCTCGTGCTGTGCTCGACTGCAGCTAAGGGTGGCTTGGTGCTTCCGCTTCCTGCCCACCACACCCCTCCCAGCCCTCCCTGCCATAGGCCCCTTGGGCCTCTTGGGACCACTCTGACCCCCACCAGATCCTCCCGCGTCTGTCACTGGGCTATGGAGCCTGTGACTGGGCCACCAGCTCCAAGCAGGACATGGCCCTAGAGGTTTCCACGTGTCCTCTGCCTCAGTGTCCCGCCCTGTCAGAATTCAGGGGGGCTGAACCGACGGGGGGGGGGGTGCTTGTGGCCCCAGGCCTTTCTCACATCTAATGATCCTGGGGGCCTCACCTGTCCCCGTTCCCAGACTTCCTGTCCCAGCCCCACCCTTGCAGCAGAATGGTGAACCTGGCTTTTAGAAAGAGAATTTTATTTGGAATGAAAATATAGAGCCCATCCCTCCCATGCGTCCAGGGAGGGAGCAGGGGCCAGGTGGGGGTGGGGAGATGGTCCCTCAGTGTGTAAGCTTGCCTTGGTACAAAAATCTGCCACACTAACAATGACAAAAGCCAGGTGGTGACTCCAGCCTGGGCCCACAGGATGGGTCAGGGTGTGGACTGGCCCCTGAACCTGCCCCAGAGGCCCACAGCAGAGGGCAGGGGCAGTCAGCCAGCGGTGTGACCTGCCAGCAGAGGCTGAGTGAGAAGGGGTTAGAGGAGGTCGGGGGTGGCACCCGCTGGGCCTGTGGTCCTATGCGTCCCCGTTCTCCATGCGGCCCAGCTGTTCCTCCAGGCGGCCGATTCGCTCCCCTTGCTCCTTGACCAGTGCTCTCAGTGCCCGCAGCTCCTGCATCACCTCCTCCAGCTTCCCAGCCTCCTGCAGGGACATGAAGGGCGGTCAGGGGTCATGGAGCTGTAGCCCTCCCCCCCTAAATCGACCGCCAGGCAGGAGCCGGCGGCTCAGAGGGACAAGAAATAGTGCGGGCACACGCGGCACCCCGGGGCTCCCCAGTACCACTGCAGACTGCTGGGCACGTACCCCAGCTCCAGGGAGGCTGCTGCTGGGGGTGGCTGTATTGGCGGAGGCAGTGGGTGTGGAGGCCCCCGGGCGAGTGGCGCCAGGGGCCACTGTGGGCCGGCTGTCGGACAGCACGTTGCGCCGGCTGACCTTCAGGTCCCGCTGCTTGCTGGGCACGTAGGCCTCCCGCAGGGAGATGAGGATGGGGTCGGCATCCCGCCCGCTCACCCACTCCTCCGCCTCCAGGGCTGCCTCAGGCCCTGCCGTGTCAGGGTACAGATCGTCCTGGAAGAGGTCCGACTGGGCAGGGGTGGGGGAGGTCCAGATCAGTGGGGGGGCCCACCATCAGGGTCCTTTCTTCTGGACCCTGGATGGCCACCTCCTCGTCACTCTCCTGGCCTGCAAGCCTGCATCCTGTCAACCCATTCCCCAATGGCCTGGCCCCAAGCCACCACCTTTCTAAGCTCAAATCTGTCCCTTCACTTCTTCTCTGGACACTGCCAATAGCTCCCTCTGAAGCCCCCCACAACCTTCCCCAGCAGGGCTTGCTGGGGTTCTGGGAGCCATGCTGTGCCCCTGGACTGTGAGTGCCCGGGACAGCCCTGTTAGCTTCATTCACAGCTCGGCTCCCTGGGGCACGCCTGGCACGCTGAGTGGCGTGCTCAGCAAACGCTGGCTGGAGGAGGGCGAATCACATCCAAGGCTCTTGGCGGGGCATCTGATGCCCAGACACGTGGCCTGATGCCCTCGCTTGCGGGGGCCTCCTCTGCAGCCAGACTTCCTGTCCCTCTTGCCATTCCTGGCTCTGGCCTACTGCCCACCGCTGGAGGGCCCTGCCCAGCGTGCTGCCAGCCGGCCTGCGACGGGAAGCCCTCCAGGCTCTGTGTCCTGGGCTCCTCCAGGGAAGGGCCTCAGTTCACCCATCTCTCAGCTTCCCCCCAGCCCAACCCAGCCCAACCCAGCCCCCAGCACAGCTGGGGACACACTGGTGCTCGTCCAGCCCACTGACCGCACCCACTCAGCCGTGACTCCTTCACAGGCCTCCCCTGGTCACCCAGGTGGCCGGCCTGGCAGAGACGGGCGTGAGGGGACAGGGGCGTGAGGGGACAGGGGAGCCGGTGGCCTCACCTTCCGTGGCACAGTCATGATAATGGGCTCGCACTTGCGCTCATGAAGTTTGTAGAACCTGGAAAAGGGAAGGGAGCAGGAGCCATGGGTGCAGCCCCCCCAACGCCAGCTCTACTGGTTCCTCATCCCAGCCCCTCCTAGACTGGCCATCCCCAGGGCCTCCCGAGCAGCCTCCTATCATCTGACCTCTGCCCCCTGCCCCCAGGCTGCCTCCCCCAAAGCCAGCCTCCTTGGTGGCCCCTCTTACCGGGCGATCTCGCACTTGCTGACCTCCAGGCCTCTCTTGGGCATGCTGCCCATGCCCCGCTGGGGCTCTTTGCTGGTGAACGTGTTCAGGAAGTGGATGTAGGGGGGCTCGCTGGTTATCTCAAAGTACCGGATGCTGGAGTCGCCCTGCGGGGTGGCAGGGAACAGGTGTCAGCACCCGGCACCCCTCCTCCCTGTCCCGCCAGGCCTGCCTAGCCCCACCTTGCCACAGACGTAGACCACGTTGGTGTCGGGGTCGTAAAAGGGCAACAGGGCCCCGTTGCTCGAGTCCAGCTCCTGCAGGGCCATGGGTTCTTCGAAGTTTTTCTGGCAAGGAGGTAGGGTACCGTCAGGCCTGGCCAGGCCAGAACCTCCCCCCTCCCCTCAACATCCCACCCCTCCATCAAGACCTCCCAGCCCAGCCAATGTTGCCCCTACCACGCCAGTGGGTTCCCTCTCACCTCTAAGCCTTTGCTTGCACAGTGTGCCCCGCCCCCTCCCGGCTCCCATCTGTTCCCAGTGTCCCCATTGCCGGCCTACTCCAGGCCTTTAGACTACCCTCAGGCCACTGAGCAAGAGCTGAGAGGCCCCGCCACACAGGAGCATCAGGTCAGCGCTGAAGTTGACCTCTGGACAGGGCACTGCAGGACGAGGGCTGGGAGGCCTCCTGCAGGAGGGGTCTCTGCCCTGGGCCTCCCAGGACAGCCAGGTGGGAACAGGCCAGCCAGGAGGAAAGACCTTCCAGCTGGCAGGAACAATTCGGACAAAGACTGGGAAGGAGCTGGAGGCAGTGGGGGAGGCCAGAGGGCAGGGGGCAGGAAGAGGAAAGGCTGGTGGGGCTCCCAGTCCTGAGAGCCTCAGGTACCAGGCAGAGAACCTGGGAACCACAGGTATCTCCAGGGTGACCCCTACCCTTCTCGCCCAGGTTGGGGCCTGCGTCTCAAGCCTGCTGCCTCAGGCTGGCCACAGCCACTCACCGGGTCCCAGAGCGCCAGCTGCCGCTCGCTCATGCGGCTGAAGCCTGTGGTGAACACCTTGCCATCTGCCAGGAAGATGGCCCGCATGGGCCGGGCCCCCTCGTGAGCCTTCTCCCGCTCCTGTCAGGGGAACGACTGGTCGATGCAGTGCCCCGATGGAGCCCCTGGCCTGCCCACGGCCACCCTCACCCTTCCAGGGCCACATACCGCCACCAGGGTGCCCCGGCGGGGGTCTATGATGCGCACGCTCTTGTCCTTGCATGCGGAGCAGAAGAGGCTGCCGTTGTGATTCCAGCTGACGTTGTAGATGAGGTCAGGGTGCAGGGCGTCCAGGCGATATAGCTCCTCCGCCGTGCCCACGTTCCAGATGAGCACCACATTGTCGCAGCCTGCCGGGTCAGGGGCCATCAGCCCACTAGGCCCTCTGTGACCACCCTCTTGGAACCAGACCCCACCTCTTGACCCCTGAGGGCCTCGGCTCTCCCATCTTCCAGACAGGCTTGGGGGGAGGTGCGGGACGCTCTAGAGCTGTGCGCAGAGGGGCGAGGGCCGGGGAGCGGTGCCGACCTGCGCTGAGCAGCACGTTGCGGGCCGTTGGGTGCCAGGTTACGATGCCCACTCGCTTGGTGTGCCCCTCCAGCACCACCACGGGTTCCGTCAGCGGGGACGCCAGCCCATTCTCTGGGATCTGCCACACCTACAGGAGGGGGTGGTTGTAGGTAGGGCTGTGTTCCGCCCAGCTTCCGGCAGCCTTGAACCACACCTGTGACCCTGGACCCACCACAGCGCAAACCTCACCATGACCGTGCAGTCCTCTGAGCCGCTGGCAATGACTGCATCGTTGTGGGGACACCAGTCGATGTCCAGGACAGGTCCTGTGTGCCCACACACCGTTGGGTAGGCCTTGTCAATGCGGCCTGTCTGCGGGCACGAGGTGGGCAGTCAGGGAGCACTCAGGGCCCCCAAGCTCTGTCCCTCCCAGAACCTCTGTCTTCCCCTCTGTGGCGCGGGAATGTGCGACTGCCTCTCCTGGCCCGCCTCTGCCTCACAGGCGTCAGCAGGTGAGCAGGAAATGCTCGCTACCTCTGAGCCTGGCCCCGCGCAATAAAAGACTTTCTCCTCCTGGGCTGACACATCTCCGGCACTAAATGTGGATTTTGACACCTGCCCAGCAGTGTGGGGACAGGCAAGATAAGTGATGTGGGGTGAGCAGGCAGGTCTAGCAGGAGTGGCCAAGCCACCTCCAGTCCTTCCCCCAGCCCTCAAGGGCCCCACCTTGCTCAGAGGGAGCACCAGGAAGGCGCCCCCACCGCTGGCCTCCACGATCACCGCCAGGAACTTGGGGTTGACTGCGCAGAAGGTGCTGTCCCAGGTGACACGGGACACTCGAATGTCCTCATAGCACTGGTCATTCTTGACCGGCTGCCCAAACACATGCCGGAATTTGCTCTGCCGAACCACTTTTCGGAAGGACATGTCTGGAGTGTGCAGAGGCCTGTTAGCACCCACCGTCCCAGCAACCCCCAGCCTCCCAGGGCTGCCTGGAAGGAGGTGGGGAGGATGCCCCTGGGGCCTGGTTACTGTGACCCACCTGGCTCTCAGTTTCCCCTTACAGAATGGGGTCACTGGCACAAACCCTGGCTGCCGGCCCCCAGGGTGGAGAGGGAAATGCCCGCACTGCAGGCCCTGAGAGCCTTTGCAGGACCCTTCCTGGGGCCCCTCTCTGGCTGGGCAATGAGAGCGCGTGTGGGGTGGGGAGGGGCCGAAGCCAGAGCAAGCTCAGCTCTCCTGCGGGTCCCAGCCAGGTCTCACCAGACCCCTCCCAGCCCAGGATTTGTAAGCTGGATGATGAGAACGGACAGAGGAGGCAAGGGTGGTTTCTGCTGTCCGGGACGCACTAGGCCCCAGTTATGAGTCCCAGGGAACGGGCAATGTCCGCAGGAACGTGCAGGGAGCCCCAGGCCGGCCCAGGGGTCCTGGCAGGACTGGGCGGGCGTCGGGACGCCGCTCCCAGCCGCAGAGCATCCCAGAGCCGCCTTGCAGCGGGGTCCAAAATGAACCAGAAGCCCCACTACCAGGGACCCTGGCCCAGGAGGGGAGAGGCTGGGTGGCCACCAGGAGTTGGGACTGAGGGCTAGGCTCCCCGGAGAGGAAGGGCTCCTGGGATTCGCGACCTCCCTCCCCGAACGCAGCGGCTCAGCCCCCGCAGCCCCGCCCGCCCCCTGCCTGCGCCCCGAGGCTCGGCCAGTCGCGCTCACCGGGGGCGCCGGGGACTGCGGCACCGGCCTCGGGTGGCTCCGGATCCCGGCCTCTGGGAAGCAGGAAGCGGGAATCAGGAAGTGACAGAGGAGAGGGGGCCAGGGGGCGGGGGCGGGGCTGGGGCTTGCGGAGGTGGGGCTGAGGTCACGCGCGGAGGGGAGGGGCGGGAGGCAGCGAGTGGAGCCTGGAGGCTGGGAGCGCCGGGGCGCTGAGGGCGCGGGGGCGGGGCCGGGGCGGGGCCTTGGGAGCCCCCCCCGCCCCCCCGCAGACTTTCGGGTCGCACTGGGGCACCGGGCTAGAGACTGCGACACCAGTGGGGATGGGGCCTGAGGGGCTGCAGGTGCGGTCCACGTCCCTGCGGCGGATCCTGCCCTTCCCAGGAGTGGGTGGAGCCCCGCCCTCCCGATCCCCCACACCAGTGCATACTTTAGGGTCCCCCAGTCCACCCCAAAATACGTTGTCTACTGGGACGGTCGATATATGAGCGTTCCCCTTTTTAAGGCGCAGAAGTATACGCTCTCGTTTACCGATGTAAATAAAACAGGTGTTTTAAGGGACGAGTGGAAGGCCGCAGTCAACTCATTCTTCCTGATGAACACCCCTGGGTCTCGCTGCCTCCTTATCGCAAACAGAACTGGGGCCATGCTCCCCAGGTCCCTCGCCCCTTCCTGCCTTTCCTCAGTCATCTCCCACGGAGACTTGGAGGTCAGTCCACAGACCTCTGCCTCCTAGGCAGCTGCTGTGAGGAGGTGACAGAGTTGTGCCTGTAGGTTTCACAGGCAGAGTCTGCCCCTCCCCCCGGGGCTGTTGTCCCTGGGGCACTGGCCACCTCCCCTCATCCCTTCTCTGAGCCTCTCCTGCCCTGGATGACTCTTTCCCGAAAGAGTGGGGTGCAGGGAGAAAAGGGCAGAAGTCAAAAGGAGCTCTTCTCTGGCCCCCTGAAGCCCCTGGGTGCCCACCTTGTCCGCCTCACCACACCATGCGGAGGAAACAGCTCAGACAGGGGAGGCGTGCGCCCCAGGTCACCCTTCTGGGACTCAGGCCCCACTAGTTTGGCTTGGAAGTCTTTACTTTTCCCACTGCCCCATAAATCGTGAGCAGGCCGGTCCCTCCAGCCCTGGGCGGGGATGTGGGTGGTTGGGAGGAAGGCAGCAGCCACAGAGGCTCCAAGTACCCGGAGCCCAGACCAGATGGCAGCCACCGTGGCTGCCCGCCATGCTGCTGCCCATCTGACCCCTTCCCGCCACCCTCATCACCCACTACTGTGCTTTCCCTCCATGTGGCCTGGTGACACTGAGCCTCCCGTGTCTGAAACGCACCACCGGCCTTCCCTCCTCAGCGCCTTGGCACCTCCTGCTCCCTGCATCTGGACACTCTTCCCCCAGGTCCTGAAAAGCCTCCATCCCTCACTTCCTCCAGGCCTCTGCTCAGATGTCACCTCCTCCAAGGGCCTTCCTTGACCACCCCCTTACCCATCACTCTCTGGCCCTTGCTTGTTCCCCCTGCATTGTGCTTAATCACCATCTGATGCTGAATTGTTTGTTTGTGTATTTGCTTGTGAATTGTTTGTGTGTTTGCTTGTGAATTGTTTGTGTATTTGCTTTTTGCCTGCCTCATTCGCTAGGATGTCAGCAAACCGCGGGCAGCGCTTTGTCTCATTTCCCACTATATTCCAGCACCTAGAACAGGAAGACCTAGCACACAGTATGTGTTCAATTAACGTATGTTGAATGAATGAACGAACAGCAGCCCTGAATGCAGAACTGAAAAATAGTCATGTTCACAACTCTCAGAACCATGTCTGGCCCCCATGAGGGAGAGGGCGGGTGTCTCTTATCTGGAGAAGGGATGAGTTCCCCAGAGGGCAACAGGAACCCAGCGCCGCAGAGTGTGCTGGGGGGAAGAGGAGGGGCTGCGGAACGTCGGGGACCCTCCTGTCCCTGAAACACACACCTTCCTTCCTACCTCAGGGCCTTGGCACACCCTGCTGCCTGCGTCTGAAGTCTCTTCCACCACAGCCTTCCCTCCACCTCCCACGGCTGTGGGTGTGCACGTTTCCTCCAACACAAAACCTTCCTCTGGGCCAAGGACTCCTCTTTAGTCCTCAGAGCCCTTCCTGGCCCTGCTCTTTCTCCTGGAGACCAACCATCCATCATGGGTGGGATTCCTCTCAGGGACCTTGGAGGTGGGGCTGGCTCAGTCTCCAGGAAGTGGGGTTTGGAGCCTGGATCAGAGTTGAAGGCAGGTGGCTGGCACTGAGGTTTCCGTCTGTGATCTGCCTGCCTTGTTGAAAAGGCTTTGGGACCCGTAGCTGGGAGAAGGGAGAAGGGCCCTGCAGAGTGCCCCAAAGAGACACAAGTCCACATCTTGTCCTCAGGGGGTGTGCACTTCAGGGAGGTGGGAGGGTGTAAAATTGTGGAGGAGGGGCGGTGTGGTGGAGGGGACAATGCCCAGTGGGCAGGATGCTGCCATGTGGGCGCTGGCCCGTGGGTCGGCACTGGTCCCAGGCCTGGGTGAGGCCTGGGGATGCACACTGGTATAATCAAATCAATGGCTGACAGTTATTAAGCACTTATTCTGTGCCAGGCAAGGATTCCAGCACTTCACGGGGATTAACCCTCCCAGGAAATCAGAACCATTATTATGACTCCCAATTTACAGATGAGGAAACTGAGTCCCACTGAGGCCAAGAGGCTTCCTAGAAGATCACGCAGCTGCTGACTGGTGGAGCCGGGATTCTAACAAGCCCTGAGGGCCGCCAGAGGCCTCGCCCCTGAGCCCACCCGTGTGTCTCCAAAATGGAAGGCTGGCTGGAAAGGCACCTAACAAGTGCTCAGATAATACTTGCCGAATGAATGAATTCAACAAGTTTGTGCCTGTCTAGAAATCTCTCCCTCCCGCAGGCCTCGGTGCCCTTGGTCCCCTCGCTAGGAGATGCTGTGGCTATCTATGCTGCTCTTGTCACCACCACCTAGTGTGCTTCTGTCCCGCACAGGAAATGACCATGACAGCCAGCCAACCTTGCAAGGACAACGTCATCGCCCCATTTTGCAGAGGAGAGCCCTGAGCCAGAGAGAGAGCTGGGAACCAGAACCCAGACGGACCGTCTGCACAGCCTGCTGCCTTTCAGAAATGCGAGCACCCTGGGAAGGTTGTCATTGTCATTTACATCTATAGGTAAGGGTGTTGCCCAACTGCTGAAGGTCACAGTGCTGAGCTGATGGGACAAGATGGGGGTGGGGGAGACAGGGAGCCTGGTTTGGAAACAGTAGGGGTTGAGAGAAAGTGGGTGTGGTGGGCACCAGAAGGGAGTGAGGGATGTGAAAGGGAAGTGGGCCGGGGTCAGCCCTTCAGCACTTCCCAGTTTTCATTTTCGTTTGGTTTGGTTTGGTGTTTGTTTTGCAGTATCTGCAGCTTGAGAGGGAAGAGGTTGGTTGGCTGTACCCCAGAGATGTTGTGTGGCCTCTGGGGGCCTCTGCCCTTCCTGGGGCCAGTGGCCCCAGAGCTCTCTGCCTGGGCACACTCATCTGTGCCCCTGAGCTGAGTACACAGGAAGGGCTCAGAGGGAGGCAAGCCCTGCGCTCTATGAACCTGCAACTCCCACAGCGTTGGGCAGGTGGAAACTAGCTGCACCCTTAAATGGGTGAACTTTGGAGTCTCTGGAGCTGCCCAAGGCGCAGAAGCGGCCCTGTGCTTTGCTCTCCAAGACCACCTGGGTGTCTGCAGCCCAGAACTGGTCATGGGCACAGACGATTGGCTCCCCCAGCTCACAGGATCCCAGATGCTTAGGCCAGATGGTGCCTCCTCCCATCCACCCCCTGTCCCTGCAGGGACATCTCTGGACACCAGGCAAGGAAGGACACCTGTTCACTACTGAACCCCTACTGTGGGGTAAGAGCCCCTACTGTGTGCTGCAGACTCTTGCTAGGTGCCTCACACACCTTCTCATTTAATGCTCGCAATGGCAGATGGAACAGGGGCTCAGAGAGGGAAACAGCTTGTCCAGAGTCACCGGAGCTGGATTGGAACCCAGGGTTGGCGGCTCTGGCCTCTGCTCCTGTCATCCTGCCCCAGCCTCACAGCTTTCAGGCTCCACTGGCTCTGGAGTGACCCCCTCCTCCACAAGGACTTCCTCCTTTGGCACCCTCCTGCCCAGGTTACAGGATGGGACAGGGAGAAGGGGAGGGAGGAAAGGATGGAAGGGAGTCAGATCAAGCCCAAGGAAGTCCCCCCCGCTGTCTTTCCCTGCACCACCAAGGCTAAACTGTCATGGGGTCTGAGAGTATTGGAGGGCAGAGCCCTGCTGGGCACCGTCAGCTGTGACCATTCAGGGCTGTTGGGTCACTGTGTATGGGTGGCAGGGGCAAGCAGGACAGAGATGGAAGAGCTTGGTGGGACCCGGACAGGGACATGACACGCACAGGGAACTATCTGGGACTTTTGGCCACTCCGTTCTCACTTCCCCCAAGTCCTCCTGCAGGCCCGAGGGACTGGTGGGGTTTTCCATGATGACTTCCTCCATGACTCCCCTCCTCTCTGACTGGCTGGTTCCTCCATCTCCCTCTGGCTGCCTGGCAGGCTTGGGCTTTCCTGGACTCTCACGTGGGGTCTGCACCAGAAGCCTCTTCTGGGGGGGCACTGCTGGGGCTTTCCCCCTCAGAGGCCGCCGGTGCAGCTGGGTTCTCTGGGGCCTCTGGGCTGGGATCCTGGGATGGGGAAAAGGAGGCCTCGTCGCAGGGGCTGGGGGCTGGGCTGGCAGCAGGTCCAGGGGTCTGGGCCTCTGGGCTTGCCTGTGGCTGGGCCACAGAGTCCAAAGCAGGCTGGGCCTTATGGTCTGCCCGTGGCTGGGCCATGGGGTTTGCCTGTGGCTGGGCCACAGAATCCAATTGTGGCTGGGCTGTGGGGTTCTCCTGTGGCTGGGCTGTAGGGTTCTCCTGTGGCTGGGCTGTGGAGTTCAGCTGAGGCTGGGCCATAGAATCCAATTGTGGCTGGGCTGTGGAGTTCAGCTGAGGCTGTGCCATAGAATCTAATCGTGGCTGGGCCGTGGGGTTCTCCTGTGGCTGGGACACTGAATCCATCCGTGGCTGGGCAGTAAGGTTCGCCTGGGGTTGGGCCTCAGCAGCTGGCTCTGGCACAGTCTGCCCACCAGAGTCCACCTGGGTCTGTGGCTCAGCTGGTGTGAAGCTTCCTGGTCGCTCCTCACAGAGCGCTGCCGCGAAGGAGGACAGCACCGTGCGCAGCAGGGCCCGGAGGTCGGTGCTGGCCAGGAGGCAGAGAAAGGGACTGAGGCAGCTGTTGAGAAGGATCAAGTAGTCAGAGTAGACCAGCGCCTCCCAGAGCAGGTAACCAGGGTAGATGTCCCACAGGAAGGCAAGGTACAGCAGCTGTGCCAGCTGGTAAGGCAGCCGCAGAACCACATAGGCTGACAAAATGGTCTTGGCCACACGGGCAAAGCCACGGCAGGGGGGTCTCGGCTGGTGGCGGCAACAAGTCTTGCAGGCGGCAGCCTGGGTAAGCACGTGGCAGATGAGCAGCAGGAGGAAAGGCAAGAACCCCCCCAGGATCTCCAGCATACGCAGCGGCAGCTCCTCGCTGTCCCAGAAGTCCAAGCAGATGACCAGGTCATACCACCAGATGACGGCCTCGGGGAAGACCAGCCAGGGCACACTGAAGAGTGTGGCCAGCACCCAGACCCCGGCGCAGACCCAGAGGGGCAGGCGGATCGGGCGGCGCCCAGGGTACCAGCGTGGGCAGAGTGCCAGCAGGCATCGGTCCAGGCTGAGGGCTGCCAGCAGGAAGAGGCCTGAGGAATAGGACACACCCCACAGGAAGTAGTAGAAGCGGCAGGCCGCTGTCCCTAGTGGCCAGTGCCCTCCGTGCTGGATCTCCAGGATCTGGAAGACTGCTGCCGCCAAGAACAAAAAGTCAGAGAGAGCCAGACTGAGCAGGAGCAGGGCCAGCCGCGTGCCCGCTCCCTGTCGGGCCTGCGAGCCAGCCAGCCATGCCATGAGTGCATTGGCTGGCAGCCCCAGGAGCAGCAGGGCCACCAGGAAGACCGTGTCCCAGCTACCCTGGGGGTAGTAGTCCTCGTCATCGAGTTCCGTGCGGGGCCAGCGGCCAAAGACACCCAGGTTGGCTTCCATGGTGTCCTTCTGAGGTCCCCAGGGCAGCGCTGGACACGGAGCGGGTGCCTGGTAAATCAATGGAGGCATTGATGACTGGCTGCGAGAAGCGCTATGCACCTCTAGGCAAAGTCACTTTCCCTCTGCATGTCGTCATCACCTTTCGAGTGGTGGGCTACCCTACACCAAGGACTCTAAGGGATCGCCTCACTCAGTCCTCGTGCAGTCCATTTTGTAGGTGATGAGAGGGAGAGCTGGAGGAGCAGTGACTTGGCCGAGGTCAGAGATAGGAAGGGAGACACAGGACTCGAACTCAGATCTGACCATTCTGCCCCTCGGAATCCCAGTGTGCCCACGTACTGGGCTAAACCAGGGGCTTTCTAACATACTTTTACGGCTGGTGAATCTTTTCTTTAAATAAAATATTATAGTGGAATTCCTATGAACTAAAAAGGAGTGGTCAGATTGAAGGAAGGGGGAGTACCCATAGGGCCACAGGGGATGCAGTTTGAAAACCACTTGATCTGATCTTTGCAGGCGCCTTTTGTCTGGTATTCTGGGGTTCGAGTGTTTAAAAGTCCAAAAAGGGAAGGCTCCGGTCTCATGCATCCACAGGAATTCAAGGGTGACTGGGAATTAGGGGCCAAGGAGGTCCCTCCCCCCAGCCCCTACAGCTCTGGACTTCAGGTAAGGTCTGCCTCTCAGGGCCCAGCAGCCTGGGGGCAGGGGCCAGGAAGGCTGTGCTGGGAGCAGCTTGAGCCTCTGCCTCCTTCTCCAGCCCCACCGTGGCCCTCTCCCCCTTCTCCCAGCTCAGGAGGAAGGTGGCCCCCATTTGTCCCATGGGGCTACTAAACAGAGAAGGGGCTGAGCAGTGTGGTGAGGATGAGGGTGGCTGCTACTCCCCACTTCCCTCGATGGTGGGGGACTCTCCCTCTCAGGACAGAAGGCCCCAATGGCAGCAGGGAATCAGGGGCCTCCTGGGAGAGGCGGGATCCCGCATGTGGCCTGTGGCTCCAGCCACTTGACCTTCAGCCCAGGGGCCTCTCACCACTCCCCACCCAGGGCTCTTTCTCAGGCAGACCCCACTCCACAAGCTCCAGCCCCTGCTGGATCAGAGCCCTGGCTTGGCTTACCTGTGAGGTAAGGCTGCTGGCCGGAAGGAGCAGGGCGTGCCTGCCCGCCCAGCGGTTCAGCCGTCTGCAGGGCCTCAGGCCGCAGCCTGCTGCATGGTGCCGGGCGGCGCTAAGGCGGCCCGCCTGAAACCCAAGCTGAGGGCATCAATCATTCATGGGGCTGCTCACCGGGAAACCCTAACCCCAGCCCAGTGGGGCCAAGTGACCAGCCAGGCCCCACATCCTTGAAAATACCAGATGGCTGAACACCCCTCACCCTGACCCCTCCAGCACAGTGCAAGCAATGGGCCCCACAGGGCCCACCTCCTCTGACCTCACCTCCATGCCCCTAAATCCAGTGTTCAAGGCCTCTCTTCCCCAATTTCACACACCCTCTGCTCCAGCCAGGGTGGCACCCACGAGAGGGCCACAGTGGGCAATTCATCCCAGCCTTGCCCACCTCCCAGCCTTTGCCCACAGTCTTCCTCTTGTCTGAGCATCCTTCTCCTGTCCTCTCATAGCTGCCCTCATCACACAGCTGGGCTGAGTCCTCGACCCTTCAGCAATGTCGCCCCCATTTTACAGGCAAGGCAACCAAGGCTTAGAAAGGTGATTTTGCTGGGTCCCCCAGCTCACCAGTGGGCGGAGCTGTAGTCTGAGGCCCATTGCAGCCCCCCGTCCTGGCACCCATTGTTGATGAAAACAGTCCTCTTGGCCCATCTGCCCTGGCTGCACGGGGCAGCGCCCCGATTAGGGCCTGGCTGCCTCCCTCACTTAGCCTAATCCGCCTCAGGGCCCCACCCCAGGCCAGGAGGTCTCAGGGCGCGTAAGCAGCTTTATGGGTCCCGAGAGCCAAGGGTGCTTTCTCGGGCTGTATCTCTGAGCCTGTCTCCACATGGCCACAGAGCAGGTGAGGGGGGAGCATGGCCTAGCCCCTGCCCCCAGCCCCCAGAAGCCCCATGTGGGGGTTGCAGCTCCCAGGAGTGGTGCTGAGGGGCAACCCTTGACCAGGAGGAGAAGCTCAAGGGAGAGGGGGCTCCGAGGGTCCCAGAAAGGCACTGACAGCTCTGGGAGGCAGACCCCCCTCCAGTGCCCTGAGGCCCCTGGGAGCAACAAGCAGGCCTCTAGGACAGGAGAAGGACGGGAGGGGCCGGCCCCTGCAGCCCCGGGGGCGGCCTCTCGCCGCCAGTCCCACCGGCACCGTCCTGCCTCGCACCACGACGCTGCTCAGAAGACCTATGGGCCTCTGCTCAACCGTATCTTCGGGAAGGTCAGGTGGGGTCTGGGCAGGGCTGGGGGGCCTGCAGGGGGGCGATGGGGACTTGTGCCCTCAGGTTCATCCCACCCTGCCCCTAGAACTCAAGCCTCCTGCTGCTTCTGCTCTAAATGCTGGAGCCTGGCTGGGGGCAGTGTTTCTGGAGTTGGAGGAAGGTCAAGTCTTGGGCCAGCCTGGGGAGTGGGTGGGCCTAGACCTCAAGCCCAGGGTTGCGCGAGAGCTCAGGCCCCAGGAGCAGGAAGAGGGGTCGTCTCCTGTCCTGGGGCCCACAGGACTTCAGCTGCCTTCTCCTGCCCTTGTGGGACTGGCCCTGTCCAGGCCAGTGTGGGCAGGGGCTGGAGGAGGCTGGCCAGAGTCCTGGCTGGCCCTGGGGACATGCTGGCTCATGCTCCTGCAGGATCGCAACCTGGGCCCCGAGGAGCTGGATGGTGAGTGACCCTTGCTGGTGGCAGGGGGTGGGAGGTTTCCCTGAGCTGGGCTCCTGGGCCTGACCTCCCTCCCCTACAGAGCTTCAGGCTGCCTTTGAGGAGTTTGACACTGACCGGGACGGCTACATCGGCTACCGGGAGCTGGGCACCTGCATGCGGACCCTGGGCTACATGCCCACTGAGATGGAGCTCATCGAGGTCTCGCAGCACGTCAAGATGCGAAGTCAGTGTCTCACCCACCTGCCCGGGGCAGGCGTGCTGGGGGTTGGGCGAGGAGAGGACCGTTTCCAGGGCAGTCTGACAGTTTGACATTGGCCCCTTCAGATGCAAGGACACCAGGGTGCAGGGAAGGCACCGGGGATCCAGTGTGGGCCTGTGGGGCTCTTCGGGGCCTCAGGTTGAAGAAGCCCTCCTCTGCCCTCACACAAAGCACTTCCTGCTGCGCTGCCCCTCACTCTCTGTCTCTGTCTCCTAAAAAGAGCCCCCTGAGGTTCGGTGCGGACTAGCGTGACAGTCCTGGCCATTCCTCTGGGTTAAACGGAGGGTGGGCGGGCACTGTGTGCTTCTCTTAGCTGGTCTAAGAGATTCCCTCCGTTCCAGGACACCTGCCCTCGTTTTATCTTTACGGTTCCACAGCGGGATGCGATGCGCTATGAATGTGAACATTTAGGTTCATGATTCTTTTCGCTTCTTTTCCCAAAGCTGTTATTTGACCATTTTTTATAAATGATGGCATCTCAGAACCCAGGGGTGACACAGGCATGCTTCTTCAGGGGCGTTTATTGCTGCCCACAGGGGTCCACCCACTTGATAGGCACAAACTCCAGCCTGAGAGCACCGCAGGAGGAGGTTCCCTGGCGCGCAGCTAGGATAAGGAGGGCGCTTTACTCAGGCACCCATAGCCACGCACCGTGAGGCCGCAGAGCCAGGACTTAGTTAGACCCGGGACGTCTGGTTCCGAAGCCTGATCTTCCCCCCCCCACCTGGGTGCTTCACCGAGCGCACCCCCAGGCAAAAACGGGGCTCCTGCCCCCTCTTCCCCTGCGGGTATGGATGCTGGGTGTTCTTTCCTGGATGCAGAACCAGGAGGGACTGGGGCTTGTGATGTCCCTCCGCGGTGATACTCTGCTTGGGTCTGCAGTGGGCGGCCACGTGGACTTCGAGGGATTTGTGGAACTGATGGGCCCAAAGCTGCGGGAGGAGACAGCGCACATGCTTGGGGTGCGGGAGCTGCGCATCGCCTTCCGAGAGGTGTGCGGCGCGCAGGGACGGACATGCGTGCGTGGGCGGCAGGACGCTTCGTTAGTGGTCTCCCGCACAGGCCAGGGGAGACGGAGGGCGGGGTCCTCAGCCTCTGGAGGCACAGGGCCCTGCGGATGGTGGAACCAGGGAGGGGTTGGAGAAGGTTTGGCTCACTCCAGCGCGGGGGGAGGGGATCCACCCAGGGAGACTTCCTGGAGCAGGAGGGCAAGAGGGCATCCAAGGACAGCAGATGGAAAGGTGGAGGTGGCTTTGGGTGGGAGGGGCTGAGCCCTGCTGGGACCCTAGTTTGACAGGGACAGGGATGGACGGATCACTGTGGCGGAGCTGCGACAGGCAGCACCAGCCCTGCTGGGGGAGCCGCTGGTGGATCCTGAGCTGGATGAGATGTTCCGAGACGTGGACCTCAACGGGGACGGCACCGTAGACTTTGACGGTGAGTTTCCTTCCTAGACAACCCCCACCCCCACCTCCAGCTCCCAGGCTGAGCCGGTAGCTCCTGAGACCCCTGCCCCTGACGGGCCCCCTCTCTCCCGCAGAGTTTGTGATGATGCTCTTCACCCCCTGAGGCTCTAGGCGGAAGACTGCTTTGTCCCTCTGTCCCCAGACTGGCAGGGTCCCTGCTGCACACCTTCCCCGGAAGACCCCAGGATGAAAAAGACCAGCAGCCTGCAGCTTCTCCTTTCCCTGACAACACCTGGGTGGAGCTCTGGCTTGTGATGGCACTCACCCAGCCTCATCTTCTCCTCCTTCCCACCTGGAGAAAGGAGGTTCCAGGAGAAAAGCGAGTCAACTGCCTGTCATTCCCCAGTGAGAGCAAGATTTGGATCTCTACAGCCCCTCGGGAGGGAGGGAGCTACCCAGCACTGGCAGCATTCAAAAACGGGGGGGGGGGGGGGAAGAGGGTGGCTGGATAGGATGCCTCCCACTATTTAAGTGTAAAAATATATACATATTTTAAAGTTGAACTCGAGCCCTGCCCGGTGTGGCTCAGTTGGTGGGGTGTCATCCCACAAAGCGAAAGGTCACCCATTCCATTGCCAATTAGGGCACATGTCCGGTTGTGGGTTCGGTCCCCAGTCGGGGTGCATAAGAGAGGAAACCGATTGATGTTTCTCTCTCACATCGATGTTTCTCTCCCTCTCTTCTCTCTCTCTTCTCCTCCCTCCAAAAATAAATAAAATCTTTTTTTTTTTTTAAGTGGAACTTGGAAGGAAAAAAGGGATGACCTTAGGTACCAAAGGAAAGAGAGAACTCCAAGCGGGGTGGTGGGAGGGAGCAAACCCTGGGGTGGGGGAGGGCTTCAGACCTGGAGGGCTGAGAGCTGGGCTCTGGCACCAGGAGTGTCAGATGAAAGGCTTGCGAGGGGCAGGGGAGCAAGACACGGCCCTGAGTACCTGCAGGGGCCTCCAGGGGGTCCCCTGTTCTGGGAAAAGGGAACCAAAGTATACTTTCACCTACCAGCTCGAGGAATTGGTGCGGGTACAGATGTCCAGGGCCTGGAGTGGAAAAAGTTACCCTAGGGAACCCAAAACTCAGGCCTGTGCGTCAGGCAGTAGCATCTGTGGCATGAAAAGCTGAAGAAATAGGAAAAAATTGCTGTAAAGGGCACTCTTTCTGCCTAGGGCACACAGGACTTAAAACACATGCGCGTGTGCGCACACACACACACCCTGTCACTTCTGAAGGTGAACTCATGACAAAATATTACAAATCACATAAGCACACAAGCCACCTTTAGGGAGACTAGGCAGATGCAACAACCGGGAGAACTGGTCCCCAGAGTGTAAATAATAGAACCATTTAAAAGAGACCGTAAAGTAAATGCAAAAAAATTGACATAAAAGAAGGAAGAGAAACCAATATGCAATAACAAATAGTATTAAAATTGAACAGGGAGATTAAAAAAATAACACAATAGAACTTCTAGTAATAAAGGCTATAACCACTGAATGAAAAAAATCAGTGGAGAAGTTAAACAGCAGATTAGAAACAATTTAAGAGAGGATTAACAAGTCGGGAGCTATTACCTGAAAATCACCATAAGGTAGCACTGAAGGATAAAAAGATGAAAAATTGTAAAGGATAATTAAAAGTCACTGGAGTCTTAGAAGGAGAAAGTAAAGAGAATGGACATGAGGCAATAGTCAAAGAGATGATGGCTGAAGTTTTTCATAAAGATTTCCACAAAGTTCAGTGCTCGGGCTGAAGGAGCACATTGCAGCCAGAGAAGGAGAAATTTAATTAAGTGTATATCTAGATGCATCCCAGGGAAAACTGCAAAGGACACAATGAAAGTGAAGGGGTTCCCGGCCAAGCACTCTCATTGAAGGGATGGCTTTAGTAAGAAGGGAGTTTATGCCCTGGCTGGCATGGCTCAGTGGCTTGAGCGTCAGTTCTGCAAACCAGAGGGTTGCTGGTTCAATTCCCAATCAGGGCACAAGCCTGAGTTGTGGGCCAGCTCCCCAGTTGGGGGTGAGTGAGAGGCATCCATTTGATGTTTCCCTCCCTCTCTTTCTCCTTCTCTTCCTCTCTCTCTAAAAATAAAATAAATAAAATCTTTTTAAAAAATTTTATAAAAGAAGGAAATTCACTCAGGAATGAAGGCGGAGTATGTACTAGATAATAGTAGTCAGGAAAGAAACCAGTAAACACACTGGTGGATCTAAAGCATTTACTGTAAAAAAAAATTAATTTGGGGGATTTTAAAAATAAGGAGGGACTAAAATAAAAGACAAAAACAAAATGGAAGGTGAGAGGGGATACTTTAGACATGCTGAAATCTTTTTCTTGTTTTTCCTTGAGGATAGATTGATTGATTGACTTTCGATGTTTTTAACCATTTAAGAGTAACCATCAATATAATATAAATAGGGATAGAATGAATCATAGAAGAGGAAAAGGGGGAAAGTGAAGCGTTCTTGTTTAAGCGAGTAGAAGGCTGGGAAAGGTGGGGGGGGGAAGCAAAGAAAAACAGAGTCCATAGAAAATATTAAAACAGAAGGTAGAAATAATCCTTAAAAGAACAAAAATTACAACTATAAAAGATTAAGTTTCCCAGTTAAAAGTGTGAGTCTCAGTCCCAGAAGAAAGTATCAATTTTAGATTGGGTTCCCAGTGAGTGACAGAGACCCAGCATAACAATGCCTTAAACCAGATAGACGTTTTCCCCCACAGGAAGTCTTAGGCAAAATCCAACCATCGTGTCTTCAGGGACCCAGCTCCTGCTGGCTGCCCGGCCATTCCTAGGGTGTGCTCACGTTTGTCTTTCAGGTGGCAGGATGGAGGCAGGAACAAAGGAGAAAGGAGGCAAAGAGCGTGAACCACATAATTACACTCCATTAGGTAGGGCCTCACCTGGGACACCTAGATACAAAGGGCGCTGGGAAGTGCAACCCTTGTTTGAGGTTCTGCAGCTACAAGGGCGGAGGCAAACACCCTAGGGCGGATTCCAGCCCCTTCCCCACAGCCGAGTGCGGGATAGAGCAGACACGTTCAAAGCCTGATGGGCACTGCGAGGGGGAAAGTGATGGCTGGGAGAAAATGAGTGGAAAGGAGGCGTGGGCCCCGGGGGCGGAAAGCATTAGAGAGAGAGTCACGACTCACCGAGGAAATCCACCGTTCCTAATGCACGCAGCTGGTGATGTGTTTTCCAAGTAAACGTAAATTATGTTTAGAGTTCGGATATTCCTTATTCCCTGAGGATAGTGTTGCTGTCAATCCAACTTGGACGACAGGCAAAAACGAAGCACATCGGCTCCATTACAACTTTAAACGTTTCGATTCCATGTTCTGTCGAAGGGCTCCTGTAGCTCAAGGGCTGGCAAACGGTTTCTCAGAAGGGCTGGATAGGAAAGGTGTGAGGCCCCAAGGACTGCTCGGGTTCCGCGGCGGCTGCACACTCTGCTGTTGGAGTTGGTGTCACCCAGCAGCCAGAGTCAATGAGTAAGCAAATGGGTGTGGCCGTATTCAAGCTTCAATCAAAAATAATTAATGAGCCCTGGCCGGTGTGGCTCAGGGGACTGAGCACCAGGCTGTGAACTAAAGGGCTGCCAGTTCGATTCCCAGCCAGGGCACATGCCTGGGTTGCGGGCCAGGTCCCCAGTTGAGGGCATGGGAGAGGCAAATGATGGATGTATCTCTCACACATCCATGTTTCTCTCCCTCTCTTTCTCTCTTCCTTCCCCTTTGTCTAAAAATAAATAAATAAAATAAAATAAAAATAATTAAATTCGATTTATTGACCCTGAAGTTTGAATTCTATGAAGTTTAAAAAAAGATTTTATTTATTTATTTTTAGAGAGAGGGGAATAGAGGGAGAGAGAAACATCAATGTTGCCTCTCAAGCGCCCCCTACTGGGAACCTGGCCCACAACCCAGGCATGTGCCCTGACTGGGAATCGAACTGGTAACCCTTTGGTTTGAAGGCCAGTGCTCAATCCATGAGCCACACCAGCCAGGGCAAATTGTATGAAGTTTTATGTGTCACAAAACCATCTTTTACTATCTTTGACTTTTTCCCAACCATTATGAAAATGTGAAAACCATTCTTAGCTTGGGGTTTCTATTGGGCCCGTGGGCTATAGCTTCCTGATATGGTCTTATAACATGCAGAATCGCCACTTCTGGGATAACTGTGTTAAGATTATGGAAAAACAAAAAGTTATAAACGTAGTAGCAACTCTGCATAATAATTTGCTGATTTGCACTTTCAATGAATGTTTTTTGTGATTTTTCTTTTTTCCTATATTTTTCCCGATTATATTTATTGAAATGTAATTTTATGTCTGACAAATCTGGTAACAAACTGTGGGTTTGATTCTGTGTGTCTTTGACCTTTCATTTCACTTTCCTAGTTTTTGTTTTATCTTGATGTATCGGTCCGTGAAGAAATTAGAAATGAAAGTTGGTTTTCACCTCAGCTACTTTGAGAACCACTGATTTAGTTCCTGCATCCAAGCGGTGACCCCCAAAGTGCCTTGACTAGGGGGCGGAGGGTGGGAAGTCTGGGCGGGCTCGGAGAGCAGGAGTGAGATTGGCAGTCTGAGCGTTTGTTTTTTTCAATCCGGTCACGGAGATCAAAAGGCACCGCCTACGGGCTGCATACACAGTGGGGGCCAGGCCAGGCCCGGCTCCTTCCTTTCTTCTTTAATTAAAAATTTTTAAAAAGATTTTATTTATTTACTTTCAGTGAGGTGAAGGGAGGAAGAGAGAGAGAAACATCAATGTGTGAGAGACACACGGATCACTCGCCTGTCACAAGTCCCCAACCAGGCCCCTGACTGGGAATCAAGCTGGCAACTTTTCCGCTCACAGGCCAGCGCTCAATCCACTGAGCCACACCAGCCAGGGCCCAAGTTCCTTCTTAATGGCACTCACGTTTCACTGGGGGAGAAGACTGTAAACACGGAATTACACGAACAGGGTCAGCCCACAGCTGTCCACCCAGACCCTCAGTTGCCTGGGTGGTGACCACCAGCTCAGTGACCACCTCCTCCCCACCGGTGTCATGGAAGCCCTGGGTTACATTCCTAACCTCCTCCTCTGGTGAGTCAATTTCTCTGGGTCTCAATGTCCTCATCTGTGAAATGGGGCTGAGACTGAGGATGTGAGGACGGGAAATGACCAGTGTTAAGTGCTCGGCACAGGCCCTGGTGCCTTCTAAGTTTGATGAATGGTAGTAGCTATTATGATCTCCGATTTCAGCGTTTGCTGAGATTTTGTTTCCTGGTTCTTAGGATTCTGAGATATTTGGATTTTTCTAAATTCTGAGATGGTCTGTTCCCAATGTTCTGTGTTTCTGAGTCTTTGATCACAGAGGTTCACTGTCATACAGGCCTTACTTCCCATGTCCTTTCCTCTGTCTCCCATTTCTCCCAACCCCCGGGTCTAGGAAGTAGGGCAGTGGGTGGAGGGGGCTGGACCGCGCCTCTTCTGGCCCACATTCCGAGCTGGCTGTGGCAGCCCAGGGCCCCAGAACCAGACTGGAGCCAGGATAGCAGCCTCCAGGCCCCGGGGCCTGTGTTATCTGAGTGCCCTTGGCCAAGGCAGGTACTAACGCTGCCCCTACAGTTGAAAACAGGGGCAGGGCGGACAATGCTAAGAGCTGGGACAGCGGGGAGGCTGGAAGAGGCCCCTGCAGATTTCAGGGCTTAGAGTCCCAGGTTAAGCTCGGCCCCTAACGCGCGGCCCGGGCAAGTCTGGAGTATCAGGGCCCGGGCAAGTCTGGAGTATCAGGGCCCGGGCAAGTCTGGAGTATCAGGGCCGCCCTGTGCACAGTGGGGAGACGGGTGGTCAGAGCGCTCTTGGGTCCCAGGGTCAGCCCTTTTCTCAGCCTTTGCGGGAGGCGGCTGTGGCCAGGCTGATGAGCGGGTCGGAAGGAAAGAGCAATTCTCTGCTGGATATAAGTACCCCTTTTATTAGCACAAGACACCACCAAACCCAGGAGCCGCAGAGCCCGAGAATAAGTTAAGGCACAGAGCAGGCGAGGGGCACCTTTCCCAGGCCCAGGGAAAGGGCGCGCCCCAAACTTCCTGAGGAAACTCCGGATGGGGCCGGGGCCCTGAGGGTCCTGGAGGGACTCTTCCATCGAGATGAGGGTACAGGAGTAGTGCGGGCAGGCCGAGGAGCGCCCCCTGGGGACGAGAGGAGGCCACCAGGGACGGACGTGGATCCCTGCCATCCCTGGTCCCTCGGCGTCAGCGGGCGGCTCACTTCTCGAAGTAGGGCAGGTAGAAGAACTGGAAACCCCGGTGGCCCTTGACCGCGCAGTAGATGAAAATCACGTGGTAGACTGTGGGGCGGGGTCAGTCAGCACCAAAGCCCCGCCCCCCGCCCCCCTCCTCCCACCCGCCAGCATCCCTCGCACCTCCTGGGACCAACAACAGGAAGCCGGGCACGAAGAAGATGGCGCTGGAGACACCTTCGGGAGGAGAGGAGGGGCAGGGTCAGGACAGGGAGGCACCTTCGGCAGAGAAAGGGGGCCCTTTCTGGCAGGGAGGGTAGTGAGTAATAGGAGGGGGAGGGCTGGCCGAGAGGCCCCGGGCACCTAAGGGGAGTGAGCGCTGCCTGCGGAGGTGGGAGGGGGCGCTCACCTGGTGAGGGGGTCACCTCCAGTCCCACGCCGATCAGAATCAGCACTGCACACAAACGGAGCCGCAAGGGTGAGGGCGGGAGCAGGGGACAGGAGCGTGGCCCTCCAACCGCACTCCCCCCACACGTGGCTTAGGCTTGGGGAATGGCCTTACCCCGCCTGAGCTGAAGGTTCTCTGGGCAGAGACCCTCCCAGGTAAGCTCGCCAAGCTCTGTGTTTTCAGAGCAAGGTACCTGGCAGGCCCTGGGAAATGTCTGCAAAGAGAGACTTTTACCTGCTCCTTGGTGGCACCTGTCCGCCAATCAACAAGTGGAGTCCCTGCTCTCAAGGCCCTTCCCTAGAGACCCTGCAAGCTGCTGCCCGGCGACCTGCAGGGCAAGGGGCCCCACGGAGCCTGGGGCAGGGGCATCGCAGCCCAGCACAGAGCAGTGGCAGTAACACTTAGCGACCACTTACCGGGCGCTGCCAGACACTGGGCTCAGCGCATGACGTGCACGCCTTATTTAATCGTCACCTCGACAGAGCGAGACCCGCGTAATCCCCATTTCACAGAATATGAAACTGGGGCGCAGGAGGGAAAGGCACTTGGAAAGTGGAAGCAGTCTGACTCTACTGGCTTTGCGATGGACATCGTGCCGGCACAGAGGGGAGGTATTCCAGACATGGAACAGTCTGGAGACAATGAGGGGCTTTCTAGAAGCTTCCAGCTTTTGGTGAGATGGGAGAGACAAAAGCCCAGGCTTGAAAAGTTTGGCAGGGCCTGTGGGCCCGGTGGGGAGGGATGTAGACTTTGGCTGAGGACAAGAGGGTGCTGGGGGAGCTGGGGAGGTCACGGCTGGGTCAACGTTTCACACTCAGAGTCTGGGGTCCCCAGATAGAGGACAGGAGCGGGGAGGGGAGCAGAGGGCTCTGCGGCCAGGGCGGGCTGTAGCACGGAGGCTTGAGGGGCCACCATGAACTGTCTCGTGGTTTGTGCACCTCAAAAAGGGTATAATGGGGGCTGAACTCTCCCTGCACCCTGGCTCAGGACGGTGGGCTCTGCCCACTCAGAGTAGGCATCCTTTTTCTAATTCCTACAAAGGCCCTGTATGGGCGCATGGTGGCCCCCGGGCCGTCAATGTCATCGATGTGGGTGTAAATCCCAGCTCATCTACTTAGCCGTGACCTGAGGAAGTCCCTTCACTGGCCCGAGTGTGTGTCCTCATTTCCGGACTGGGATGGTGACTGTGCTCGCCCTGCTAGGTGCGGGGAGGGGATAAAGTGAGACGAGGCGGGTGGCCAGCGCCACCAGTGCCCTCTGTGCGGGTGCTGGGGAAACGGTAGCTCCCTCCCCCACGCGAAACCCCGACAGCTGAAGCAAGGACACTGCTCAGCTTTCTGGCCAGGGGACTTGACCTTCCTGGAGGAGGGAGGGCGGCTGCCACAGTGGGGGCTTCCTAAGGGTCCCTCTTGATCGCAACCCTAGACCCTTTCTGGGGACCCTGACTCCTCAGCCCCACAGAGCGAAAAGTGTGGGAGTCAGAAAACTGGCTGCGAGCTCTGCCTGCTCTGGGCCTCAGGGTCCCCATCTGAGCACGGGGGGCAGGTGAGAGGTCCTCGCCAGTCCTCAGGCTCCAGAGAAGGGGGAGTGACAGGTGCCCTGTGGTTTGGGCTGGCAGCCCTGGCCATGGCTCCGTGCAGCTGCCCGAGCACCGGCCCCACACACGGGTTCAGGGTCACGGCCCTACCTCTTCCCTGCTGTGTGACCTCTGTTGGGTGGGGAAAATAAGCCTGCCCTGCACCTGGTTTGAGGTAGACACAGAATAAGGGATTAAACAGGCTAAGTTTAAAAGAAAAAAGGTTTGGGGCACTGAACCAGTTTGCATTTTCAACAACGTCTGATTTCCTGGCCAAGTGGCCAGGAGGCTGGGCCTGCCCTTTTCAAAGTCCTCAGTTTCCTCACCTGTAAAATAGGGGTGGGGTGATGGCAGCCAGCCGCCTCCCCAGGATGCTGGGGGGCTCAGTGGGCCAAGGCAGATGCACAGCCTGCAGAGGAGGGGGACCCCTCCCAGGGGCTCTCAGGGACACTCACCCAGACCTAGCAGCAGCAGCAGGAAGGAGGCCAGCACTACCCTGCGATTCTTCTGGATCAAAGGGTGTTGAGTCCAGCTGGGTAGCAGGAGAGCAGGGTGGGTGTGAACGAGGCAACAGGAGGCCCACTCTCTCCCGTCCCCTCCCACCCAGGGGGCTGAGGGGAATAGCCAGGGCGGTCTGAATTGGGGCTCTGCCACAGGAGGCTCAAGGAGGGCAGGGTCTCACCTGCAGCAGGCGTTGTAGGAGCGCTGGGTGCTGTTGCTGATGGTGCTAAAGGACCACTGGGAGCTGCGGACAGATGTTCGGCCAGAATCCCTGCAGGGAAGGTGGCCCAGTGAGGGGGAAGGGGGAGGCAAGGAAGGGGTCCCTTTGGGACAGTAGTCATGATGATGTGGCAGGGGAGGGTGCTGGGACTAGGGCTGGGTGTTCCTGTAGAACGGGGCCCTGAGCAGGGGTGGGATGAAGAGGAATTCAAGGGCTGGAGGTTTCTGCAGGACTGGGGTGGAAGGCTGGGGATTCAAGCTAGGGATTCCTGCAGGACAAGTGACGTGAGAAGGTAGGGGCCAGACCAGGCTGGGATTTCTGCGGGGTAAAGAGCCTGGTAGGGGTGGGTGGGTGAGGCTGGGGCTAGGATAAGGTGACCCTGTAGGACAGGGGAAGCCAGGAGAGGAGTGGGGGTCAGGGTAGGGATCCTTGTAGGACAAAATGTGAGAGAGCTGAGTGAGGTGAGGTGAGAGACTGAACAGGAGCCAGAGGCACAGCAATAGGGGTCCGGGCTGGGTCCCCACCTGGCCCTGACCTGGTGCCGACTCCCCCATCTGGCTCCGGAGACTCCTGGGTTCCATCCTCATCGTTCTCCAGGTTCTATTCCAGAACACGGGGCTCAGGGGTTACTGGGCTCGGGTCCTTCCTCACTCCCCTTTCAGGGAGAGGAGGAAAGCAAGCCCACACAGCTGTCTGCCTGGCTGCTCGACAGCTCCTCACCTGGCCCCTCCCGCCTCACCGCAGAGCAGAACGGGCTTGATGATTCACAAATCGAAACCAGGTAGTAGGTAGGAGCTGGAGGCTTTGAGGGGCAGGAGCTGCAGGGGTTGAGGGCTCCCAGCTTGGGTCCTGGGCCCAGGAGATATCCCAGGTTTTGGAGTCAGGGTGGAGCTGTCAGTATGGTATTTCATTTCAGGGACCCCATTTGGAGGCTCTGGATTTGCGGGGGAGGAGGAGAAGGCCCACGGTTTCCAAGTTTGGGGCACAGAAATCTGGTCGAGGTCTTCAAGAAAAGGATAGAGTTGGTGGAGGTCATCTGGGAAAATGGGGATTTCCGGTTTGGTGGGAGTTAAGGGGTGGGCGAGGGTTCATCATGTGAGGGGGGCCCCCAGCTCTGGGGAAGAGGATGGAGTGGGGACTTCTAGAACAGAAGAGGGGGTGCAGGTTCCTGTTTGGTCATCTGGCCTGGGGCACGGGGGCTGCCCCTGAGAATGGACAAGGTCTGGTTCAGGTACAGAAGGGGTCCCCAGCCCCCCCTCCTAACATCTGAGGAAGGAGGGGTATAAGTGCCCAGGACGGGTGAGGACTCCAGCTGGGGTGGGAGACGAGCTCCCGGGTCCAGTCTCTGGGCTCTCAAGTGGTGGCTGGGGACCGAAATCAGAGCGGAGGGACTGGACAGGGCTCTCCATCAATGGCCACGTCGTGGGGCGGTCTCCCACTCCGGCTAGGGCCTCTAGACAGATTCTCCCTTGAGGTGGGGTTCTTCAGGGTCCGGCCTGGGGTCCCGCCCAACTCTTGAGGAGAGCCGGGCCCGTCACCTGGTAGCGCAGTCGGGACTGCTTGTCCTCGTCGGCCACCTCGAACCGCGCCCGGCGTTCGAAGTGCAGTGGCCCAAAGCGGGCGACCCCGCTGGACTCAGGCCCAGGGCCCGCGTCCTCCAGGGACAGCTCGAAGGCGTCATCGATGCTGAACTGGGACCGGGCGGCGCTCATCGCCCCCGCTTGGTCAGACGCCCCGCGCCGCGGCCATCCGCTCCCGCCTCTCCCGCTTCTCCGCGGCCCCGCCCCCGCACGCACGCCCCGCCTGGTGCGGTAGTCTGAGGAGCCCGACTGTCCGGCGTCCCGCCCGAGGCCCCGCCCTCACGTGACGGCCCCGCCCTTGCCCGCCCTCAGCAGACCAGAGCTGCCGAGCCCCGAGCTGACTAGTGGGCGGGGCATCCTCTGCTTCGGGCCGTGCTGGCTCCCCTCCTGCGCCGCCCAGCGGCGGCCTGCGTGAGCGACAACCCAAGCCGCGATCCGATGTACTCCCCAGGTGAGTGTGCCGACTTGGAGGGAAAGCCTGCGACGCTCTGTCTTATCGGCTGAGAGAGGGCCTTCTGCATCCCAGCCTGCTCCCCCAGTGTCGTGAGCGTTTGTTCGCGATATAGTGTTTCCTATCAGTCAGCCTTGCTCCTGCTCCGATTGTCTGATTCAAGCCTTAAGAACCGAAAGCGCAGACCCGCCTGTACCAACACCAGTCCTACAAGTGACACTGGCACTGAGAAATAACAGGAAGCCAACACAGGTGACTGTGCGGTTCACTCGGATTTTATTAATGCAGATTTAATCCAAATCCATACTAACTTAATAACGATATCAATCACTCAGAAACAATCAGTAATAACACCACATGAAAGAATGGGGAGATAAAGAACCCCAGTCCTAGAGTCTCAGTTTGCGGGTTGCGAAGCACCTTGCATGGTGCTCAAGGGAGCCGTCAGTCTTGCAAGGGAGAATCTCTGGAGCCAGGTGGGCAGCAGGGCAGATGAAGTCCTCTGGTGAAGTCCGGCTGGTGGCCAGTGCCAAGGGAGATCAGTGTGGCGTGGAGCAGCCCTCTGGTGTGTGGAGCTCGGCTGTCTCAGCAGTGGTGTGGAACCTGCCTCACTTACATCTTTGAGAGTGGTGTGCTCCACCCTTCTGCGTCTCTTGGTAAGTGTCTTGACTCCCCTGATGGCAAGTGGGGAGTTTCCCCAGGAGTCTACCTATGTGTGGTCCCACTCTGCAGACACGGCTGTTCTGATCACGTGTGCAGATAGCTTAGATGTGTCTCCTTGTCAGATGTGTCTGGTGTGATTTAGGTAGTTTCCCTCTTGAACCAAATTGTCACAGCTGACTGACAGCCATCTTGGTTGACAGGAGTGACTCCACTTTGTTTTATATAGTGTATGATATCTTGACCAGACCAGTGCCATTTAATTGGTCCTGCTCTCCACATCCAGTGCCAAGGAGACTCCAGGGCATTGTTTCCCTACTCACGAGGGCCCTGCATGGGAAGGGTATTCTCTCTCACCGCCTTGCAGCTGTGCAAACAGGCTCAGAGAGTTTATGTGGCTGCCACTCTCCTCCAATCCATTCTCCACTCAGTAGCCGAAGTGTTCTTTAAAAACACATCTGATCCTCTTCTCTGTGTATTATTCTTAAATAAAACTTTAGATATATGTATATACGTGTGTGTGTATATATGTGTGTGTGTGTATATATATATATATATATATATATATATATATATATATAGTCACTCCCATATAAACTGTCCCTTGGTTTCCCATTGTGCTTAGAATAATATCCAAACTCCTGACTAGGGCCCACAAAACTCTGAATACTCTGGTCTCTGCCTGCCTTTCCCTCATCAAGTGCCCCTCTGCTCCTCCTCACCCCCCTCAGCCATTCAGACAGGGCTGGATCCCCCCTCAGGGTCTGTGCACATGCTGTCACCTGTGCCTGGAAAGCACAGTTCACCTCTCGGGGAAGCTGTCACTGACTATACAATCTAAAGTCAGTTTTGTATCACACAGCACCTTAAATTACCTTTAGTTTTATTCACCACTGCGTCTACAGTGCCCAGAACAGTGTTTGGCATTAAGTAGATGCTCAAAAAAGATTTGTAGAAGAAATGAATGTGTGCTTTGTTAAAATCCCAAATGCTTGCTGATAACAAACAACTATGAACAACTGAACCTAAAAAAAACAAAAACAAAAAAACCCCCGAAAACAAAAACTAAGCAAACAACTAGAACAGGAACAGAATCACAGAAATGGAGATCACATGGAGGGTTTTCAGTGGGCAGGGGAGGGGAATAAGGGGGGGAGGAAGGTACAGGGAATGAGAAGCATAACTGGTAGGCATAAAATAGACCGGGAGAGGTTAAGAATGGTATAGGAAACAGAGAAGTCGGAGAACTTATATGTACAACCCATGGACATGAACTAAGGGGGAGAAAAGGGGGAGAAAAACTGGAGTGTTGGGGGTTGCAGGGCAGAGGGGGGATAAGGGGGGAAAATTGGGAAAACTGTAATAGCATAATCAATGAAATATATTTAAAAATAAAAATAAATAAAAATAAAATCTAAAAAACAAATCCCAACTGCTTGCAAGTGGAAAAACTGGGAGGTGAACGCAGGTCCACCTAGCTCCAGGAGTGCCCACTCTCCTCACCCGACCACCGCACTTCATTTTACGACCTCACGTAGGGAGCTGTGGCAATCATGCCTCTGTCTGCGACACATCATCGCCATGAGCAATTTCCCTCCTTCTCTCCCCATCTTCCCTCCTCCCCCTCCCTCCCATCAGCCCCACATCAGTGCGCTCAGCCAGCTTCCTTGAATCCTGCTGACTCTGTACTACACACGGCATTGGCTCCAATGTGGGTGTGTTCACAATTTACAAATGTGTAGTATAAAATACTCATTCTGTTGTGTACATTTGTACCTTTTGACACTCAATGCTAATGTTCTCCATGAGTATCATTAGTTGCTTCTACCCGGTGCATGCGGCATACCACGTTGAGCATCTAGCTCTTTCATTATCCGCCCCCTCCTCCCCAAGTGATGACACACACCGAGCTTGGCCTGCTGCCCCCATCACATCACATACATCACTGCTATGGACATCTTTGCACTGTCCCCTGATGGACTGGGGGAGAATTCTTCTTGAAGTAGGACTTCCAGGCCATAGGGTCCGTGCCCCCTTGACTTCGCAAAGTACTGCAGGTCCCTCCTGAGTGGTTGTGCGAGTTCACACATCCACCTTGAGGGCTCTGGTTTTCTCTTCGCACTTGGTATTCCAGCTTCCTTGTGTCTTGCCAGTCTGATGCGTGAAAAGTGGTCCCTCAGCTTCATGTGGGGTCTCTGATGACAGGTGGGTTTGCTCAGCTCTTCATGCCCCTGGCAGTCATGCATTTCCCTCTTCTGTCTGGTCATAGTCTGGTCATAGCTTTTGTCCTGTTCATTTGTTTTCTTCCTCCTGGGTTTCCAGTCTTTTTTCAGCCGATTTGAATGTCTGTACATTTCTAAGATTTAATCCCTTGCTGGGTTCTGATGTTGCACACGTCTCCTGTCTCTCTTTGTAGTCTTACCTTGTCCAAGGGGCCCTGAGTTAAAGAACCATCCTCATTTTTACGTCAAATCCATCAGGTTTGTGCATTTTGAGTCTTGTTTCAAGTGTTTCCTCACCCCGAAGTGATAAAGATATCCTCCAAGATCTTTTTTCTACCGCGGTTAGTTTTACTTGCTCTCTAGAAGAGTGTTGCAACAAGGCATTCACTGGCTTTGGAGCCAGACTGCCTGCTCTGGAATTCTAGTCCTCTCCTTATGAGCTTTGGGATCTTGACGGGCTGGGACTGGAGCAAGGGGAGTGAGGCACTCCCCTTGGGTGAAAAAATTTAAGGGGACACCCAAAACTTAATAAGAAAGATCAATACTATTTTAATGCATTATTTTTTTAAAGATTTTATTTATTTATTTTTAGAGACAGGGGAAGGGAGGGAGGGAGGGAGAGAAACATCACTGTGTGGTTGCCTCTCATGAACCCCCCACTGAGGACCTGGCCTGCAACCCAGGCATGTGCCCTGACTAGGTATCCAACTGGTGACCCTTTAGTTCACAAGCCGGCAGGCACTCAGTCCACTGAGCCACACCAGCCAGGGGTGTTTTCCATGTAGATATAATCACTCTCTTTTTTTTTTTTTCTTGGTTTATTGCTTTAGCCAGGACTATGCTAAGCAGCATCACGGACAGAGAGCATTCCTTGTCTTGTTCCTGGTCTTGAAGAGAATGTGAATACTTGTTCCATCATTCTTAATCACATATGGCTTTTATCACCCGAGAAAGTTCCTCTTTTTTCCTATGAGTTTTTATTATAAATAGTCATAGAACTCCATCACATTCTTTTTCTGCATTTTTGAGGTAGCTATGTGAGTTTTCTCCTTTTGTTCACTGATGTAATGAATTACACTAATAGATGTTTCTAATACTAAGCTGTTCTTACATTCTGGGAATGAGCCCAACTTGATCTTGATGCTTTTTTTAAAGAAGTTTTTAACTGTGGTAAAATACACGTAACATAACACTTACCATCTTTAACATTTTAACACAGCTCAGCAGTGTTAACTACGCTCGCGTTGTTGCACAACAAGTCTCCAGGACTTTTCATCTTGCAAAACTGAAACTCTACACCCTGCTCCTTAAACAACAGCTTTGCATTTCCGCCCACCCCAGCCAACCCCCCTTCAACTTCATCTCTCTGAATGTGACCACTGCAGGCGCCGTATATAAATGGAGTCATGTAGTACGTCTCTTTTTGCGAGAGGCATTCCCTTAGCTACTGATGCATTTTTTATATACACTAGTGGATTCAATCAGCTTCATATTCCATTAGAATTTTCATATCTATATTTACTAGTAAAATATTTCATGTATATATTTGAAGCTGGGAAGACAGGTATGTGTATCCGTCTCTGTGTATTTTAAATGTACACACATGGTTGTAATTGCAATGAAGGAGAAACACTGGAGGAAGAGGGAGAAAGCGGGGTGGCGGTAAGGAGAGACAGAGAAAGAGAAAGAAACACCAGTTTGCTGTTCCCCTTATTGATGCATTCATTGGCTGATTCTTGTATGTGCCCTGACAAGGGATCGAACCTGTAACCTCCGCATGCCTCTGCATATCAGGAGGATGCTCTAACCAACCGAGCTACCTGGATGGGGCCTACTTTTTGTGCCTTATGGTATATTTATTTGGTTCAGGAATCAAGATTAAAGTAGCCTTGTAAAATACATTGGTTGGCTTTCCTCTTTTCCTATTTTCTGGAACCATCAGTACAAGATAGAGACTACTTGTTGCTTCAAAATACGGTAGTACTGGCCAGTAAAATTTCCTGTGTTGGTTAAAAACAACAGCAACAACAATAAACAAAGCATGTTTCCCTTTCACCTCAGAGGTCCTGCCTGTCTCAGGGGACTTCTTGTGGGAAATGAACCAGTGTAAATAGCTGAAGCGCGCAGCACCTGGGTCACAGAGGACCCACAATAACCCTTCCCAGGTATGATGATGAGACGTAGACAATGCACAGGTCCCAGGACATCCTCTTGTGCGGTGACCTAAGCCTCTTATAGCTATTGTCCACAGCTAGCTTCCTGGGGCTGAGACAAACGTTGTTTTAGCCCCAAAGTACCTCGCTTCTATCATTCATGTATTCCCTTACATTTAATGGGCACCCTACTTTGTGCCGGACACGGGGGAGTCACAGTTCCCACAAGGATATGGAAACCCTCCTTTCCCTCTTATTCTGTTTTACTTTTAATTTTTGAAAGAGAAAAACAACTTCAGTATTTAAAATTCACGACTACTGTGCTTCTAGATATGCAAAAAGAAAAAGCTAGAGGGAATACACAAAAATACCTTTTGGGGGACGGCGTTACGATGAGCCTGGCCCGCTCTCCCCGCCCCGCCCGCGGCCTAGTCCCTATTCTCTTCCTCTAGGTCTGAAATGCTGTTAAACTATTTCTACAACTTTAAATGGAGTGGCACAAGGCCAAGTGAGAGGGCCGCAGTCCTAATCAATTCAAGGACGTGAATCCTAGGGACGCCCCTAAGGCGCCCCGCCCACAAACCCTGGCCCCGCCTCCGAGGCCGGCTCCGCCCC